>NC_053389.1:815976853-816330959 GCF_905171765.1 Bufo bufo
ATTTTCTCAGTCCAAAAAACATAAGAAGGACTGAACTGATGCATCCTGAACGGATTGCTCTCCATTCAGAATGCATTAGGATAAAACTGATCAGGTTTTTTCCGGTATTGAGCCCCTAGGACGGAACTCCATATCGGAAAACAAAAACGCTAGTGTGAAAGTACCCCGACACTGATTCCCTAAGAATACTGTTGACTTGAGTCTTACCAGAGGTTGTGATCCCCCAACCTGTGACGTAGCATGTTTTCCAGTCTTCTGGTTGGTAAATGGTTCCTGGCGGTAGGCAGATGGGGACGGTTTTCTTGTCAAAATGCAAAGACAACGACAAGAGAAGCAGAGCAATGTCATTATTGCCAGATGTCTTCGAGTACTGAGGATGTATAATGATTTTCCTAACATTTGCAAGGTCGTTCCAATATTCCAGCTCTGTGTGTCCAACCAAGACCTGCAACTTTTTAACTCTGGAAAGAAAAGATTGAACAATCCTTAGGCTGTGTCACCAACCTCCATGCGGGGGGATGGAAAGCCTCAAAAACTTCTACATTCTGTACACTCTGATGAAGGATGCACTCACGGGATGTCCAGGATGCAGTGCGCAGCAGTCAGTATCCACCAGTGACTGATGATGGAGCCACCACAGAAGTGACCCTCATCTATCTGTAGGCTGACCATCCAGGGCCACTCTCCGGGTAAAGAATCCACACCACCAATGATCCTGCTCAGTATGTTAGGTCTTGTGTCCCAGGAACTCATCTGGTGGTCATCAAAATCCTCCCTGAAACCACAGGAAACTGGGCAGGAGCAGAAAACAATTATAATTGCAGATAATCAATGCAAGAACACTAGATCAGCGTGAGGCCTTTGTGGGTTTCAGTGTTGTGGGATGAGGCATATATTCTCACTGCCCTTCCACACCCCACCAAGTGATGGACAAGTCTGAAATGGGCACTCTGTTGATAGACCCTATTGTTTTCCACTCTTAGTCAAAATGTTACTGTGAACATTTAAGCCAGTTGAAGATGAAAAGTTCTCCAAAAGGCCTAAGGTCTAAGATTAAAGACACCTTTCAACATTTTAAGCAATATCAGTGTATTATTTGTACAATTTTAGGGAGCAAAAAGGAAAAAAGAGTACCTTGCAAAAATGTGGGAATCAAGGAGATTTGAGCATTCAGATAACTCTCACCGAGGTTTCAGACCTTAAATAGCCTGTTAGGGTTAAGGCTTGTTCACAATCATCTTTAGGAAAGGCCAGGTGATGCAAATGGAAGAGTAATTAGAAGAAAACCTCTCCTGTGTTCTCACCACAAAATTCAGCGTCAGAAGTTTGCAAAGGAACATCTAAACAACCTGATGCATTGTGGAAATAAGTTCTGTGTATAGATGAGGTTAAAACAGAACTCTTTGACAACAATGAGCAAAGGTACGTTTGGAGAAAAAAAAGGGCACAGAACACCCCTCCAACCATTAAGCATTGGGGTGGATCAATCATGCTTTGGGGTTGTGTTACAGCCAATGGCACAGGGAACATTTCAAGGGTAGAGGGAAGAATGGATTCAATGAAATTCCAGCAAATTCTAGAAGCAAACATAACACCAACTGTAAAAAAGCTGAAGTTGAAAAGAGGATGGCTTCTACAAATAGATAATAATCCTAAACACAATAGACAACCTCAAAAGGTGCAAGCTGAAGGTTTTACCATGGCCCTCACAGTCCCTTGATCTGAACATCATTGAAAATCTGCAGATAGACCTCAAAGGAGCAGCACATGCAAGATGTCCCAGGAATCTCACAGAACTGGAAGACTTTTGGCAGGATAAATGGCTGAAAATACCTCAAACAAGAATTGAAAGACTCTTGGCTGCTACAAAAAGTGTTTACAAGATGTGAAACCTTTCAAAGGTGGTGCTACTAGGTACTAACCATGCAGGGTGCCCAAAGTTTTGCTTCTGGCCCTTTTCCTTTTTTGTTATTTTGAAAATGTAAAATATGAAAATAAATTGTATTTGCCTAAAATATAAAAGGAACATGTTATCTTTAAACTTTATGCCTTTTGGAAATCATTTAATCTTCAATGTGCTTAAATGTTCACAGTAACCGTAAGTTTGACCAGGGGTGTCCACACTTTTGCATGCCACTGTATGTATTGGCTTACTAATGCTGGCCATACAAAAATCTATTCCTTCCAACCCCCCAGTACAGATGCACCCCAGTGTGCATGTGATAGCAGTGGAGTAGGGGGAATAAGCCACTGCTACTCTCCTGTGGTGGCAGCTTATCTTCTCTGAGAACAGAAGTATTGGGCATGGTAAATTCCAACAGCCTAATCCTTCTTCCCAACATCTGCTGAGTTTACACATTAGATGATTGTCTAGTTTTGTCAAAATCAGCCAATTTAACTGACAGCCTCTGATATTCCCTAACAATACAACCCTTTAGGGCCTAAGGGCACACATTACGTTTTTGGACCATTTAGAGCGAGTTGATAGGGGTCAAGTGTATCATGTAGCCCTTACTCGTAAGAGCTTTGAGTTGCTTCATATGAATTCCTGGTTGGCTATTTTTTGCATGGTGTTTCCATACTCAAGTTTTCAACAATGTTGAGTTACAGAAACCTCCAACTATTCCCAAATGAATTTTTTGTGCTGTGTGGAGAGATGAGACCCTTTTGGTAGGAATTGGAGAGGATCTCCGAGCAAGTCCATTACTCAGTGATTCCACTGAGGACAAACTCAGTCCCCAAAAACTTCTTGTTATAACAATATAAACCATCATAGAGGTTCTAAAAACAGGAGTGTGGTCTTCACCTTACCTTTAACACTGGGTCCCAGTATAGGAGCGCTCCTGCCCAGCAGCCATAGAAGAACCAGGATGACTTTCCAAGATCTTGCAATGAGACCTGTAGAACATAACTGGATTTTGTTATGCAATAGTCTTCACCTTGACCCTCAAGATCACCCCCCATTGACTACTGAAGGACATCCTTGACAGCAATTAGGCTCCTCAACTTAAATATGCAGTGGACAATAAGCAATAGGCAGCTTATCATTCAGGGCAGCAGTGAGTATCAAGTTCTTTCCTACTTCTCTATCAATTGGTTGGAAACAGATTGTTCTGGGCTCTCACCCCCCATTAAAGGGTAGCTACCAGTCTTCTCCCACCACTCAAGATCCACCTTATGCCCACTCACTGGAAGCTTGGTGCAAACATGCATCATGGTGTCTGCATTGCATCACTTGGACACAACACAGTGTAGTTTGGGCACTGCTATGTGTTCACTACATGGCGGTGTAACTTAAGGACTGTAGTTGTATTACACGAGGGTCTCTCATCAGGACAACCCCATTCTGATGATTTCCATAAGGGAGATTTCACGCAGGCCAAACTATATGGTTTGTAAAGAGCAGCTGACCCTTCTGAAGGACTTGGGGTGGCCAATATTTGCCTATTTATTGCAGGGGTAAATAAGCGACCACCTGTAAGCTCCACCGGCTGATCACCAGGGGTTAGAGAAGCCAGACCCTCAGCGATCACTTGATCTCTCAGGTGTTTCACCCTAAGGGGTTGTTTAAGTGTGACAATCCCATTAGGTACTATATGGAGCTATTATTGGGGTGCCACATAGCATTGTAATGGCAGGCGGGCTAGCTTTCACCTCACAAGCGCATCAATGAGCCTTAGGCACCCATCACCCTGTTGCCAGATCACAAGTTCTTCTTTGACCACTTTTGATAGGTACCACTGCACAAGACCAGATGTTTTGGAGATGTCTCCAACCCCTCGTTTGACCATCACAATTTGGCCCTTGAGTCTACTCATATCTTCGCTCGCTTTAATCTTTTCAGCATGACTTCAGGAAGAGACTGGTCACTTAGCACCTCATCCATCCCACCCCTGACAGGCAAGATGTTCTTCACCTCTTTTGGCGTTAACTTTGACTGATCGCCGTATTTAAGCGCCCACCTTGAAGGGTTATTTGGCTATGGCCACTGGGCCCTGTGACACTGCTGCAGAACATCTTTATATAAAAGAGGCAAGGAGAACGCTTCACCCTTACATGAAGTGTAATGCATCTCACCCCTGAAAGGAGTCATTGTCACCACTTCTGGTTTTAATGTTCTAGATCAGGGATAGGCAACCTCCGGCACTCCAACCATTGTGAAACTACAACTCCCAGCATGCATACTTGCTCTGCTCTTCTCAGAACCCTTATGCTGGAAATTGTAGTTTGACAACAGCTGGAGTGCTGAAGGTTGCGGACCCCTTGTCTGGATGGTCACTGACCACTTCACCCTAATCTGAAGTGTTGTATAATACTTGCTCCTGCAGCAGGTAGCGGCACACCGGCGGTGACTCACCAGGTTTACCTACCCCGATGCTGCGCGCTATACACCGCCATCAATGCTGCTCAGCAGGAGATATTTTTTGGTGAGGCTCGATGACCACTGTACATGAGGGGTACAGATGCCACGTCAGGGTGCTCTCACCTCTCCTCCATGTAATAAGCTGGGTGTGTGACTCTAGCGCCATCCTACATGGTGCTGAGGCTTCTGATGGGACAATATCCAGACGGTGATGACATCACAAAGCCAAACGGGTCACAGAATGTCCAGCACATGCTGGCACACGGTCACTTGGCCTGCAGGGAACCAGTCAGCAGGTGCCGCTCTATACATGTCCTACACAGGCCACTATAAAACTGCCACCTGCACATTACCAGCCATGGCCAGCAGGGGGAGCCTGTGAAGATACAGTTTCAAAGCGCTCGCCTGGGATTCTTTTTTTTTTTTTATAACAAAACTTGATCTTAGTACAAGGATGCATTTTGTGTCACTTCATCAGGATCTCTGCTTGCTGTAAGTGAATGAAAACATGCATTTTGCACCCAGAACTAAAATAAATAATAAAAATACTTCTGAAATACTCTGTGCTGCTGCGATGAAATGGCAGACAGCTATACACGGTGAGAATAAGCGGTAAGACGTTAAAACTAAAATCATAGGTATTTTATTATACATCTCCCCCCCTTCCCCTCACCCCGGCAGATGTTTCCTCTACACCTCCACCATCCAGAGGACACGAGCGGCTCCCGTTCACACCGACAGTCCATCCTGAGTCCATGAACGGCCGCCGCTCTGCTCAATGTCCAAGAGGAACAACCGACTTGATCCAAAGACGTAAACAGCACCGAGGTCGAATATGGAGGCAAAAAAACGTAATGCCAGCCCTGCGGCCACGAACTGTCCAGATGAGGAATGAGGTCCTTACAGGACGGCCGCAGGTGGAGTGTGCTTCAGTCTCCCAGCAGCCACCGCCAGGACCCCGAAGGGCTCAGTTAAAGTTAAATTTGAAGTGAAAGTTTCCTGAGCTGAAGGGGTTAAATTCGAAAGGCCATTGCTGGTGGTGTCCGGAGCCCTGCTGATTCTCAGGATCCAGCGGATCTTCTCCAGCGTCCACCTTCTGCCGCATTTCTGAAAAAAGCAGGAAGGGTTAAATACAAGTAATATTCTCATCTATAGGAGCAGTATTATAGTAGTTATATTCTTGTACATAGGAGCAGTATTATAGTAGTTATATTCTTGTACATAGGAGGCAGTATTATAGTAGTTATATTCTTGTACAAAGGAGCAGTATTATAGTAGTTATATTCTTGTACATAGGAGGCAGTATTATAGTAGTTATATTCTAGTACATAGGAGCAGTATTATAGTAGTTATATTCTTGTACATAGGAGGCAGTATTATAGTAGTTATATTCTTGTACATAGGAGCAGTATTATAGTAGTTATATTCTTGTACATAGGGAGCAGTATTATAGTAGTTATATTCTTGTACATAGGAGGCAGTATTATAGTAGTTATATTCTTGTACATAGGAGGTAGTATTATAGTAGTTATATTCCTGTACATAGGAGCAGTATTATAGTAGTTATATTCTTGTACATAGGAGCAGTATTATAGTAGTTATATTCTTGTACATAGGAGCAGTATTATAGTAGTTATATTCTTGTACATAGGAGGCAGTATTATAGTAGTTATATTCTTGTACATAGGAGCAGTATTATATTAGTTATATTCTTGTACATAGGAGCAGTATTATAGTAGTTATATTCTTGTACATAGGAGCAGTATTATAGTAGTTATATTCTTGTACATAGGAGGCAGTATTATAGTAGTTATATTCTTGTACATAGGAGCAGTATTATATTAGTTATATTCTTGTACATAGGAGCAGTATTATAGTAGTTATATTCTTGTACATAGGAGCAGTATTATAGTAGTTATATTCTTGTACATAGGAGCAGTATTATATTAGTTATATTCTTGTACATAGGAGCAGTATTATATTAGTTATATTCTTGTACATAGGAGCAGTATTATAGTAGTTATATTATTGTACATAGGAGGCAGTATTATAGTAGTTATATTCTTGTACATAGGAGCAGTATTATAGTAGTTATATTCTTGTACATAGGAGGCAGTATTATAGTAGTTATATTCTTGTACATAGGAGGCAGTATTATAGTAGTTATATTCTTGTACATAGGAGGCAGTATTATAGTAGTTATATTCTTGTACATAGGACCAGTATTATAGTAGTTATATTCTTGTACATAGGACCAGTATTATAGTAGTTATATTCTTGTACATAGGAGCAGTATTATAGTAGTTATATTCTTGTACATAGGAGCAGTATTATAGTAGTTATATTCTTGTACATAGGAGCAGTATTATAGTAGTTATATTCTTGTACATAGGAGCAGTATTATAGTAGTTATATTCTTGCACATAGGAGCAGTATTATAGTAGTTATATTCTTGTACATAGGAGCAGTATTATAGTAGTTATATTCTTGTACATAGGAGGCAGTATTATAGTCGTTATATTATTGTACATAGGAGGCAGTATTATAGTAGTTATATTCTTGTACATAGGAGCAGTATTATAGTAGTTATATTCTTGTACATAGGAGGCAGTATTATAGTAGTTATATTCTTGTACATAGGAGGCAGTATTATAGTAGTTATATTCTTGTACATAGGAGGCAGTATTATAGTAGTTATATTCTTGTACATAGGAGGCAGTATTATAGTAGTTATATTCTTGTACATAGGAGGCAGTATTATAGTAGTTATATTCTTGTACATAGGACCAGTATTATAGTAGTTATATTCTTGTACATAGGAGCAGTATTATAGTAGTTATATTCTTGTACATAGGAGCAGTATTATAGTAGTTATATTCTTGTACATAGGAGCAGTATTATAGTAGTTATATTCTTGTACATAGGAGCAGTATTATAGTAGTTATATTCTTGCACATAGGAGCAGTATTATAGTAGTTATATTCTTGTACATAGGAGCAGTATTATAGTAGTTATATTCTTGTACATAGGAGGCAGTATTATAGTCGTTATATTCTTGTACATAGGAGGCAGTATTATAGTAGTTATATTCTTATACATAGGAGCAGTATTATAGTAGTTATATTCTTGTACATAGGAGCAGTATTATAGTAGTTATATTCTTGTACATAGGAGGCAGTATTATAGTAGTTATATTATTGTACATAGGAGGCAGTATTATAGTAGTTATATTCTTGTACATAGGAGGCAGTATTATAGTAATTATATTCTTGTACATAGAAGCAGTATTATAGTAGTTATATTCTTGTACATAGGAGCAGTATTATAGTAGTTATATTCTTGTACATAGGAGCAGTATTATAGTAGTTATATTCTTGTACATAGGGGCAGTATTATAGTAGTTATATTCTTGTACATAGGAGCAGTATTATAGTAGTTATATTCTTGTACATAGGAGCAGTATTATAGTAGTTATATTCTTGTACATAGGAGGCAGTATTATAGTAGTTATATTCTTGTACATAGGAGCAGTATTATAGTAGTTATATTCTTGTACATAGGAGCAGTATTATAGTAGTTATATTCTTGTACATAGGAGGCAGTATTATAGTAGTTATATTCTTGTACATAGGAGGCAGTATTATAGTAGTTATATTCTTGTACATAGGAGGCAGTATTATAGTAGTTATATTCTTGTACATAGGAGGCAGTATTATAGTAGTTATATTCTTGTACATAGGAGCAGTATTATAGTAGTTATATTCTTGTACATAGGAGGCAGTATTATAGTATTTATATTCTTGTACATAGGAGGCAGTATTACAGTAGTTATATTCTTGTACATAGGAGGAAGTATTATAGTAGTTATATTCTTGTACATAGGAGCAGTATTATAGTAGTTATATTCTTGTACATAGGAGCAGTATTATAGTAGTTATATTCTTGTACATAGGAGCAGTATTATAGTAGTTATATTCTTGTACATAGGAGCAGTATTATAGTAGTTATATTCTTGTATATAGGAGCAGTATTATAGTAGTTATATTCTTGTACATAGGAGCAGTATTATAGTAGTTATATTCTTGTACATAGGAGTAGTATTATAGTAGTTATATTCTTGTATATAGGAGGCAGTATTATAGTAGTTATATTCTTGTACATAGGAGCAGTATTATAGTAGTTATATTCTTGTACATAGGAGCAGTATTATAGTAGTTATATTCTTGTACATAGGAGCAGTATTATAGTAGTTATATTCTTGTATATAGGAGCAGTATTATAGTAGTTATATTCTTGTACATAGGAGCAGTATTATAGTAGTTATATTCTTGTACATAGGAGGCAGTATTATAGTAGTTATATTCTTGTACATAGGGGCAGTATTATAGTAGTTATATTCTTATACATAGGAGCAGTATTATAGTTATATACTTGCACATAGGAGGCAGTATTATAGTAGTTATATTCTTGCACATAGGAGCAGTATTATAGTAGTTATATTCTTGTACATGGGAGCAGTATTATAGTAGTTATATTCCTGTACATAGGAGCAGTATTATAGTAGTTATATTCTTGTACATAGGAGCAGTATTATAGTAGTTATATTCTTGTACATAGGAGCAGTATTATAGTAGTTATATTCTTGTACATATGAGGCGGTATTATAGTAGTTATATTCTTGTACATAGGAGGCAGTGTTATAGTAGTTATATTCTTGTACATAGGAGCAGTATTATAGTAGTTATATTCTTGTACATAGGAGCAGTATTATAATAGTTATATTCTTGTACATAGGAGCAGTATTATAGTAGTTATATTCCTGTACATAGGAGCAGTATTATAGTAGTTATATTCTTGTACATAGGAGCAGTATTATAGTAGTTATATTCTTGTACATAGGAGCAGTATTATAGTAGTTATATTCTTGTACATAGGAGCAGTATTATAGTAGTTATATTCTTGTACATAGGAGCAGTATTATAGTAGTTATATTCTTGTACATAGGAGCAGTATTATAGTAGTTATATTCTTGTACATAGGAGTAGTATTATAGTAGTTATATTCCTGTACATAGGAGCAGTATTATAGTAGTTATATTCTTGTACATAGGAGCAGTATTATAGTAGTTATATTCTTGTACATAGGAGCAGTATTATAGTAGTTATATTCTGGTACATAGGAGGCAGTATTATATATTTTTCATATAATTACCTGGGTCTGTTAACACTTCTTTGGCTGCTGCAATGTCAATGAACTTCTTCTCTGCTTCCCTCTTCTCCTCCTCTGACTGGAAGTTGTCTGGATGCCACTGCTGCGCCAGCTTCCTGTAGGCTTTGATCACTTCTTGCTTGTTGGCATTTCTATAAGGGAGCAGCCATACTGTCATCATGTCGCCCTGCGAGTGATTGGTAATGTCACCAGTAAACCTTAGTCTTAGTTACCTCTTCACTCCCAGGATTTTGTAATAATCTCTTTTCTGGGATTGCTTCAGCAGCTTCTGTGCTCTCTCCAGACCCTGATTTATCTCCTCGTTGTCTCCATCCAGTTCCTTCGCTTGCCGAAAATCTTCAACCGCTAAGAAAATGGAAGAAGTGACAGCAGGTGACCAACAGGAAGAGACAGTCTGGGAAGGAATGAGAAACGTGGACATAGAGGAGAAGACTTTGAAGAAAGAAGCGAAGGAAGAGGTTAAGAGAAGCAGAGAGGAACAGAGAGCAGCGGATGGAGGCACGTGCAGACCCCCGGTCTATGGACGGACCTTTGTCATACTCCTCATTCAGGATGTAGACCTCCGCCCTGTCTTTCAGGACCCGAGTACTGTGGGGGTCTCTCTGCAGAGCTTCTGTACACACCTTTATGGCCGCCTCTGTGTGCTGACCCTGGAGGACAAGAACAGGAGAGGGTTAAATCGCCCACGATCAGAAGGACGTGGGCGAGACATTCAGGCGTCTGTAGGGTGGGAGAGCGGTAGACGCACCTTGGACAGACAGTGACAGATCCGCTCTTTAGCTCTTTTACTGTAGATTTCCACATCGGGCTCAGTCTTCATGGCGGCTTCAAACTTCTCCACGGCGGCTTCATATCTGCAGAAGACATCCAGGGTAAAGAATATGTGGATATACAGTGGGGGGAGGGCAGCAGCCAGGGAACGCCCCCATGTAACCAGTATACAGAGCTCAGAGCCCCCCATGTAACCAGTACACAGAGCCCCCCATGTAACCAGTATACAGAGCCCAGTGCCCCCCATGTAACCAGTATACAGAGCCCCCCATGTAACCAGTATACAGAGCCCCCCATGTAACCAGTATACAGAGCCCAGTGCCCCCCATGTAACCAGTATACAGAGCCCCCCATGTAACCAGTATACAGAGCCCCCCATGTAACCAGTATACAGAGCCCCCCATGTAACCAGTATACAGTGCCCCCCATGTAACCAGTATACAGAGCCCCCCATGTAACCAGTATACAGAGCCCCCCATGTAACCAGTATACATTGCCCCCCATGTAACCAGTATACATTGCCCCCCATGTAACCAGTATACATTGCCCATGTAACCAGTATACAGAGCCCCCCATGTAACCAGTATACAGAGCCCCCCATGTAACCAGTATACAGAGCCCCCCATGTAACCAGTATACAGAGCCCCCCATGTAACCAGTATACAGTGCCCCCCATGTAACCAGTATACAGAGCCCCCCATGTAACCAGTATACAGAGCCCCCCATGTAACCAGTATACAGAGCCCCCCATGTAACCAGTATACAGTGCACCCCTGTAACCAGTATACAGTGCCCCCCATGTAACCAGTATACAGAGCCCAGTGCCCTCCATGTAACCAGTATACAGAGCCCCCCCATGTAACCAGTATACAGTGCACCCCTGTAACCAGTATACAGTGCACCCCTGTAACCAGTATACAGAGCCCAGTGCCCTCCATGTAACCAGTATACAGAGCCCCCCCCATGTAACCAGTATACAGAGCCCCCCCATGTAACCAGTATACAGAGCCCCCCCATGTAACCAGTATACAGTGCCCCCCCATGTAACCAGTATACAGTGCCCCCCCATGTAACCAGTATACAGTGCCCCCCATGTAACCAGTATACAGTGCCCCCCCATGTAACCAGTATACAGTGCCCCCCCATGTAACCAGTATACAGTGCCCCCCCATGTAACCAGTATACAGTGCCCCCCCATGTAACCAGTATACAGTGCCCCCCCATGTAACCAGTATACAGAGCCCCCCATGTAACCAGTATACAGTGCACCCCTGTAACCAGTATACAGTGCACCCCTGTAACCAGTATACAGAGCCCAGTGCCCTCCATGTAACCAGTATACAGAGCCCCCCCCCATGTAACCAGTATACAGAGCCCCCCCATGTAACCAGTATACAGAGCCCCCCCATGTAACCAGTATACAGAGCCCCCCCATGTAACCAGTATACAGAGCCCCCCATGTAACCAGTATACAGTGCCCCCCATGTAACCAGTATACAGTGCACCCCTGTAACCAGTATACAGTGCACCCCTGTAACCAGTATACAGAGCCCAGTGCCCTCCATGTAACCAGTATACAGAGCCCCCCCCATGTAACCAGTATACAGAGCCCCCCCATGTAACCAGTATACAGAGCCCCCCCATGTAACCAGTATACAGAGCCCCCCCATGTAACCAGTATACAGAGCCCCCCCCATGTAACCAGTATACAGAGCCCCCCCCATGTAACCAGTATACAGTGCCCCCCATGTAACCAGTATACAGTGCCCCCCCATGTAACCAGTATACAGTGCCCCCCATGTAACCAGTATACAGTGCCCCCCCATGTAACCAGTATACAGTGCCCCCCCATGTAGCCAGTATACAGAGCCCCCCCATGTAACCAGTATACAGAGCCCCCCCATGTAACCAGTATACAGAGCCCCCCCATGTAACCAGTATACAGAGCCCCCCCATGTAACCAGTATACAGAGCCCCCCCATGTAACCAGTATACAGAGCCCCCCCATGTAGCCAGTATACAGAGCCCCCCCATGTAACCAGTATACAGAGCCCCCCATGTAACCAGTATACAGAGCCCCCCCATGTAGCCAGTATACAGAGCCCCCCATGTAACCAGTATACAGAGCCCCCCCATGTAACCAGTACACAGAGCCCCCCATGTAACCAGTACACAGAGCCGCCCCCCCCCCCCCCATGTAACCAGTACACAGAGCTCAGAGCCCCCTATGTAACCAGTACACAGAGCTCAGAGCCCCAGTATTACTGGGCGCTTACCTCTGCCCTCGGATCAGTTCCTCGGCGGACTCCAGTTGTCTGGACAGCTTCTTCACTTGTTTATAATGGATGTGACAATCTTTGTCGTCCTGATCCAGCTTCAGACATTCCCGGATCTGACTGCAGACGACAGAGCACACTGTGAGCCGAAGGGGACAACTCCCAACATCCATGTCTATGACCACAGCATCACCATGTCCTGGGGTCACCCGTCCATTATAGTACAGGTCAACAAACAGAGAGGCAGGTGACATCATCACATAAAGGGGTAGGTGATATATAGAGACATGTGACATCATCACAAAAAGGGGAAGGTGATATATAGAGACATGTGACATCATCACATAAAGGGGAAGGTGATATATAGAGACATGTGACATCACACAGAGGCAGGTGACATCATCACATAAAGGGGAAGGTGATATATATAGAGACATGTGACATCACACAGAGGCAGGTGACATCATCACATAAAGGGGTAGGTGATATATAGAGACATGTGACATCATCACAAAAAGGGGAAGGTGATATATAGAGACATGTGACATCACACAGAGGCAGGTGACATCATCACATAAAGGGGTAGGTGATATATAGAGACATGTGACATCATCACAAAAAGGGGAAGGTGATATATAGAGACATGTGACATCATCACATAAAGGGGAAGGTGATATATAGAGACATGTGACATCACACAGAGGCAGGTGACATCATCACATAAAGGGGAAGGTGATATATAGAGACATGTGACATCACACAGAGGCAGGTGACATCATCACATAAAGGGGTAGGTGATATATAGAGACATGTGACATCATCACAAAAAGGGGAAGGTGATATATAGAGACATGTGACATCACACAGAGGCAGGTGACATCATCACATAAAGGGGTAGGTGATATATAGAGACATGTGACATCATCACAAAAAGGGGAAGGTGATATATAGAGACATGTGACATCATCACATAAAGGGGAAGGTGATATATAGAGACATGTGACATCACACAGAGGCAGGTGACATCATCACATAAAGGGGTAGGTGATATATAGAGACATGTGACATCACACAGAGGCAGGTGACATCATCAGATAAAGGGGTAGGGGATATATAGAGACATGTGACATCACACAGAGGCAGGTGACATCATCAGATAAAGGGGTAGGCGATATATAGAGACATGTGACATCACACAGAGGCAGGTGACATCATCAGATAAAGGGGTAGGTGATATATAGAGACATGTGACATCACACAGAGGCAGGTGACATCATCAGATAAAGGGGTAGGCGATATATAGAGACATGTGACATCACACAGAGGCAGGTGACATCATCAGATAAAGGGGTAGGTGATATATAGCGACATGTGACATCACATAGAGGCAGGTGACATCATCAGATAAAGGGGTAGGTTATATATAGAGACATGTGACATCACACAGAGGCAGGTGACATCATCACATAAAGGGGTAGGTTATATATAGAGACATGTGACATCACACAGAGGCAGGTGACATCATCACATAAAGGGGTAGGTGATATATAGAGACATGTGACATCACACAGAGGCAGGTGACATCATCACATAAAGGGGTAGGTTATATAGAGACATGTGACATCACACAGAGGCAGTGACATCATCACATAAAGGGGTAGGTGATATAAAGAGACATGTGACATCACACAGAGGCAGGTGACATCATCAGATAAAGGGGTAGGTGATATATAGAGACATGTGACATCACACAGAGGCAGGTGACATCATCAGATAAAGGGGTAGGCGATATATAGAGACATGTGACATCACACAGAGGCAGGTGACATCATCACATAAAGGGGTAGGTGATATATAGAGACATGTGACATTACACAGAGGCAGGTGACATCATCAGATAAAGGGGTAGGTGATATATAGCGACATGTGACATCACATAGAGGCAGGTGACATCATCAGATAAAGGGGTAGGTGATATATAGAGACATGTGACATTACACAGAGGCAGGTGACATCATCACATAAAGGGGTAGGCGATATATAGAGACATGTGACATCACACAGAGACATATGACATCACAGTGTGCTAGTATATTAATACAGTGGCTCAACCTGCCTCGGCTCTGGAGTAAGGTGCACTGTCCTCGGGGCACCCACTGCCGAATATATATCTGAAGTAATAGGAATTATTTTAATGGCAGGTACTCCGTCCTCTAGTGTGGCCTGGAAATGTAGTCTCTATTATTTTAATCAATGGAGCGTTTTATTTGATAAAAATAGTTTAAATAAAAACCCCAAGTAATAACCCAATGTAGGCCCCTAGCCGTCTAAGAATGACCATTAAAGAATGGTGATACAAATATCAGTCATTAATACTCTACACCGGGATTACTATCTGATAACGGATTACATAAATAGGCTTACACAACCGATTAATACCGGACCCTCCTTTAAATACAGAAATATAAAAAGAACCCGTCCTCCTCCTCCTCCTTCTATAGTTCTTATAGCGGCAATATGTAAATCTATAAATCCACAGCGATGATGAGTCAATAGGTAAATATTTCTTCAATGATAATGTGCTGACTATGAGCCCGTCCTTCTTGTGTCCTGTAATGGGAAATGTAAGATACATTAACCTATTCCCTATTCCCTGTGACTGGAAGTCTAATCCCCGTATAACTGCAGGAGAGACAGCGGCTATCTCTGGAGAGACCCTGATCCATCAAGTCACTCATCTTCCATTACAGGACACAAGTATTATGTCTGTTCTTTATGTGCGACCAAATGACTGAACCTATCTTCACCAAACTTGGCACACAGGTACAGTGCCTTGCAAAAGTATTCACCCCCCCCTGACTTTTTTCGTATTTTGTTACATTACAGCCTCAAGCTCAATGTTTTGTTAATCTGAATTCTATCTGATGGATCAGAACACAATAGTCTAAGTCGGTGAAGTGAAATGAGAAAAATATATATAAATAAAACTATTGCTTAGAAATATAGTGGTGTTAGGTCATGAGAAATACCATGAGATGTGTTTGAATATTCTCAATGATGTCTCCACATATAGAAAACTCCCCTCTGACCCGACAATGGTTTTCAGACTTGAGTTACGTGAAATCTTATTGAGGGCTTTGGGTAACAAATTCATTGATCAAGCCGAATTTGCCTTCATGCTCCCTGACTATCCAGTTTTGGCTACTTTTTATAGCCTACCAAAAGTTCACAAGGGATATGATCCCCTGAAAGGTAGGCCAATTGTGTCTGGCACTGGCAGCCTTACTGCGAACATCAGTACATATGTGGATGCCATTCTGAGACCATTTGTTACCAGCCTGCCTTCCTATGTGAGAGATACGATGGATGTGCTGGCTAGGTTAAATGGCATCCACTGTGAAAAAGGTACACAGCTAGCCAGCCTAGATGTAGAGGCCCTCTACAGTTCCATTCCTCACCATCTTGGATGTAGAGCGGTCCTCTCATTTCTGCAACAAAGGGGCGAACATCTAAGGGGGCATAATGCATTCATCATGGAGCTTTTGGAATTCATTTTAACACGCAATGTGTTTTTATTTGATGGCAAGATTTTCCACCAGCTCAGGGGAGTCGCTATGGGCAGTCCTTGTGCCCCTACTTTTGCGAATCTCTTCCTGGGCTGGTGGGAAAGAGAACTGGTTTTCTCAGAGGATATGGAGCAATTTACTGGTGCTGTCCCCCTATGGATTAGATACATCGATGATGTGCTGATCCTGTGGGGGGCCAGCACCAGTTTGTTCCATGACTTTGTGGCGGTGTTGAATACCAATGAGTTGGGTCTATTTTTCACCTCAGAGATCAATGAGAGGCAGATCTCATTTTTGGATCTAACCATTGCACTCAATACCACTGGTGACATAGTGACCAGTATGTATAGAAAATCTACTGCCACGAACAGTCTATTAAGATGGGAAAGTGGGCACCCGAAGGCACTGAAGAGAGGCATTCCTAAGGGGCAATATTTGAGAGCCCGTAGGAATTGTTCCCAGCTGACTGATTTCAGAAAGGCTGCGGGTGACCTTCGTGACAGATTTCGATCTCGAGGATATCCGCTCTACTTACTCAAACAGGCCTATCAACATTCTTTGAGCCTCAATAGGGATTCGCTATTATCCCCAAAACAAAAACTGCAAGGGGGTGATGATGTGCGGATCATTGGAACGTTTGATGGTGCACATGACCAAGTACGTCATGTATTAACGGAATACTGGGATATTCTTAGATCTGACTCGGATATAGGCCATCTTATTCCTGAGAAACCAGCAATTACTTTCCGCCGGAGTCAGAACTTGCGGGATATCTTGGTTCATAGCTTGTACCAGAGTCCCAGACAACATACCTGGCTACATAAATCCATCTCAGGTACTTTCCCATGTGGAAATTGCAAGTTCTGTGGTTACATCAATAAAAACAAATCATTCACCAGCTCTACCTCTGACAGAACATATTTCATTAGACCCTTTGTGAATTGTAAATCCACCGGTGTGGTCTATTTAATGACTTGCAGATGTGGCGTAAAATATGTCGGTAAAACGATACGCGAGCTTAGACGGCGGATTGGGGAACACGTATCAGATATTAACAACTCTCAAGATACTCCTATCGCTCGTCATGTGGATGAGTTCCACAGTGGCCAGGCTTCAGTCATTAAATTTCAGGGCATTGATATGGTCAAGAGAACTCCGCGAGGAGGAGATTTAGATCGTATCCTCCTACAAAAGGAGGCTCAATGGATCTTTAGACTGGGGACCACTAAACCCAATGGGTTAAATGATGCAATTTCCTTTGTCCCATTTTTATAATAGTTCTGGGCTCCATTGTGGTTTACTGTGATCATTCTTTGTCCTCCTGTGAATTTTATGCTATGGTTACTCCTGTTTAGACCTTTTTCACAAATAGTCATTGTGATTTGTATTAGTTATAGTGGATGTTGTACTATTTTACTTAATTATTCACTGTGGACATACTGTACCAGTGGAGTTGTAATCCGCTATTTTTTGTGACAAGTATATATGCATATTTATTCATTTTGAACTTGATGAGTGATATATGCAATCTTATAGGGCTAATTGTCCAATACATATATGTCACCTCAGGTCATATGTGGCTATTTGTTTTATATATCTACCCTCTTAATAGTGCTGTACCTATTTACTGATTATTTTGTGATCACCGTTTTGCAAATTATACATTGCCACCTCGTCATATATATAAAGTCGCCGTTGATCTTCCCGTTTATATTTTTACCTTGCAGCGCTTGTGCGCTGACCCCCTGGACACATCCTTATTCCTCCGTTGTTGTCAGTCAACCAACCCATTATGCATACCCTTGCGGTGGATTGGCTGCCGGCAGGAGGTGTGTCCAGGGGGCGGGATACTGCCCCTTTAAATCACGGTGTTGGCGTGGCCGCTCTGCGGCCATTACAATGCCGAGACTTTGTTTGTTAAAAACAGTGCACCGAGATCTACACTAGGACTCGGCGGCACTCTATACTTAGCCTCATATTATTCGCCGTTTCCCACACTAGGGTATCGGCTCAGGCAGGCGAATGTGTTATAGATACGCTGGCTCCTGAAGAAATGCACTGATGAAGTGCATGGAAACGCGTTGAGCCGTAGTTCAACACATACGGGCGGGTTGTTTGCTGCATATACTCCGACGGCAACAGCTCCGAGCCGTAGCTCAGTTCGCACGGGTGGGCGGTTTGCTGCATGCGCCTTGGCAGCAATAGCCTCTCACCTGTGATTATACACTTCCACATCGGAGATAGGTATTGGGAGGCACGGTATTACATACTACTGCTCCTCATACTATCCCTTACTGCCCAGCGATACCACTGTCTCTGGTTAGTGGTAGATGTGCGCTATATGTGGTAGGGTCCTGATGGTTATATAGGTCATCCACACTTTGACCAACTCAGTGACCATACCATTTTGTCCATAGTCCGTCTGCATAGGTTACCACTGAGTGACATTCCCCATGAATCTCAATAGACCACAAATGGTTTCTATGCAGTGGATTTATATATATTTTTTAACATATTAGTCCGTCTATCCGCTAACTACTATACAGTGATCCTCCAATTAACCCTGGTCTGGTTGGTTCCTGAATAACAATATTTTGGTTGTACTAGCTGGTTAGACGGATTTGTTACTATGTCTCATGATTAATGTAGGCATTCACCCCCATCCCTGTAGCACTAATAAACCTTTTATTATTTTTGCCCTTTTAACGTCCCTCTTCAATATTTGTTCTGTTTGATTACTAGGGACGTATACTTTCATACATAGTTTTATTATATATTTTAGAAATAGAAAACAGAACACTGTCCTGTGCGTATGTATCCACCCCTCTGTTAGGAAGCCCATAAAAAGCTCTGGTGCAACCAGTTACCTTCAGAAGTCAGATAATTAGTGAAATGATGTCACCTGTCTGCAATCTAAGTGTCACATGATCTGTCATTACATATACACACCAGAGGCTGCAACACCTAAGCAAGAGGCGTCACTAACCAAACACTGCCATGAAGACCGAGGAGCTCTCCAAACAAGTAAGGGACAATGTTGTTGAGAAGGACAACTCAGGGTTAGGTTATAAAAAAAATATCCAAATCTTTGAGGATCCCCAGGAGCATTATCAAATCTATCATAACCAAATGGAAAGGACATGGCACAACAGCAAACCTGCCAAGAGACGGCCGCCCACCAAAACTCACGGACCGGGCAAGGAGGGCATTAATCATAGAGGCAGCACAGAGACCTAAGGTAACCCTGGAGGAGCTGCAGAGTCCACAGCAGAGACTGGAGTATCTGTACATAGGACGACAATAAGCCGTACGCTCCATAGAGTTGGGCTTTATGGCAGCGTGGCCAGAATAAAGCCATTACTTTCAGCTAAAAACAAAAAGGCGCGTTGTGAGTTTGCGAAAAGGCCTGTGGGAGACTCCCAAAATGTATGGAGGAAGGTGCTCTAGTCTGATGAGACTAAAATGGAACTTTTCGGCCATCAAAGAAAACGCTATGTCTGGCGCAAACCCATCACCTCACA
The DNA here is from genome assembly GCF_905171765.1 of Bufo bufo. NCBI lineage: Eukaryota > Metazoa > Chordata > Amphibia > Anura > Bufonidae > Bufo > Bufo bufo. Next base: position 815,996,580 of record NC_053389.1, read on the forward strand.
TCACCCAAAGAACACCATCCCCACAGTGAGACATGGTGGTGGCAGCATCGTGCTGGGGGGGGGGATGGGAAACTGGTCAGAGTGGAGGGAAAGATGGACGGTGCTAAATACAGGGATATTCTTGAGCAGAACCTGTCCCACTCTGTGCGTGATTTGAGGCTAGGACGGAGGTTCACCTTCCAGCAGGACAAATGCCCCCAAACACACGGCTAAAGCAACACTTGACTGGTTTAAGGGGAAACATGTAAATGTGTTGGAATGGCCGAGTCACAGTCCAGATCTCAATCCAATAGAAAATCTGTGATCAGACGTAAAGATTGCTGTTCACAAGCACAAACATCCGACCTGAAGGAGCCGGAGCAGTTCTGCAAGGAGGAATGGGCAACAACCCCAGCGGTCAGATGTGGCGACTGCTCATAGAGACTTCTCCAAAGAGACTTGGAGCTGTGATTTCCGCAAAAGGTGGCTCTACAAAGTACTGACTTCAGGGGGTGAATAGTTCTGCACATTGACCTCTTCTGTTATTTTGTCCTATTTGTTGTTTGTTTCACAATAAAAAAAAAATAATAATAAAAAAAAAAAAAACAACCCTCTTCTCAGTTGTCAGCAGGTTCTGTACATTACATGATGCAAATCCTCAAACAAACATCTTATTTCCAGGTTGTGAGGCACCAAAATACGGAAAAAGTCACAGGGGGGTGAATACTTCTGTAAGGCACTGTACATCAGGCGTCCGGGAAGGTTTTAGACCTGGTCTCAGCTGAGGACGTACCTCTAGGACGTACCGTTCATAAGATATTCCCAAAAAATGACCCGCATTAGCCAATACAAGCCCCCAACTGCCATGCACATGGTCACATGTCCCTTATCAGCCAATAGAAGCTCGCAGACTCTTAGCCTCCACATACACACAGTTTTACTCCAGGTTTCCATAACAACCCAGCCATTTTTCTCCACTGCTGTAGGTCAGCTTTAGGTAAGGGCTACACGACGACAATAAGTCACACAACACATAGGGCACAACTACACTGCTACGTGCGTCCAGTCTGGATGGTTTTTTTTGCGACTGTCGCGTCACAGTATGTCGCAGTGCGACACCATAGCCTGTCATTATAAGAATTGTTGCGCGACACATGTCGTCATGTAGGCCTGGCCTTAAAGGGGCAGCTGCTGTGGAGGTCACTGTTAAAGGGGCGGGCACTGTGGAGGTCAATGTTAAGGGGGCAGGGGCCAATATTAAAGGGGCAGCTGCTATGGAGGTCACTGTTAAAGGGGCGGGCACTGTGGAGGTCACTGTTAAAGGGGAAGCTGCTGTGGAGGTCACTGTTAAGGGGGCGGGGTACTGTAGATGTCACGGTTAGGCTCCATTCACACGTCCGCAAATGGGTCCGCATTCGTTCTGCAATTTTGTGGAACGGGTGCAGACCCATTCATTCTCTATGGGGACGGAATGGATGCTGACAGCGCACAGTGTGCTGTCAGCATCCGCATTTGCGAAGCGCGGCCCCAATCTTCAGGTCCGCGGCTCCGCAAAAAATAGAACATGTCCTATTCTTGTCTGCAGCTTGCGGACGAGAATAGGCATTTCTATAGGGGTGACGGGCGGGTGTGTTGTGGATCCGCAATTTGCAGGTCCACAACACACCACGGACGTGTGAATGGAGCCTTATAGTGGTACTTTCTATATCTTTTAACAACAAACAAACATTAAATGAAGTAGATGACCACTTGGGCATGGACTGAGGGCCTGCGGCCACTAGGGGGCCACTAGGGGGCCCCGTCAGGGCCGTCTTTTGCACTCAGCGCTCTGACGGGGGCAGGCATGAAGTACAGTGACCATGCCGGTTCCCGTCAGAGCGCTCCTCAAACATGTATAATATGAGGCGAGGAGGGGGGGGTGTTGGCACAGAGGCACCCGGCAGTTCTTGTCACTGCCGGGCTGTTGTTTCCATAGCGATGCAGGGAGCGCTTTCCTTTCCCTGCTCCACTGTTCTTCTGAGCGCTCCCCCTGCTGGCCGCACATCGCACTGCTGGCCCATGAATCGGCCTCCAGCACAGCCAGCAGTGCGATGTGAGTGTGGGAGCGCGTCATCAGGAAAGAAGGTAAGCAGGTGGCTTTTTTGGGTTGTTTTTTTTTTTTTTATAAAGCTGCAGACTGGGGGCAACAACTACTGTGAGGGGGCTGTGGGCATAACTAATTTGAGGGGCCACATATCTGGGGTCTGAGAGGCATAAGGCTGATAATGGGGGCTGATGAGAGGGATGGGGCTCTCATCTGAGGTCTTATTTACATTGGGGGTCTGATTGGGGCTCTCAGCTGAGGTCTGATTGGGGCTCTCAGCTGAGGTCTGATTGGGGCTCCCAGCTGAGGTCTGATTGGGGCTCCCAGCTGAGGTCTGATTGGGGCTCCCAGCTGAGGTCTGATTGGGGCTCTCATCTGAGGTCTGATTGGGGCTCTCAGCTGAGGTCTGATTGGGGCTCTCATCTGAGGTCTGATTGGGGCTCTCATCTGAGGTCTGATTGGGGATCTCATCTGAGGTCTGATTGGGGCTCTCATCTGAGGTCTGATTGGGGCTCTCATCTGAGGTCTGATTGGGGCTCTCATCTGAGGTCTGATTGGGGCTCTCATCTGAGGTCTGATTGGGGATCTCATCTGAGGTCTGATTGGGGCTCTCATCTGAGGTCTGATTGGGGCTCTCATCTGAGGTCTGATTGGGGCTCCCAGCTGAGGTCTGACCTGAGGTGTAATTAAAAATATTTTTTTCTTATTGTCCCCCTCTAAAACCAAGGTGCGTCTTCTAGGTCTCCTTCCTGCAGAGCGGGGCCCACGTCCAGCCCAGATCACTGATCCTGAGCCGCTGGAGTCTTCAGAACTGTAAGTACTGACAGTAAGTCACTGTGAGCTGTATTATATATATTACTTGTTTTATGTGGGTGCTGGGTGGTTGGAGAAGGTGGGGGGATGGTAAAGAGAAATTCTGTACCAAGTGTAGGTGATGTGGGCGGTGCAATGTGTGGGTGGGGCTGTGTGTGGGTGTGACTTGAGGGTGGGCGGGACACAGTGGCCCCATAATCTCCTATTGCCCGGGGGCCCCATGAGTTGTCAGTCCGCCGCTGCTTCTGCTAGTCTCTTATCTATAACAAGGGTTTGTAAACAGTCCTGACGTCTCCCAGCAGCTCCATCCATATACAGTATATATACACACACACACACACACACACACAGAGTATACACACACACAGTATATATACACACACACACACAGTATATATACACACACACACACACACAGTATATATACACACACACAGTATATATACACACACACACAGTATATATACACACACAGTATATATACACACACACAGAGTATACACACACACAGTATATATACACACACACAGTATATATACACACACACACACACAGTATATATACACACACACACACAGTATATATACACACACACACAGTATATATACACACACACACACAGTATATATACACACACACACACAGTATATATACACACACACACACACACAGTATATATACACACACACACACACAGTATATATACACACACACACACACAGTATATATACACACACACACAGTATATATACACACACACACACACAGTATATATACACACACACACACACAGTATATATACACACACACACAGTATATATACACACACACACACAGTATATATACACACACACAGTATATATACACACACACACACAGTATATATACACACACACAGTATATATACACACACACAGTATATATACACACACACACAGTATATATACACACACACAGTATATATACACACACACAGTATATATACACACACACACACAGTATATATACACACACACACACACAGTATATATACACACACACACACACAGTATATATACACACACACACACACAGTATATATACACACACACACACACAGTATATATACACACACACACAGTATATATACACACACACACACACACACACAGTATATATACACACACACACAGTATATATACACACACACACACACAGTATATATACACACACACACAGTATATATACACACACACACACAGTATATATACACACACACAGTATATATACACACACACAGTATATATACACACACACACACACAGTATATATACACACACACACACACACAGTATATATATATATACACACACACACAGTATATATACACACACACACACACAGTATATATATATATACACACAGTATATATACACACACACACAGTATATATACACACACACAGTATATATACACACACACACAGTATATATACACACACACAGTATATATACACACACACAGTATATATACACACACACAGTATATATACACACACAGTATATATACACACACACACAGTATATATACACACACACACAGTATATATACACACACACACAGTATATATACACACACACACAGTATATATACACACACACACAGTATATATACACACACACAGTATATATATATACACACACACAGTATATATACACACACACACACAGTATATATATACACACACACACAGTATATATACACACACACACACACACAGTATATATACACACACACACACACAGTATATACACACACACACACACAGTATATACACACACACACACAGTATATATACACACACACACACACACAGTATATATACACACACACACACAGTATATATACACACACACACACACACAGTATATATACACACACACACACACACAGTATATATACACACACACACACACACAGTATATATACACACACACAGTATATATACACACACACACAGTATATATACACACACACACACAGTATATATATATATACACACACACACACACAGTATATATACACACACACACACACATAGTATATATACACACACACACACACAGTATATATACACACACACACAGTATATATACACACACACAGTATATACACACACACACACAGTATATATACACACACACACAGTATATATACACACACACAGTATATATACACACACACACACACAGTATATATACACACACACACACACACAGTATATATACACACACACACACACACAGTATATATACACACACAGTATATATACACACACACACACAGTATATACACACACACACACACAGTATATACACACACACACAGTATATATACACACACACACACAGTATATATACACACACACACAGTATATATACACACACACACACAGTATATATACACACACACACACAGTATATATACACACACACACACACAGTATATATACACACACACACACACAGTATATATACACACACACACACACAGTATATATACACACACACACACACAGTATATATACACACACACACACAGTATATATACACACACACACACAGTATATATACACACACACACACAGTATATATACACACACACAGTATATATACACACACACACACACAGTATATATACACACACACACACACACACACACACAGTATATATACACACACACACAGTATATATACACACACACACACACAGTATATATACACACACACAGTATATATACACACACACACAGTATATATACACACACACACACACACAGTATATACACACACACACACAGTATATATACACACACACACACAGTATATATACACACACACACACAGTATATATACACACACACACACAGTATATATACACACACACACACAGTATATATACACACACACACACAGTATATATACACACACACACACAGTATATATACACACACACACACAGTATATATACACACACACAGTATATATACACACACACAGTATATATACACACACACACACAGTGTATATATACACACACAGTATATATACACACACAGTATATATACACACACACACAGTATATATACACACACACACACAGTATATATACACACACACACAGTATATATACACACACACACAGTATATATACACACACACACACACAGTATATATACACACACACACACACAGTATATATACACACACACACACACACACAGTATATATACACACACACACAGTATATATACACACACACACAGTATATATACACACACACACACAGTATATATACACACACACAGTATATATACACACACACACACAGTATATATACACACACACAGTATATATACACACACACACACACACACACACACACACACACAGTATATATACACACACAGTATATATACACACACACACAGTATATATACACACACACACACACAGTATATATACACACACACAGTATATATACACACACACACACAGTATATATACACACACACACACAGTATATATACACACACACACACACAGTATATATACACACACACACACACAGTATATATACACACACACACACACAGTATATATACACACACACACACACAGTATATATACACACACACACACACAGTATATATACACACACACACACACAGTATATATACACACACACACACACAGTATATATACACACACACACAGTATATATACACACACACACAGTATATATACACACACACACACACACAGTATATATACACACACACAGTATATATATACACACACACACACACAGTATATATACACACACAGTATATATACACACACAGTATATATACACACACACACAGTATATATACACACACACACAGTATATATACACACACACACACAGTATATATACACACACACACACAGTATATATACACACACACACACACACAGTATATATACACACACACACACACACACTATATATACACACACACACACACACAGTATATATACACACACACACACACACAGTATATATACACACACACACACACAGTATATATACACACACACACACACAGTATATATACACACACACACACACAGTATATATACACACACACACACACAGTATATATACACACACACACACACAGTATATATACACACACACACACACAGTATATATACACACACACAGTATATATACACACACACACACACAGTATATATACACACACACACACACAGTATATATACACACACACACACACAGTATATATACACACACACACACACAGTATATATACACACACACACACACAGTATATATACACACACACACACACACAGTATATATACACACACACACACACAGTATATATACACACACACACACAGTATATATACACACACACACACAGTATATATACACACACACAGTATATATACACACACACACACAGTATATATACACACACACACACACAGTATATATACACACACACACACAGTATATATACACACACACACACACAGTATATATACACACACACACAGTATATATACACACACACAGTATATATACACACACACACAGTATATATACACACACACACACACACAGTATATATACACACACACACACAGTATATATACACACACACACACACAGTATATATACACACACACAGTATATATACACACACACACAGTATATATACACACACACAGTATATATACACACACACACAGTATATATACACACACAGTATATATACACACACACAGTATATATACACACACAGTATATATACACACACAGTATATATACACACACACACACAGTATATATACACACACACACACACAGTATATATACACACACACACACAGTATATATACACACACACACAGTATATATACACACACACACAGTATATATACACACACACACACACAGTATATATACACACACACACACAGTATATATACACACACACACACACACAGTATATATACACACACACACACACACAGTATATATACACACACACAGTATATATACACACACACACACACAGTATATATACACACACACACACACACAGTATATATACACACACACACACACACAGTATATATACACACACACACACACAGTATATATACACACACACACACAGTATATATACACACACACACAGTATATATACACACACACACACACACACACACACACAGTATATATACACACACAGTATATATACACACACAGTATATATACACACACACACAGTATATATACACACACACACACAGTATATATACACACACACACAGTATATATACACACACACACACAGTATATATACACACACACACACACACACACAGTATATATACACACACACACACACAGTATATATACACACACACACACAGTATATATACACACACACAGTATATATACACACACACACAGTATATATACACACACACACACAGTATATATACACACACACACACACACACACAGTATATATACACACACACACACACACAGTATATATACACACACACACACACAGTATATATACACACACACAGTATACACACACACACACACAGTATATATACACACACACAGTATATATACACACACACACAGTATATATACACACACAGTATATATACACACACAGTATATATACACACACACAGTATATATACACACACAGTATATATACACACACAGTATATATACACACACAGTATATATACACACACAGTATATATACACACACAGTATATATACACACACACACACACAGTATATATACACACACACACACAGTATATATACACACACACACACACACAGTATATATACACACACACACACACACAGTATATATACACACACACACACACAGTATATATACACACACACAGTATACACACACACACACACAGTATATATACACACACACAGTATATATACATACACACACAGTATATATACACACACAGTATATATACACACACAGTATATATACACACACACAGTATATATACACACACAGTATATATACACACACAGTATATATACACACACAGTATATATACACACACAGTATATATACACACACACACACAGTATATATACACACACACACACACAGTATATACACACACACACACACAGTATATATACACACACACACACACAGTATATATACACACACACACACAGTATATATACACACACACACACAGTATATACACACACACACACACACAGTATATATACACACACACACACAGTATATATACACACACACACACACACACAGTATATATACACACACACACACACACACACAGTATATATACACACACACAGTATATATACACACACACACACAGTATATATACACACACACACACACACACAGTATATATACACACACACACACACACACAGTATATATACACACACACACAGTATATATACACACACACACACAGTATATATATAAGAAGGGTTTGTAAACAGTGCTGACGTCTCCCAGCAGCTCCATCCATACACGGGGACCCTTCATACAGAAGACAAGATGTCGACAATAGGCCAGTAATCACATCATTACAGCCATGCACAGGTGACATCATATACAGAAGTGCGTGACATCATCCTAGAGAAAAATGTGACAGACAGTAGACACGACCTCACACTGATGCTTGTGACGTCATCACATAATAAGGGGAATCCCTTCACTACACACAAGGACATGTGACATCATCATAGAAAAAAGTGACATCACCCATAACAGTCAATGACTTCATTATACACGAGGACCTTAGACATCATCGCTCACCTCAGGCTCTCCTCATGGTCGCCCATGATGTAGTAGAGCTGGCTGAGTTTGAGGTAGGCAGCCCGGTTGTCGCTGCGCAGTTTGGTGGTGGGCTTCAGGTCCTGGATGGCCTTGGTCAGATCTCCGTTGAACAGGTGACACTCGGAGCGCAGCTTCCAGATACTGGGATCCCACGGGGAGAACTGGAAGATACTGGAGTGTTACCAGTAGCAGGAATGGCGGAGCCCGAGTCATAGTCATCAGTACCGCAGAGATACGTTACCTCCACCACCTTCTCCAGCCAGCTGACCGCCCCCACATAGTCCTCCCGGTGATAGGCCCCCCAGGCCTGCTCTCTGTGGACCTCCACCTCCTGGGCCCGCTCCAGCTGGCTCCTGGCTTCTTCATTGGACGGGCTGCTCACCAGCTGCCAGCAGGAAGACGGAAGACATTAGGAACATCTCTGGTGACATCACCGATACTTACTTATCTGGCCCTGATCATCAGCTACATCACGTCTTATACTCCAGCCACATCCAAAGCTGCATTTACTCAGGAGATCAAGCTCATATATGAGGCATTGTGAGAGAGGCTGTGCTTACAGTTATCTCCTACACAAGAAAATGACTGCAGCTCTAGATGTGAATGGAGTATAAGATGTGGTTTATACAGGAGAACTGTGACTGCAGCTCTGGGAGTGACTGGAGAAGATAATGTAACATTAGAATTGTGTCTGCAGATTTGGGAGTGACTGTAGAAGATAATGTCACATTAGAATTGTAACTGCAGCTCTGGGAGTGACTGGAGAAGATAATGTAACATTGTGTCTGCAGCTCTGGGAGTGACTGGAGAAGATAATGTAACATATTGTGACTGCAGCTCTGGGAGTGACTGGAGAAGATAATGTAACATTGTGTCTGCAGCTCTGGGAGTGACTGGAGAAGATAATGTAACATTGTGTCTGCAGCTCTGGTAGTGACCGGAGAAGATAATTTAACATATTGTGACTGCAGCTCTGGGAGTGACCGGAGAAGATAATTTAACATATTGTGACTGCAGCTCTGGGAGTGACCGGAGAAGGTAATGTAACATATTGTGACTGCAGCTCTGGTAGTGACCGGAGAAAGTAATGTAACATATTGTGACTGCAGCTCTGGTAGTGACCGGAGAAGATAATGTAACATATTGTGACTGCAGCTCTGATAGTGACCGGAGAAGATAATGTAACATTGTGACTGCAGCTCTGGTAGTGACCGGAGAAAGTAATGTAACATATTGTGACTGCAGCTCTGGTAGTGACCGGAGAAGATAATGTAACATATTGTGACTGCAGCTCTGGCAGTGACTGGAGAAGAAGACGATGTGACATTAGGACGGGGGCGCACTCACCACGATCTGGAAGTCCTCTTTGGCCTGCTGTGTGTCCCCCTGCTTCAGAAGGATGTTCCCTCGCTGGAGTCTGGCCTGAAGGACAAGAAGAAGATCGATCACCGGCTATTGCCTCTGCAGCACTCCCACAGGCCGGCAGCAGAACTGCAGCCCAATACACATGGTCAGCAATGTCCCCCAACCAATCACAGGCCCCGCCCAACCGGGCAGAGGGGGCAGTACTAGCGGGCAGAGGGGGCAGTACTAGCGGGCAGAGGGGGCAGTACTAGCGGGCAGAGGGGGCAGTACTAGCGGGCAGAGGGGGCAGTACTAGCGGGCAGAGAGGGCAGTACTAGCGGGCACTCACGGCCAGGAAGTCCGGCTTCAGCTCGATGGCCCGGCTGAGGTCCGGCAGCGCTGACTTGAATTTCCCCATGGCCAGGTAGACGGTCGCTCGCTTGTAATAGGTCAGGTAATTTTTGGGGTCCCCATCTGGAACAGAAAGATGCAGTCATGTGGGGGGCACTGAGGGCGGTGGCCCCCGGGGCTCTTCTCTGACCCCCTGTCATAATCTATTACAGGTGACATGTCCAGATACTGAGCCCATGCTGCAGTCACATCCAGAGCTGCAATGGGCAAATGTAGGCTCAGTGGCGGAGCGCCATCACCCATGGTACAGCATGTCAGATCTGCAGTCAGGGCAGACTTGTAAGTGCAGCTCTGGATGTGACTGGAGTACAGGATAAAAGATCACAAAGAAAGGTGAGCACAGTACTGAATGTGACTGGAGTACGAAACTGCCAGAAGTTTAAGCTCAGCTCTGGAAGTGACTGGAGTATAAAGCATGATACAGCGATCACTGGGGTCATGGCCAAGATAACTGAACAGACCCATCCTCAGGTGACATCCGTGACGGTCAGCGGTTCATGTGTCATCTCTATTCCACAGACACTGCTCGGCTGGAGATTCTCTTCCAGAGCCTCCCCAGCCAATGATCCAGGAAAAACCACTGACAGAACACGGAAGCCATCGCTGTGTCACTGGTTTACACGGACCCACAGACTTCAATGGGCGTTTGGTCCACGTCTTACACCAAAGTAGTGCTTGTCCCGTGGTTTTTCCACTGAGCCACGGTCAGTGGAAAATCGCTGATGTCTGGACTAACACATTAAATTCAATGGTTAGGCGTGCCGTCCGTGCAGGTAACAGGGTGGGCTCTGCTATGCCATCAGTCAGTGAGCTGTGCAATGCTGCCCTCTAGTGTGCAATCACGGGTAAGACTACACCAGTTCCTAATGAACTACAAGGGCTTATTATACCGGACTGTACCTTTAAATTCCGTGGAGGGTGTGGCGCCCTGCGACCACCGTCTACTCACCCACTGCTGAGTGATAGTGGGACAGCGCCTCGGCCAGTTGTCCAGCAGCCAGGAGCTTGCGGCCCATCTCCAGGTGACTCTCCACCTCGGCCTGACCGGCAGCCAGCGACCCTGCCGGGAGCACACACAGATATTAACAGGGAGAAGTGACCACCAGAGGGCGCTGCAGCCTCAGCAAGGAACACAGGAGCCCCCATGACAACTCCTCCTGCCCTGTCACAAGGAGAAGTGACCACCAGAGGGCGCTGCAGCCTCAGCAAGGAACACAGGAGCCCCCATGACAACTCCTCCTGCCCTGTCACAGGGAGAAGTGACCACCAGAGGGCGCTGCAGCCACAGCAAGGAACACAGGAGCCCCCATGACAACTCCTCCTGCCCTGTCACAGGGAGAAGTGACCACCAGAGGGCGCTATAGCCTCAGCAAGGAACACAGGAGCCCCCATGACAACTCCTCCTGCCCTGTCACAAGGAGAAGTGACCACCAGAGGGCGCTGCAGCCTCAGCAAGGAACACAGGAGCCCCCATGACAACTCCTCCTGCCCTGTCACAGGGAGAAGTGACCACCAGAGGGCGCTGCAGCCACAGCAAGGAACACAGGAGCCCCCATGACAACTCCTCCTGCCCTGTCACAGGGAGAAGTGACCACCAGAGGGCGCTATAGCCTCAGCAAGGAACACAGGAGCCCCCATGACAACTCCTCCTGCCCTGTCACAGGGAGAAGTGACCACCAGAGGGCGCTATAGCCTCAGCAAGGAACACAGGAGCCCCCATGACAACTGCTCCTGCCCTGTCACAGGGAGAAGTGACCACCAGAGGGCGCTGCAGCCTCAGCAAGGAACACAGGAGCCCCCATGACAACTCCTCCTGCCCTGTCACAAGGAGAAGTGACCACCAGAGGGCGCTGCAGCCTCAGCAAGGAACACAGGAGCCCCCATGACAACTCCTCCTGCCCTGTCACAGGGAGAAGTGACCACCAGAGGGCGCTGCAGCCTCAGCAAGGAACACAGGAGCCCCCATGACAATTCCTCCTGCCCTGTCACAGGGAAAAGTGACCACCAGGGGCGCTGCAGCCTCAGCAAGGAACACAGGAGCCCCCATGACAACTCCTCCTGCCCTGTCACAAGGAGAAGTGACCACCAGAGGGCGCTGCAGCCTCAGCAAGGAACACAGGAGCCCCCATGACAACTCCTCCTGCCCTGTCACAGGGAGAAGTGACCACCAGAGGGCGCTGCAGCCACAGCAAGGAACACAGGAGCCCCCATGACAACTCCTCCTGCCCTGTCACAGGGAGAAGTGACCACCAGAGGGCGCTATAGCCTCAGCAAGGAACACAGGAGCCCCCATGACAACTGCTCCTGCCCTGTCACAGGGAGAAGTGACCACCAGAGGGCGCTGCAGCCTCAGCAAGGAACACAGGAGCCCCCATGACAATTCCTCCTGCCCTGTCACAGGGAAAAGTGACCACCAGGGGCGCTGCAGCCTCAGCAAGGAACACAGGAGCCCCCATGACAACTCCTCCTGCCCTGTCACAGGGAGAAGTGACCACCAGAGGGCGCTGCAGCCACAGCAAGGAACACAGGAGCCCCCATGACAACTCCTCCTGCCCTGTCACAGGGAGAAGTGACCACCAGAGGGCGCTGCAGCCACAGCAAGGAACACAGGAGCCCCCATGACAACTCCTCCTGCCCTGTCACAGGCAGAAGTGACCACCAGAGGGGCTATAGCCTCAGCAAGGAACACAGGAGCCCCCATGACAACTCCTCCTGACCTGTCACAGGGAGAAGTGACCACCAGAGGGCGCTGCAGCCTCAGCAAGGAACACAGGAGCCCCCATGACAATTCCTCCTGCCCTGTCACAGGGAAAAGTGACCACCAGGGGCGCTGTAGCCTCAGCAAGGAACACAGGAGCCCCCATGACAACTCCTCCTGCCCTGTCACAGGCAGAAGTGACCACCAGAGGGCGCTGTAGCCTCAGCAAGGAACACAGGAGCCCCCATGACAACTCCTCCTGACCTGTCACAGGGAGAAGTGACCACCAGGGGCGCTGCATCCACAGCAGGGAACACAGGAGCCCCCATGACAACTCCTCCTGCCCTGTCACAGGGAGAAGTGACCACCAGGGGCGCTGCATCCACAGCAGGGAACACAGGAGCCCCCATGACAACTGCTCCTGCCCTGTCACAGGGAGAAGTGACCACAGGGGCGCTGCATCTACAGCAAGGAACACAGGAGCCCCCATGACAACTCCTCCTGACCTGTCACAGGGAGAAGTGACCACCAGAGGGCGCTGCAGCCTCAGCAAGGAACACATGAGCCCCCATGACAACTCCTCCTGCCCTGTCAGAGGCAGAAGTGACCACCAGAGGGCGCTGCAGCCTCAGCAAGGAACACAGGAGCCCCCATGACAACTCCTCCTGCCCTGTCACAGGGAGAAATCACCATCAAGCAGGATACGGAGGGTTATTTCAATCCAAGCATTGTGACAGGGCAGGAGGAGTTTTCATGGGGCCTCAGGTTCGGGTATAAGGGGCAGGTGAGGCCTTACCGTCCAGATGCAGGTCCAGGATGACGCAGAGTAGGGAAAGGGAGGACAGGACCCCGCTGATACCGCTCCGCGCTCTGTCCATGTCTGCCGGAGGGGGGGGGAGCGCCGCCGGGGTGTCTCAGTCCTCGCTCTGCTGCACCTGGGGGGGGACACAGACAATGTCACCTACCGCCATCACACCGGGGGACCATGGGGACCATGCACTGCATTGTGGGGGGCGGAGTGCTACCCTGCGCTGCAGCTGGGGGGGGGGACACTCCACAGCTCCCACATTGCACCACAGCACAGCATACTCTATACAGACACTGAACCAGGCAAAACAGTGACTGCAGCTTTGGCAGTGACTAGAGTAGACCTGAAAGAACGGAATACCACAGCTACAAGATGAGGACACAGCAGCAGACACATCACGTGCCCCCCTCGTCCACACGCAGCCCACACTGTACCTGCAGCTCAGCTCTGTCACCCCACAGTACCGCACATCCCCTGTACACACAGACAGGCCAGCACTTCCGCTTCCGGATGTCTGCCGTACGCAAATGACAACCATTCCACGAGACACATCCGGGTTCACCTCGCCCACCAATCACGGACAAGCTTGCGATAGCGTGTGGAGCGCTGATTGGTCAGTAAAATGACGTCACGATCACACCTTCTTTAGCTTTTTTCCACTTTCATTTCGTTAGTATCAGCGAAACTCCTTGGAGATGATTGACAGCGCCTCATCTCTGCGCAGTGATTGGTGGAGCGCTATTCAGGACTCCGCCCTCTGACATTCCTATTGGCTGCAGACGCTGAGAGCCTTTGCCACCTGCTGGTTTCATATTGGTCCCAGCTGTTTATGTAAATTAGTTCAATTTCCCGCCCACTTTTTTTTGCTTCACATGGTGAAGCTGTGAGCTTGATTGGTCAGTAGGCCACGGTCACGTGACGGCATCAGTGTGCTCGCACAGCGCCACCCAGAGGACAGTGCGGCAATACAGTTTAAGCTGCAATGTACTGATACGTCACCAGCTCGTGGATGAAGAGGGCAGCTCGTTATGACGTCATTCCCTGACGTCATCTTATAGGTTCTGTTTTTTTTTAACGAGATTAGCTCACATATTGAAAGATACAGTGCATATCTAACAGTGCTACTGGTAACCGTCCATTGTAGTGTGTATTGAGCAGTGCCACGTGTATGCGGTACTTGTACTGAGACTATATATGTACATAACCAGACCTATCGCTAATAATGGCGGGAGAGATTGTACAAGTGTGCGGTAAAACTACAAGAATACAAATAACATGTATAAAGTATAGATAGCATGTACTATAAGATTTGCATCAACACTGAAGCACATGGTAAAATGGCTGCCTATACATAGGATTACATGTCTAACATCTAACAGTAGTAACAACTCCCTGAGTAACAGTTATAACTAGCTGAACATAATGTCTCTGAAACAAAGGTAGATCTCTCACCAGATATGCTTTTACAAGGATGGTGGAGTTTAAGAAGGATATATGCAGAAGGACAGCTCTGCTGATGTGTCTCTTTCCCAGGATGCTTTGCACTCCCACAATGCTCCGCACCACCCACAATGCAGTAGTCTTTGTAACAAGAAAAACAAAGTGTATTACAACTTAACACCACTAGATGGTGCTATAACCACACTAATCACTACATAAATACCAAAGGCAGACGTGATCTGTAATGATTCTGAACTCTGCTGGGCAGAACACTCCCCGTCTGGCGTCAAACTGACGCCACCACTAAGTCCCTCATTCGTAGCAACCCATTTTGGTCAATGGTGGGATCAAGCTTCATCAAAGCGCTATCCTTGGAGACTGTTTGACCTTTGCTAAGGTAGTTTATTTCCTTAGCATAACATTTGTTGTGTACAGTGTGAATTATTATACTCTTGGACCTTTCCAGATTAGGAGCGGTAAAGGCGTGTTTGCAGTGATGACAACCTTTGCAGGGCTTCTGGCTCATAGGTAATGTCAATTTGTAAGACTGAGCTATATGAACTACAGTTGCAAGAAAAAGTATGTGAACCCTTTGGAATAATATGGATTTCTGCACAAATTGGTCATAAAATGTGATCTGATCTTCATCTAAGTCACAACAATAGACAATCACAGTCTGCTTAAACTAATAACACACAAAGAATTAAATGTTACCATGTTTTTATTGAACACACCATGTAAACATTCACAGTGCAGGTGGAAAAAGTATGTGAACTCGTAGACTAATGACATCTCCAAGAGCTAATTGGAGTGAGGTGTCAGCCAACTGGAGTCCAATCAATGAGATGAGATTGGAGGTGTTGGTTACAGATGCCCTGCCCTATAAAAAACACACACCAGTTCTGGGTTTGCTTTTCACAAGAAGCATTGCCTGATGTGAATGAGCCTCGCACAAAAGAGCTCTCAGAAGACCTACGATTAAGAATTGTTGACTTGCATAAAGCTTGAAAGGGTTATAAAAGTATCTCCAAAAGCCTTGCTGTTCATCAGTCCATGGTAAGACAAATTGTCGCTACTCTCCCTAGGAGTGGCCGTCCTGTAAAGATGACTGCAAGAGCACAATGCAAACTGCTCAATGAGGTGAAGAAGAATCCTAGAGTGTCAACTAAAGACTTACAAAAGTCTCTGGCATATGCTAACATCCCTGTTAGCGAATCTACGACACGTAAAACACTAAACAAGAATGGATTTCATGGGAGTATACCACAGAGGAAGCCACTGCTGTCCAAAAAAAACATTGCTGCACTTTTACAGTTTGCACAAGAGCACCTGGATGTTCCACAGCAGTACTGGCAAAATATTCTGTGGACACATGAAACCAAAGTTGAGTTGTTTGGAAGAAACACACAGAACTATGTGTGACGGAAAAAGAGGCACAGCACACCAACATCAAAACCTCATCCCAATTGTGAAGTATGGTGGTGGGGGCATCATGGTTTGGGGCTGCTTTGCTGCGTCAGGGCCTGGACAGATTGCTATCATCGGAGGAAAAATTAATTCCCAAGTTTATCAAGACATTTTGCAGGAGAACTTAAGGCCATCTTTCCACCAGCTGAAGCTCAACAGAAGATGGGTGTTGCAACAGGACAACGACCCAAAGCATAGAAGTAAATCAACAACAGAATGGCTTAAACAGAAGAAAATCCGCCTTCTGGAGTGGCCCAGTCAGAGTCCTGACCTCAACCCGATTGAGATGCTGTGGCATAACCTCAAGAAAGCGATTCACACCAGACATCCCAAGAATATTGCTGAACTGAAACAGTTCTGTAAAGAGGAATGGTCAAGAATTACTCCTGACCGTTGTGCACGTCTGATCTGCAACTACAGGAAACGTTTGGTTGAAGTTATTGCTGCCAAAGGAGGTTCAACCAGTTATTAAATCCAAGGGTTCACATACTTTTACCACCTACAGTGTGAATGTTTACATGGTGTGTTCAATAAAAACATGGTAACATTTAATTCTTTGTGTGTTATTAGTTTAAGCAGACTGTGATTGTCTATTGTTGTGACTTAGATGAAGATCAGATCACATTTTATGACCAATTTGTGCAGAAATCCATATCATTCCAAAGAGTTCACATACTTTTTCTTGCAACTCTATATGTCAGCCATAAATGCTATGAAATCTCTGCGGAAGCGTAGAAGTACCTCCAGAAGTCTGTGGTTGAGGTCTGGACCAGACAGTAAGACATCATTTAGTGAGACGCCTTCACACCTGGCGCTCGAGTCGAATACTACAGGATTGTTTGTTACAACTACAAGAATACTTAATAACATATATAAGTATAAAGTATAGATAGCATGTACTATACCATTTGCATTAACACTGAAGCACATGGTAAAATGGCTGCCTATACATAAGATTACGTGTCTATCTAACAGTAGTAACAACTCCCTGAGTAACAGTTATAACTACTAGCTGGACAGCTCTGCATAACATAATATCCCTGAAACAAAGGTAGATCTCTCACCAGATATGCTTTTACAAGGATGGTGAAGTTTAAGAAGGATATATGCAGAAGGACAGCTGTGCTGATGTGCCCTGGTGACTGGAGACTTCTCTTTCCCAGGATGCTTTGTACTCTGTCGTGGAAATTTTTATTAGCATAGGATGACTATGGTGGACTTTCTCTTTAGCTTAGGAATGTTATGTAGGTTTATTTTGTATATGCCTCCCTGTGTAAAGTCTGACCGGATTACGGTTATAAGAGAGCGTGATCGGGTCAGGACGGTACCATGGAAATTCTATAGATCAGCACTCGGGTTTCTACTCCCCCATGTGAACGCCGCCACCGTTGGTTTGAGGGGGATCTAATGGCTGCTGGCTCTGAGAGCAATGTTCTTAGTGAGAGCTGCCAGCGGGTCCTCATCAGCAACGGTGGGGTATAGCACACTGATGCCGGTCTCACTGAACCATGGGGGCCCCAACATGCTGCTAAACATTGGTTGGTGGGATTGGTGTCCATGTGAATGCTATATCACCTTTCTTGGTCGACCTGTTTTAAAAGACCTTCCTCAGGGACTGATCTCCCCTTTCGGAACCATGTCTAACAGAGGTTCACTTTGGGCCGGTGGGAGACTTGGACTGGACTAAATGAATATTGTCCGATTAGAAGGCAATATCCGTTTAAGGGCAGGCTGATTCATTTGGAGGCATTTGCACATGTCCTGGGAGTGGTGGTGGATTGTGATCAGCAGGCCACATGAGCATGTTTGAGCTCCACCCACCGGCACCCTCAGGAAGTGTCCAAATATGTCCCTTCCAGTTCTGAAATGTATTCCTATTGGATAAGGCATAAGGTGGATTGTACCTGCCTATCTGTAATGTTATTGGGCGGCCATGTGCCATGGAGGGTGGGGTTAGCCCATTAAAAGGTTTGAGACATGTTAACAGAGACACAGATTTTTCTTGGAAACTAAGCAGACTGTAGGCGAGTCTTCTTTTATCGGTGCTAGTTGCTTACACTTCCAAGTCTCCTTATATCTAAAAGAGCTAATAGTACTTCACAAGGATCAGGATTCGACGGTAGCAAGGGACCAGGCCCACTATCCCACAATGCTTTGCACCACCCACAATGCAGCAGTCTTTGTAACAAGAAAAACAAAGTGTATTACAACTTAACACCTCTAGATGGTGCTATAACCACACTAATCACTACAAAAATACCAAAACTGAGGCAGACATGATCTGTAATGATTCTGAAGACTGCTGGGCAGAACACCGTTACCTTGGTGGTTCCCTGGTATGCACCCTTTAACTCTTGTACAGAGATCTGGACTTCGCTGCAGGGGAGCCACCAGGCCGTTACCTCATGGAGTAGTCTCTTTGTGATTGACAGCTGATTCACCAAGACACCAAGAGATCAGGCTGAACCGTAGTCAGAAACAGGCTGAAGGTCAGGGCAGGCAAAGTAAGAGCAATCTGAGAAACGGTGCAAGGTCAGGGCTGGCAGTGAAGGGTCTAGGTCAGGTCAAGCCACGAAGGGTCAATATGGAGGTCAGGCACAGTTCAGGGCAGGCAGCGAAGGGTCAATACGGAGGTCAGGCACAGGTCAAGTCAAGCAGCGAAGGGTTAATATGGAGGTAAGGGCTTGCATCAAAGGGTCAATAAGGAGGTCAGGTCAGGTCAAGCAGCGAATGGTCAATATGGTGGTCAGGCACAGGTCAGGTCAACAAGCAGAGAGGGATCAATATCCAGATATCAGTACATGGACATAAGAATGCATAATACCTTTGCAGGAATTAGCAAGCTAGACAACCTATTTCTTAGGCACCCAAAGATAATCCGCCACTGGAAGGTGTGAATTAGGGGGCACGTGCTGGCCCTATAAGAGCTGAGGCATGCCTTATGGGCAGAGGGAAGAGGCCTTATGGGCAAGAAGCAAGCTGCTTCCTGCTGGGACTGCCGCACAGGAGTAGAAAAAGTCTGAAGTGTCTGGGCCCCCGGAGAAGAGAAGCAGGGTTTGTGACTAGACCCACCACCGCCTCTCTGCAGCTGAATACTGCGGCTAGACACGGGAGCCGATAGTTCCCTGCCCCGCAGATCATCCTCATAGGCCTCAGGGTTAGTAGGCCTGAACCCTATGAACTAGTAAATACCCACATAGGCATGCATGATGTCATTGTGCCCTCATGTGCCAGGGGACAGTGAAGTGATGACTTTGCGTTTGCCTGCCTGCGTCCCACCATCCCAGGCCGTAGACCAGAAGAGTTTGCATCTTGTATGCTGGTGAACATGGGATACGGCTGAATATTAGTTTTTTTTTGCCTTTTTTTCAATGCCCACTTGGGGGACATTACTGACAGGATGGAGCGCACTGTAGGCGGGCATTGTGGGACATAATACTGAAGGGGCACTTTGGGGGACATTACTCATGGGGGGGTGAGAACTATGAGGGACATTACTGGGGGGGAAATGTGGGGGATACCACTGAGGAGCGAGAAGGAGAGCACTTTGAGGTTCATTACTGTGGGGGACATTACTACTGGAGAGGCGCAGTCGGGGGAAATTACTATTGGAGGGGCACTGTAGGGAACATTAATACTGGAGGGGCTCTGTGGGGGGAATTGCTATTGGAGGGATGTGAGGAATGGGGAGTTATTTAATTCCGGCCATTTGCTCCAGGAGTGGGCATAGGAAATCAAACTCCACAGGGTGGTCCTGCTTCAAAGTGCTCCACATGTTTATCTTTCACACCTGTCACGGAACCATGAACCAGACGTACAACAAGAGATAAGTGAAAATAGAAGGCTTTATTGAAAATAAAGCTGTAAAGCAAAAGTCCAAACGGATGGTGAAACCGAGCAGAGTCTTTGCGAAGCCAGAGGTCAGGAACCAGAAGGGTAGTCAGACGAAGCCAGGATCAGGAACCAGCAGGGTAGTCAGACGAAGCCAGGATCAGGAACCAGCAGGGTAGTCAGACGAAGCCAGGATCAGGAACCAGCAGGGTAGTCAGACGAAGCCAGGATCAGGAACCAGAAGCAGCAGCAGTCTTAGAAGCATGTGAACACAAGAGGACCAAGCAAGGAACTGAAGCCACAGACCTCCTATATATATGAGCTAGGCATCCAGCTCCTCCCAGGGGAAGGAGGAGCCGCAGGGTGGAAGGCTACAAGAAACCCAGGACCCAAGATGGCCGCCAGCACATGTCAAACGAAGGAGAGCAGCAAGCAGGTAAGACCATGACAGTACCTCCCCCTCAAGGGCCCCTCCTCCGCGGAGCACAAAACGGTTTCTGAGGGAAGCGTGCGTGGAAGGCTCGGAGCAAGGCAGGAGCATGGACATCTGCGGAGGGAACCCAGGAACGCTCCTCTGGACCATAACCACGCCAATGGACCAAAAACTGCAACCGACCGCGGACCAGGCGTGAGTCCAGGATATTGCTCACCTCATATTCCTCACGATTGCCCACTTGGACCGGACGAGGCCGAGGAACCGAGGAAGTGAAACGATTACACACCAGTGGCTTCAACAGGGAGACATGAAACACGTTGGAGATCCGCATGCCAGGAGGAAGCGCAAGGGCATAGGCTACCGGGTTTACCCTGCGAAGCACTCGGAAGGGACCAACAAAGCGAGGCGCCAGCTTGGGAGTGGGCACTCGAAGGTTGAGGTTGCGGGTGGACAACCATACACGGTCTCCGACCTGGTAGGAAGGAGCAGGCGCTCGTCTGCGATCAGCCTGGAATCTCTGGCGCTGCGCAGAGACCTCAAGGGACTTCTGGATCTGTACCCAAGAAGCACGTAGGGCGGAAAGGTGATCCTCCACAGCCGGAATATCCTGGGGAGAGAATACCTCCGGTAACACGGCAGGTTGGAACCCATAATTGGCCATGAAGGGAGACGTCCCAGAGGAAGAGTTCACCGCCGTGTTCCTGGCAAACTCAGCCCAAGGCAGGAGGTCAACCCAATTGTCTTGGTGATCGGAGACATAGCAACGAAGGAATTGCTCCAAGGCCTGATTGGATCGTTCTGCGGCCCCATTGGACTGAGGGTGGTAGGCCGAGGAGAAGGAGAGATGAATCCCCAACTGGGAGCAAAAGGCGCGCCAGAACCTGGACACAAACTGACTCCCCCGATCCGACACAATCTCCTTAGGCAAACCGTGCAACCGGAAGACCTCCCTGGCAAAAATCGTGGCCAACTCTTGTGCAGAGGGTAACTTCTTGAGAGGAACACAGTGGCACATTTTGGAAAACCGATCCACAATCATGAGAATGACCGTATGGCCTCGGGATGCAGGGAGGTCCACAATGAAATCCATCCCCAGGTGTGACCATGGGCGCTCCCCGGTGGCTATGGGTTGCAGAAGGCCCAACGGAAGGTGCCGAGGGGACTTACTCTGGGCACAAACGGAGCATGCCGCTACATATGCGGCGATGTCGGAACGTAGGGAAGGCCACCAGAACAGACGTGAAACAGCCCAGGACAGCTGATTCTTTCCAGGATGCCCCGCGGTCTTGGAGTTATGGTAGGTTCGCAACAACCGAGTGCGCAACTCCTCAGGCACAAAACATCTGCCGTTGGGTCTCCCAGAGGGAGCACCAGATTGAGCCGCCAAAATCTGCTCACCCAGGGGAGAGGTCAGGCTGGTGCGAATGGCGGCCAGGATCTGATTCGGAGGTATGACCGAAGTCGGAATCGACTCCTCCCTGGACAGCTCGGAGTACTGCCGTGATAAGGCATCCGCCCTGATGTTCTTGGAACCGGGTAGGTAGGAGACCACGTAATTAAAACGTGACAAGAACAGAGCCCATCTGGCCTGACGTGGTGTCAATCTCTTGGCCTCAGAAAGGTAGGTCAGATTCTTGTGGTCCGTCAGGATGAGAACCGGAACCACCGAACCCTCGAGCAAGTGCCTCCATTCTTTAAGGGCCTGCACGATGGCCAATAACTCCCTGTCACCAATCTGATAGTTGCACTCCGCGGAAGACAGTTTCCGGGAGTAAAACCCACAAGGAAGCAGAGGACCCTCTGGTGTTCTACGCTGAGACAGAAGGGCGCCTACTCCCGTCTCAGACGCGTCCACCTCGAGGACAAAGGGCAACCCAGGGTTGGGATGCGACAGAATCGGAGCCGACACAAAGGCGGACTTTAGGGCCTCAAAAGCTCGGATGGCCTCGAGCGGCCAGACCTGGGAATTACTGCCCTTCCTGGTCAGATCCGTGAGAGGCTTGGCCAGCATGGAAAAGTCCCTGATGAACTTCCGATAATAATTGGCGAAGCCCAAAAAGCGCTGCAGGGAACGAAGACCACTGGGCTGGGGCCACTGTAAGACAGCCGAAACCTTCTCAGGATCCATGGAGAACCCCTCAGCGGAAATGATGTAACCTAAGAAGGTTACCTGGGATCGGTGAAATTCGCATTTCTCAAGCTTACCGAACAGCTTGTTCTCTCGTAACCGTTGCAACACTCGTCTGACATCCAGAATGTGGGCCTCCATGGATTCAGAATATACCAAGATGTCATCCAAATAGACTACCACACACTGCTGCAACAGGTCACGGAAAACATCGTTGATGAATTCCTGAAAGACTGCGGGCGCATTGCACAACCCAAAGGGCATAACCAAGGATTCGTAATGACCGGTCCTGGTGTTAAACGCGGTCTTCCACTCATCGCCCGCCTTGATCCTTACCAGGTTATATGCCGCCCTCAGGTCGAGTTTGGTAAAGACCGTGGCCCCTTTAAGGCGATCGAACAGCTCGGAAATCAAGGGTATCGGGTAAGCGTTCTTGATCGTGATGCGATTGAGACCCCTGTAATCGATGCAAGGCCTCAACTCACCGCCCTTCTTTTTCACAAAGAAAAATCCAGCCCCTGCCGGGGACGAAGATTTGCGAATGTGTCCGCGTGAAAGCGCCTCCCTCACGTACTCCTCCATGGCCTCATTCTCCGCTACCGACAGTGGATAGACTTTGCCACGAGGAGGAACGGCACCAGATTGTAACTCTATGGCACAATCGTATGGGCGGTGCGGAGGTAGGGCAACCGCGCGCACCTTATCGAATACATCCCGGTACTCCTCGTATTCAGGAGGCAACAGAGAGTCCGAGGAAGTACACAGCAACTTGACAGACCCATGGATGCAACTAGCCCCACACTGCGGTGACCACGAGAGGATCTCGACCGATCTCCAATCGAAAGTCGGATTATGCTTCTGGAGCCAGGGGTACCCCAAGACCACCGAGTAGTGTGGAGACGAAATAACCTGGAGGCAGACCGACTCTCTGTGAACGGCACCAATGGCTATCCCCACTGGAAGGGTCTCATGAGTCACGTGTGGCGGCAGAAGGGGTCTGCCGTCTATCGCCTCAAGAGCCAGTGGGGAACCTCGAGCCTGCAGAGGAATGGAATTGGCGGCAGCGAACACACTATCAATGAACAAACCACCAGCACCAGAGTCCACCAACGCCTGGGTCGTCACCGAGCCCCCGACCCAGGAGAGGACAACAGTGATCAGTGGTTTGTCAACACGGGAAACCGGGGACGAGGAGACTCCACCCAAGATCTGCCCCCGACAGGATCTCAGGGTACGAGCGTTTCCCGGACGGTTCGGACATGCCAACCGAAAATGCCCACCGAGACCACAGTACATGCATCGGCCCTCGCGTCTCCGGAGTGCCCTCTCCCCCTCGGACAGGCGAGCAAACCCCAGCTGCATGGGTTCACCCCCAGACAAGTCATCCCCAGGAGGCGTGGGAGGAGAGGGAGGCACGGGTGGGACAGCAAACGTAGGCACCAATCTGTTAGAAGGCCTCCGCAGGTTCTCCTTAAAGGAAGGTCTCTCCCTGAGTCTGGTGTCAATCAAAATCAGGAAAGAAATAAGAGACTCGAGCTCAACTGGTAGGTCCTTAGCTGCAACCTCATCCTTCAAGGCATCCGAGAGACCATGAGAGAAAGCAGCGACCAGAGCCTCATTATTCCAGCCCACCTCTGCTGCCAGGGTACGAAACTCAATGGCGTATTCAGCTACGGATCGTGAACCCTGTCTGATGGACATAAGGAGCTTCGCAGCAGAGGCAGCACGAGCCGGCACATCGAATACCTTCCGAAGAGAAGCAACAAAACCGGAAAACTCGGCAACCACCGGATTGTTGTTCTCCCATAAAGGGCTGGCCCAGGCCAAGGCCTTGTCCGAGAGCAGCGAGATCAAGAAGCCCACCTTTGATCTCTCAGTAGGAAAGGCATGTGGCAGCAACTCGAAATAAATGCCCACCTGGTTAAGGAAACCTCGGCACTGAGTTGGCTCTCCCCCAAAGCGCCGTGGAAGAGGGGCAGAACCGGTCATACCCCGAAACACCGCAGGCGCAACAACAGGTGTCGGGGTAGACTCTGGCGCAACAACCGGAGCGGCAGTAGGAGCGAGCCCAGGAGCGACAACCGACCCATCGGCAACGGGAGCGAAATGAGCCGTGCGTTCAAGCAGGGTTTGCAACGCCACAGCGAACCGACCCAACAGGTGATCCTGCTGATCAAGTCTGGCAACCAGCGTGGGTAGCGAGGATGGCCCTGTACCGTCAGAATTCATGGCTTGGTCCTAATGTCACGGAACCATGAACCAGACGTACAACAAGAGATAAGTGAAAATAGAAGGCTTTATTGAAAATAAAGCTGTAAAGCAAAAGTCCAAACGGATGGTGAAACCGAGCAGAGTCTTTGCGAAGCCAGAGGTCAGGAACCAGAAGGGTAGTCAGACGAAGCCAGGATCAGGAACCAGCAGGGTAGTCAGACGAAGCCAGGATCAGGAACCAGCAGGGTAGTCAGACGAAGCCAGGATCAGGAACCAGCAGGGTAGTCAGACGAAGCCAGGATCAGGAACCAGAAGCAGCAGCAGTCTTAGAAGCATGTGAACACAAGAGGACCAAGCAAGGAACTGAAGCCACAGACCTCCTATATATATGAGCTAGGCATCCAGCTCCTCCCAGGGGAAGGAGGAGCCGCAGGGTGGAAGGCTACAAGAAACCCAGGACCCAAGATGGCCGCCAGCACATGTCAAACGAAGGAGAGCAGCAAGCAGGTAAGACCATGACAACACCCCACTCAGCCACACTGGCAACTCAACTTCTCTGGCAGGATGAATGCCAGTAAGGGGGGGGGGCTGAGTTGGTCAACATCACAAAATAATCCATCATGGAACCAGGAGTTCATAAGGTATTATGAATTGCCCGTCCATCCCAGAAATAAACTGGTTACATATCTGAAATGCTGGGACCAAGACGGACAAGCCCCTGGTCGTCGTTTGGAGGTAGGATGCCAGGAAGGGGAGATACAGAGGTCTACCAGTAGGAACATAATAACAGCGCCATGTTTGGTCTCCACTTGTAGCCGGAACCCAGTCGGATACGTTGCTGCCAGAACCATCTCCTGGTGGGGAGTTATGACCCATAATGGGTTTTCGGATTCTCAGCTGCCGCACCGGACAAAGGGGAAATGGGGTCCTCCCAGGGGGAGGGAAGGGAGTGGCCAACTAAAGGTGAAAAGACCCGTGCCGGCCAGGGTCTTTCTCTGAAGGGGGGTCACGTTGTGTAACGTGTTTGGAGAGACCTGGGAACTCTCTGTCCTCACTGCCTCCCATGTGACTACAGCTAAGGATTATAGCAACCAATAACTCATTATTAGTGATGAGCGGCAGGGGCAATATTTGAATTTGCAATATTTTCACAAATATTTGGGCGAATATTCGTCATAAATTCACAAATTCGAGAATTCACCATTATTTTCTTGATTGCGAAAATCGGCAATGTAATAGGCGCGTATTATGCGCGCAATACAGGCGTGGGTCACTTTTGCTACATTTTTTCAAGCTGCTAGAAGTTTCCCGAGACTGGAGAAAATGGTCGGCACGGCAGAACATTACAATAGCTTTATATGCAGATAGAGTGCTCCTATATATTCGCGATTGCGCAAAAATTGCAATTAATGATGCGCATATTTTGGCGCAATACGTGCAATTTAACATTTTAGCAGGTCTGACTACTTATTAGTGATTGGTGCACTAAGTATTATTGTGACATCACAGCACTATGTCTGTAGCATGTATGTATGGACAGCAGAACCTATCAGCTCCACTATATCACTATCTAACCTACACTGACTATCTGTATTATATATATATAAGCTATCTAACTAACTAACTAACTATCTATCTAATGTAATTACACAGTAGAGCACAGCAATGTCACTGCTCTCTCTCAGATCTGCAAAACACTGTAGAAAATGGCTGCCGAGGAGGTTCTTATATAGTAAGGGGTCGGCAACTTTCCTATTGGTTGCTAGGGATGTTGCTAAGCTCAGACAAAGACATTGCAGCCTTCTCATTGGTCCACAAGCAAGAAGGGAGGTTACTGATGAAAAAAGACATCTAGAATATTCGTCAATACAAATATATATCACTATATTCTAAATCTTCGCAAATTCTCAAAGTGGCGATATTCGTGATTAAAATTCACGATTCGAATATTTACGCTACTCATCATCCTAACACAAAGGACTACTCATCCACCCTGTTTGTACCACGTCATCTGTATTTGCACGCCCGACCATTGTATATCTTCTGTGTGTATATAGTGTTATGTCTAGTGCGCCCTTCAGGCAATGAAATATATAATTTAATCTTGTGCTGTTCTTGTATCTTGATCACGAATCCCCACGTCCGTGTTTCGGCCTAGTTATACGCTAGTTGGGGTTGGTTTCTGACCCGATATAATCCCGCTAGCGGACCGGGTTTATATCTAACGAGGAACTGGTGGCAGTCTAACCGGCTGGCTGGGCAGTGAAAGGGCTCTCTCAGCTGTCAGGGTTGTGAGCAAATGTGGAGTCACACCGGAGGTATCGCGGCCCACCCTCATTCACTCCTCATGCCTCCCTGTGCCTGTATAAACTGTGCCAACCTGACCGTACGTGCTCCCAGGGACGGCGCAATGTCACGTCTTGGTAACCAGTGACAAAGCTGATCACCACAGGCGGTGCGGCCCTGGATGTAATTGCGGCGGGGGTGGCGGCGGGCAGTAGGAGATGAGTGCTTCCATTGTGGAAGCGTTCATCTACATATTCATCTGTATCGCCGTTCTAAGGACAGCGATACAGATGGCTGTGCTGCGGCGGGGGAGGGAGAGGCGTCTCCCTCCCCTGTTCTTCTGATAGGCTGCAGGCATTAGTGCCATCAGAGGCCGGCTCAGGCAGCGCGATGGCGTCATTATCATCGCGACGCCTGAGCCGGGCAGCACACAGCGCGGGACACAGGCCGGAAGAGGCTTGCATCGCATCGCTGCTGATGGAGGTATTAGTGTTTTTTGGGTTTTTTTTCTTTGCTGGGGGAGCTGGCACTATGGGGGGGGGGGGGGAGCTGGCACTATGGGGGGAGCTGGCACTATGGGGGGAGCTGGCACTATGGAGGGGGGCTGGCATTTCTTACAGCCCCATTTTTTTTGGGTGGCATTCTGGGGGCATTTATTTCTTGCCCATTTTGGGGGGGGGGCACTATGGGGGCATTTCTTACTGGCACATAAAGGGGGGGGCACCATGGGGGAGAGGAGCACTATGGGGGTATCTGGGGGCTCTAAAGGGGCTTTTTTTTTATTATTGGGACATTATGGGGGGCACTATAGGGGAGAGCGGCACTATGGGGTATCTGGTGTCACTAAAGGGGCATTATTTGGGGGCACTATGGGGAAGTGGGGGCTCTAAAGGGGCCTTTTTTGGCACATTATGGGGGCACTATGGCATTTGGTGGCACTAAGGGGGCATTTTTTACTGGCACATTATGGGAGGCACTATAGGAGAGAGCGGCACTATTGGGGATTATTTGGGGGCACTATGGGGGAGTGGAGCACTATTGGGGCATATGGTGGCACTAAGAAGGGGCATTTTTTACTGGCACATTATGAGGGAGAGGAGCACTATAGGGGCATCTGCTGGGGCACTAAGAAGGGGCATTTTTTTACTGGCATATTATGGGGGACACTATGGGGAAGGGGGAGAGAAGCACTATGAGGGCATTTACTGGGGCACTATATAGGGGTATTTTATACTGGCATACATTATGGGGACATTAGCTTAACGGCGGGCACTAAGCGGGGGTATTTCATGTACTGTCATATTATAGGGAAAATTAGTACTACTAGGGGGTATTATGGGGAGCTTTACTACTACTGGGGGGCTATGAGGAACATGATTACTAGTATGGGCACTATAGGGGCATTATTACTACTAAGTGTGCTCTGGCAGATAATTATTTCTATTGGTGGGATGTTGGGGAGCCCTGTTACTTTGGGGGGCACCCTGGCATAGTATCAGCTTAGCACAATTATTTTTGGGGGACATTATCTTTATACTATTAGTGTCTGAGCGCAGTTATTTTTTAGAGCACTGTGTGCCAATAATTGTTGAGGGGGCACTATCTGTGTGGCAGTAGTATTTCCAGGGGTACTGTTTCTGCAGTATAGTATTGGGGGCACAGCGGGCACAGTATTGGGGGCACTATCTGTGTGGTAGTAGTATTTCCAGGGGGACTGTTTCTGCAGTATAGTATTGGGGGCACAGCGGGCACAGTATTGGGGGCACTATCTGTGTGGTAGCAGTATTTCCAGGGGGACTGTTTCTGCAGTGTAGTATTGGGGGCACAGCGGTCACAGTATTGGGGGTAGCAGGAAAGGGTGTTCAGAAGATGTGAAGATGATGGAAATGTGGGAAACTAATGTCTGTTTGTCAATCTCTGCAGAGACGGGAAATGGCTGAAAAATCATCATGGCGGTCTGGTCTGAATGGAGAAGATAAAGAAAGAGAACGTCTACAACAAAGGTGACATCACTGGATGTAAGAGGTAGGGGGCGCTATGTAGGAGAGGAGATGCTCCGGCTCCTTTCCCTGCCATTTGCAGAAGGAGGATTCAGAGCTGGGTGAGGATGGTCAAGGGGGGCAGCAGGCCACGGGCGGGTGGCAGATGGTGGGGGAAACCACAAGCCTTGAGCAGGATCTGGGGAGGGAGGAGAGCGGAGGAGCTTCCTGGCTGTAGCCGGCTGTTTGTTGTATAATGTGAAGCAGGCAGTGCAGCCAGGACGGGCCCCCCCCCCCCCCCTCCATATGATGTGTAGAGACAGGCCGCAACTATAGAATTTCAGCTGTACAGTGTTTATTGGGAGTGGCCTATTATAGGTAGGAGGGGCTTTTAATAATGGGTGGGGCTAAAAATGGGCCACTTGACTGGATTTGCCCCCCAGGGCTAAGGCTGCCAGCCCTCCACTGGACGTTACTATTGGAGGGGCACTGTGAAGGACATTAATACTTGGGGGACACTATGGGGAACATAAGAGCCAGAATTATTGGGGCACTCTAGAGGAATTTTAAATACAGGGAACAGTATAAGGGCCATTACTGGTGGCACTGGGGACTTCAGGTGGCATTATGAGAGCACTATATTGGGCATTACTGGGGGCATTATAATACTGGCGCCACTATAATGGCATTTTTACTGGGGGTAAAATAGTGGATGTTAACGCTGAAGGCATTGTAGGGGCATTTCTATTACAGGGGCATATTAGAGGACATTATTTTTGTGGACACTATAGAGGCATTATTACCTGGAGCACAATGTAGGGTTTTTAATTAATACTGGGAGAATTTTAGCGGACATTATTATTACTGGGGGACACTCTAGGGGGCATTATAATTGGCCTGGAACTGTAGGGACACTATTTCTACTAGGGTCACTATCTTCTCAGCAGTATAGTATTTGGGGACACAGTGGCCACAGTATTGGGAGTGGCAGAAGGATGACATTGTCGGGACACCAGAATGGGGAGTTTGTGTTGAAAATGTGTGGAGATTGATGGAAAAATTAATAAATCTAACATGTCTGTATAACAAACTCTGCAGAGACAAGACACGACTGAAAGAATTTGTCATAGCGGTCTGGGTCAGATGGAGAAGATGAGGAAAGAGAAGGTCTACATGACAGATGTCACTGGATGTAAGAGGTATGTGATGCTTTATTCTCCTTATGTTTCCTAGTGCTGGAAGGCAGTATGCTGCTCATTACTGTGCCCTGCGTCTCACCTTCTCCTCCAAGTCTTTTTTTATTTTATTTTTTATTTTAATTATATGTATATGTAATTATATGTGTTCCTAAATTTTTCAATTTGGAGTCAATGGCTCCTAGGTATTTTTTTTTTAGTCTGGAGCACTGAGGCCATACACAGAGCACTATGAAATGGCCTCATGATCTTCTGCCTGAACTACTGCAACCTCCTCTGATGCCTCCCATCTCGCTCTTGGGTCCCTCCAATCAATCCTCAACTCTGCTGCCTGGTTAAAACACATCTCCCCTCTGCCACTCCCCATCACTGGCAACATAATGCCCAGCGAATTCAGATTGAA
Source organism: Bufo bufo (assembly GCF_905171765.1). NCBI lineage: Eukaryota > Metazoa > Chordata > Amphibia > Anura > Bufonidae > Bufo > Bufo bufo. The sequence continues at coordinate 816,029,039 of NC_053389.1, forward strand.
ATACTAAAAATGATATGCAAGACTGTTCACAACCTGTCCAGTCCATACATCTCCGACCTAATCTCCTGATACTTCTCCACATGTGAAATCCAGTCCACAACCTGTCCTCTCCATACATCTTTGACCTAATTTTCTGATACCTCCCCACATGTGACCTCCAGTCAACAGCCTGTCCTCTCCATACATCTCTGACCTCATCTCCTGATACCTCCTTACGTGTAACCTCCAGGCTACAACCCAACCTGTCCTCTCCATACATCTCTAAACTCATCTCCCGATACCTCCCCACATGTCAACTCCAGTCTACAACCTGTCCTCTCCATACACCTCTGACCTCATCTCCTGATACCTCCCCACATGTCATCTCCAGTCCACAACCTATCCTCTCCATACATCTATAAACTCATCTCCCGATACCTCCCCACATGTCAACTCCAGTCTACAACCTGTCCTCTCCATACACCTCTGACCTCATCTCCTGATACCTCCCCACATGTCATCTCCAGTCCACAACCTGTCCTCTCCATACATCTCTGACCACATCTCCTGATACCTTCTTACATGTAACCCCCAGTCCACAACCTGTCCTCTCCATACATCTCTGACCTCATCTCCTGATACCTCCCCACATGTAATCTCCAGTCCACAACCTGTCCTCTCCATACACCTCTGACCTCATCTCCTGATACCTCCCCACATGTCATCTCCAGTCCACAACCTGGCCTCTCCATACATCTCTGACCTAATCTCCTGATACCTCCCCACATGTAATCTCCAGTCCACAACCTGTCCACTCCATACATCTCTGACCTAATCTCCTGATACCTCCTCACATGTCATCTCCAGTCCACAACCTGTCCACTCCATACATCTCTGACCTAATCTCCTGATAACACCCCACATGTAATCTCCAGTCCACAACCTGTCCTCTCCATACATCTCTGACCTAATCTCCTGATACCTCCCCACATGTGACCTCCAGTCCACAACCTGTCCTCTCCATACATTTCTGACCTAATCGCCTGATACCTCCCCACATGTAATCTCCAGTCCACAACCTGTCCCCTCCATACATCTGTGACCTAATCTCCTGATAACACCCCACATGTAATCTCCAGTCCACAACCTGTCCTCCCCATACATCTCTGACCTAATCTCTTGATACCTCTGTAAGCCGTGTACCGGGACGGGCTCCCCAGAAAACAGCAAAGTCACAGACAAGGAAAGCGACACTGACACCAACTTAATATGCAAGAACAGAAAACTTTACCTAGACAACAAGTAATAACATAGGCATCACCAAAGCAATACAAACATGCATAGAAACGCTATATCCCGGATCCGCAGTCAATGTCGCTGCCTACTAGACAGGCCTAGCCGATGGCGGACACAGCAGAGCCCGCAAGTCGTGCTGTGCCGCTACAGAGGACACCCCTAGCCGGTGGCAAACACAGCAGAGCCTGCAAGTCAATAACTGCGCTGCAGTCCAGTACAGTACAGCCTAGCAAAACAATGTAATCCTAACTAGCTAACTAATGCGAGGCCTAGGCTAGTCTCTGTAACTTCAGGCGCCACACAATATATTACAATCAGTAGCCAGGTGTACTGACGTGCATCCGTTCTGGGCCCGAGGATGCAGCCTACCAGAGATGACCACCAAATTCTCAGCAACCGTGCGGCCTTGCTTGACGATGAGGCCTTCTGTCCACACACTGAACTGGTCTTCCTGGGGCAACCTCTCTTTTAAAAGAGCTGGATACAAAAAGGATATAACAGCTACTCTCCTTCTTATGAGTGTCCATTAACTGTCGGACATCTGCAAGTCAGGATGGAATCGGATTCAGTCCCTCACAGCACAATCCTTCCACCATGCCAGATCAACACTTCCTAGTTCACTCACAGGCAGCAGCATGAGTCATCATCTGTTTTGCATATTCAAATCTCAGAGTGTGCTGGCTGTAGCTGCAAAACAGTGGCTTCTAGTGCCCGGAAGGCCAAATGACAGTTTAAGTACAGACATTATGCAGAAATAGCTGTTTCACAATCTCACATGCCACCCCACTAGAAGTTGTCAACCTCGGCAACTCTCCCCATACAAACTCATCCTGAGCATAGCGCCGTGGAGGCACACCAGCATTGGGCCTCGCTGACCTTCTCAGATTGGGGGTTTCAGAAATACTGGGGACATCAGGCATAATTGACAAGAGAGGAGCTGTTGATTGCTCAGCATTGCATCTGGGTGGCAAACCTGCCATGGCCGGAACCTCTGTGGACACTTGAGCAGGGACGACCCACCATTCCTTTCCTTCTCTTCCTCGTCTGAGGGACTTTCCTCCATACCCTGAACGTGAGGAGGCACCCCCTCTACGCACACAAATTTTGACCCTGTACCTCACAGTCAGCAGACACATTCCAGCCAATCAGCAGCAGACCCTCCCTCCCAGACCCTCCCACCTCCTGGACAGCATCCATTTTAGATTCATTCGGAAGCTGCATTCTCAGTGAGAGGAGGGACAGTGCTGCTGCTGCTGATTTAATAGGGAAAGCGCTAACTAGGGCAGTGTTCTGTGTCCACAGACTCATCTGCTGTAAGGACAGCGTCCAGACAGCATCCCAAAAAGGCCTTTTTAGGGCTGGTACATCAGTCTGCTTTTTTTTATATATACATATATTGCAGTTGCCTGCCCGTGTGTGAGAGGCTGCAGGCTCAGTCACAGACAGTACTGTGTGCACACCATTCATACAGGGTGTCACAGACAGTACCTTGCAGATAAAAAAAAGTCAATTTTTTTTATTTTATATAATCGCAGTTGCCAGACAGTGAGAGGCTGTAGGCTCACAGACAGTAGTGTGTGCACACCATTCATACAGGGTGTCACACAGGGGCGTAACTAGAAGTGACTGGGCCCCACAGCAAATATTTGTAAGGGCCCCTCCAGCGCGCTTCGCACCTCCCTCCTCCTGTGTAAACCCCACTCCTTTGGCACAGTGTAGCGGTATACTGTATATTGTGTGGCACCAGGGGTCAAGTCCTGAGAAAAAAAGTGTGGGAACTCACCCAAGATCCACTGCAAACCCCCCCCCCTCCAAAAAAATATATATATTTCGCTGAAAATTCAGTGCAACATTTATTGTAAAATGCCAGTTTACACAAACAACTGCAAAATTAACATGAAATAAACAAATATATATAGGGACCCGCACCTATCAGACAATGGGGGCATATCCTAGCGATATGCCCCCATTGTCTGAGATGGGAAAACCCTTTTAAAATACAATACATGTGAATGGGCTTTTGAAAGCTATGTGTAGCGGGAAAAAAAAAGCACAGAAAATCTAGCATGCTGTAATTTGTGTCGCTGCGGACTGAGCCAAATGTACACATTGTGATCAAAACAAAACAAAAACTCCCCTATATATAATTTACTTACAGTTCTGAAGACTCAGGGGTGCTGGCTGGTTTTGCCTCAGGGGTGCTGGCTGGCTTGGCCTCAGGGGTGCTGACAGGCTTGGCCGAGCAGAAGGAGTGTGGGACTGTGAGGCCTTTTTTCTCCAAGCTGCTCCGGATCAGTGCTCTAGGCAGCTGGGCTCAGGGCTGGAAGTGGGCACCGCACAATAAGAAAAAAATATTTTTCATTACACCTCAGGTTAGACCACCAATCAGACCCCCAATGTTAGTAAGACCCCAATAATACCCCAATAAGACCTCAGATCAGAACCCAATATGAATGACCCCCAATCAGACTTCATATAAGAGCCCCATGCCTCATAGCAGCCCCCAGTGCCTCTCCATCAGCCCCCCAGTGCCTCTCCATCAGCCCCCCGTCAGTGCCTCTCCATCAGCCCCCCGTCAGTGCCTCTCCATCAGCCCCCCGTCAGTGCCTCTCCATCAGCCCCCCGTCAGTGCCTCTCCATCAGCCCCCGTCAGTGCCTCTCCATCAGCCCCCCGTCAGTGCCTCTCATCAGCCCCCCGTCAGTGCCTCTCATCAGCCCCCGTCAGTGCCTCTCCATCAGCCCCCCGTCAGTGCCTCTTCATCAGCCCCCCGTCAGTGCCTCTCAGCCCCCCGTCAGTGCCTCTCATCAGCCCCCCGTCAGTGCCTCTCATCAGCCCCCCGTCAGTGCCTCTCCATCAGCCCCCCGTCAGTGCCTCTTCATCAGCCCCCCGTCAGTGCCTCTCATCAGCCCCCCGTCAGTGCCTCTCATCAGCCCCCCGTCAGTGCCTCTCATTTCAGCCTATAGTATAAATAAAATCTGGAAAAAAAACAAACACTTACCTCTCCTGCTCCTGGACGCAGACGCTCCTCTTCTACTGCTGTAGACTGCGCACGGAGTGACGTCACAGAGCGAATCACTCGGCTCCTGTGCGCAGCCCTCACAGCCGACAGCCGAGGACCAGGAAGGCGGCGGTGAGTACAAAGCCTTCACCGCTTCCTCCTGGTCCTTTTGCCCTGAAAGGGAACGGCGTTCCTGCCATGAAAAAAGTGCAGGACTCGACTCGACCCCTGTGTGGCACAGTGTAGCGGTATACTGTATATTGTGTGGCACAGTGTAGCGGTATACTGTATATTGTGTGGCACAGTGTATGCTATATGTGTATAACATAAACATATTTCACATGAAAACTTACAGTTACTTGGCCCTTGGGGATCTCGGACACCACTTCAACACTTGGCCGGGGGCTCGGCGGAGCTGATGTTGTGCTTTATCCTAATGAGAATATTTCATAATAAGGATTTGGAGAAGGGGCAGAGGGATAGCAGAGCAGGGAGAGGGGATCATACCATGGGGAGTAATAAAGCCCACCATAATGCCCCCCCCCAGTAGTAATAATTCTCCTTATAATGTGACAGTGCAAAAATACCCCCTTGTAATGCCCCCAGTTGAGCTAATGTCCCCATAGTGCCCCCATAATGTCCCACTATAAAATACCCCTATATAGTGCCCCCAGTAAATTCCCCCATAGTGCTCCTCTCCCCCCTTCCTGCTAGTGCCCCCCAAAATGTACCAGTATAAAATGCCCCATATATAGTGCCCCAGTAGATGCCCCTCAGTGTCCGGCCTCTGATAGGCTGCCGGCCTAGTGTCGCCCATAATGCCCCCCAATAATGTGCCAGTAAGTGTCCCCATAGATGCCCCCCATCATGTGCCAGTATCAAGTGCCTCTCTCCTCCCCCCCACATGTCCCAGTATCATAGTGCCATCTCCCCCCCCCCCACAAAAAAAGTGCCAGTATCAAGTGCCTCTCCCCCCCCATGTGCCAGTATCAGGTGCCAACCCCCCGCTCCCCCCCCCAGGTGCCAGTATCAGGTGCCAACCCCTCTCCCCCCCATGTGCCAGTATCAGGTGCCAACCCCCCCTCCCCCCAGGTGCCAGTATCAGGTGCCTCCCCCCATGTGCCAGTATCAGGTGCCTCTCTCCCCCCCCCATGTCCCAGTATCAGGTGCCAGTATCAGGTGCCTCCCCCCATGTGTCAGTATCAGGTTCCTCTCTCCCCCCCCATGTGCCAGTATCAGGTGCCAACCCCCCCCCCTCCCCCCCAGGTGCCAGTATCAGGTGCCAACCCCTCTCCCCCCCATGTGCCAGTATCAGGTGCCTCTCTCCCCCCCATGTGCCAGTATCAGGTGCCAACCCCCCCACCCCCCCAGGTGCCAGTATCAGGTGCCAACCCCCCCTCCCCCCCAGGTGCCAGTATCAGGTGCCTCCCCCCATGTGCCAGTATCAGGTGCCTCCCCCCCCCCCATGTGCCAGTATCAGGTTCCAACGACCCCTCCCCCCCCATGTGCCAGTATCAGGTGCCAACCCCCCCCCCCCATGTGCCAGTATCAAGTGCCCCCTGCTCCCCCCATGGCAGTAACAGTCGGGTATTAAAAAAAATAAATAAACACTTCTACTTACCTCCATGTCAGCGATGCGATGCAGCCTCTTCCTGTGTCCCGCCCTGTATGTCCATATATGGAGTCAGTGCTTGTATTTCAGAAAAGTTTCTGCTGGGATTCGAACCCACGACCTTTTGTATCAGAGGCAAAGCATCTAACCACAAGACCATAACAGCTGCCTTGCTGCTGACTGAAAAAATATGAGACTTCTACTGTTATAGCTGGCTAAGTGTACATCTATACACATGACAGCTGCTCATATATAGAGATATAGCAGAGCTGAGTGTGCTGGGACAGGTGTCATATAGAGATATAGCAGTGCTGGGTGTGTTGGGGCAGCTGTCATGTGTATAGATGTACACTTAGCCAGCTATAACAGTAGAAGTCTCGTAACTTTTTCAATCAGTTGTAATGCAGCCTTTATGGTTGTGAGGGTAAATGCTTTGCCTCTGATACACTGATACATTGGAGACTTTAGGAGACAGTAAGATTAGGGGGCCTGGTCAGCCGCTGTTGCTGTGAAGGGGCCCTGAACATTAAGACAAGAATCGATATTTAACTAACTTGAAAATAAACTGTCACACACGATGCCGGGACGCCGGGCCCCCTTGGCAGCCCGGGCCCCGAAGCAGCTGCTTCCCCTGCTTCCCCGGTAGTTACGCCACTGGTGTCACAGACAGTACCTTGCAGATAAAAAAAAGTCCATTTATTATTTCTCTGTGATATAATCGCAGTTGCAAGCCAGTGAGTGTCAGGCCCACACAGACTGTACTGTGGCCACTGGCTAGGCCACCACTCATACCGTTACAGGGTGTCACTCACAAAACCTTGCAGATTAAAAAAAAGTCCATTTAATATTTCTCTGTGATATAATCGCAGTTGCAAGCCAGTGTGTGTCAGGCCCACACAGACTGTACTGTGCCCACTGCCCACCACTTATATAGGGTGGCACAGTACCTTGCACGCATAGTACCACTTATCTAAAAAAAATGACAGGCAGAGGCAGGCCACCCCGCAGGGGCCGTCGTGGTGCTGTGATTTCCATTGGCCCTGGAATAATGCCCAGTGTTCAGAGGCCACGTACCCTGAACCCGAAAAATTCAGAGAAAATAGTTGACTGGCTTACACAGGACACCCAATCTTCAACAGCTTCCGCTAAGAACCTTGACGCACCATCCTCCTCCAGCTCAGCTTCGGTCACCTGCTCTCAAGTTACCACTCTCCCGCCCGCCGCCACCACCACCACTACCACCACAGACTATAAAGCCGCTTCACTTGATTCGTCAGAGGAGTTATTTACACATCAGTTGGATGAAATTTGTGATGCGCAACCATTATTGCCAGAGGATGGAGATAACAGGGATATGTCTCAGTCAGGCAGCATTACACACATAGACGTACAGTGTGATGATGATGATGATGTTGTACCTGCTGCTGCTTCCTTTGCTGAGGTGTCAGATACAAGTGAAGTGGTTGATGATGACGATGTGTCCGTGGATGCCACGTGGGTGCCTGCTCGAAGAGAAGAAGAAGAGGGGGATAGTTCAGAAGGGGAGACAGAGAGAAGGAGAAGACGAGTTGGAAGCAGGGGGAGGTCGTCGCAAGGAGCTAGTGGCACAATCAGACAACATGTATCGGCACCCGGGGTCAGGCAGACAGCATGCCAATCAACGCATGCTGTTGCCACCACCAGAATGCCGTCATTGCAGAGCTCAGCAGTGTGGCATTTTTTTTGTGTGTCTGCCTCTGACAACAGCGATGCTATTTGCAACCTGTGCCAAAAGAAACTGAGTCGTGGGAAATCCAACACCCACCTAGGTACAACTGCTTTGCGAAGGCACATGATCGCACATCACAGACGCCTATGGGATCAACACATGAGTACAAGCAGCACACATACTCAAAGCCACCATCCTCCTCCTGGCCAGCATCTTCAGCCACGTCAACCACTGCTGTCCTCCTTGCCCCCTCTCAACCATCCGCCACTCCGCCTCTCGCCTTCAGCAGTTCCTGCTCATCTGCCCACAGTCAGGTGTCTGTCAAGGACATGTTTGAGCGTAAGAATGTGACAAAGTCACCCCCTTGCCCGGCATCTGACAGCTGGCTTGACGGAACTCTTAGCCCGCCAGCTTTTACCATACCAGCTGGTGGAGTCTGAGGCCTTCAAAGAATTTGTCGCTATTGGGACACCACAGTGGAAGGTACCCGGACAAATTTTTTTTTCTAAAAAGGCAATCCCAAACCTCTACTCAGTTATTGAAAAGGAAGTCATGGCATCTCTGGCATACAGTGTTGGGGCAAGGGTCCATCTGACCACTGGTACCTGGTCTGCAAAGCACGGTCAGGGCAGGTATATCACCTACATTGCGCATTGGGTCAACCTGCTGACGGCTGGAATGCATGGCTCTGCAGCGGAGTTGGTGACACCGCCTCGACTTGAAGGCAGGCCTACTGCCACCTCCTCTACTCCTCCTACTCCATCCTCTTCGATAACCTCCTCGGCTGAGTCCTCTTCTGCTGCGGCGTCTGGCTGCACATTAACTGAATCCCCCAAGCTCCCCAGGGGCTATTCCACATCCCGGATACGACTGTCTTGGTGTTGACTTGCCTTAAAGCAGAGAGCCACACCGGACCAGCACTCCTGTCCGCCCTGAACAGGTGGATCAGTGGCTGACCCTGCACCAACTGGAGATCGGCAAAGTGGTGTGTGACAATGGAAGCAATTTGTTGGCGGCATTGAATTTAAGCAAGTTGTCACATGTGCCATGCATGGCACATTTGTTGAATCTTATCGTACAACGCTTTGTGTCTAAGTACCCAGGCTTACAGGACTTCTTCAAGCAGGCCAGGAAGGTGTGTGGCCATTTCAGGCGTTCCTACACGGCCATGGCGCACTTTTCAGATATCCAGCGGCGAAACAACATGCCAGTGAGGCGCTTGATTTGCGACAGCCCGACACGTTGGAATTCAACACTCCTAATGTTCGACCACCTGCTCAAACAAGAAAAAGCCGTCAACGAGTATTTGTATGACCGGGTTGCTAGGACAGCCTCTGCGGAGCTGGGAATTTTTTTGCCACGTTACTGGACGCTAATGAGCAATGCCTGTAGGCTCATGTGTCCTTTTGAGGAGGTGACAAACCTAGTCAGTCGCACCGAAGGCACCATCAGCGACCTCATCCCATTTGTTTTCTTCCTGGAGCGTGCCCTGCGAAGAGTGCTGGATCAGGCTGTAGATGAGCGTGAAGAGGAAGAGGAAGAGTTGTGGTCACCATCACCACCAGAAACAGCCTTGTCATCATCGCTTGCCGGACCTGCGGCAACACTGGAAGAGGAGTATGAGAAAGAGGAGTCAGAGGAGGAATGTGGCTTTGAGGAGGAGGACGACCAACCACAGCAGGCATCCCAGGGTGTCAATGACATCAGTGAGGACGAGGAATGGGAAATGAGTAGCTCGGCATCCAACCTTGTGCAAATGGGGTCTTTCATGTGTCATGTCTGTTGAGGGACCCTCGTATAAAAAGGATGAAGGAGAACGACCTGTACTGGGTGGCCACGCTACTAGACGCCCGGTATAAGCAGAAAGTGGCGGAAATGTTACCAAATTACCGAAAGTCGGAAAGGATGCAGCAGTTCAAAACCAAACTAAAAAATATGCTTTACACAGCTTATAAGGGGGATGTCACAGCACAACGGGAATCTAACAGGGGAAGAGGTGAAAGTAATCCTCCTCCTCCCACGACCACGCCGGCAAGGACAGGACGCTTTACAGACGTGTTGTTGATGGACGACATGCAGAGCTTTTTCAGTCCTACACATCGCCACAGCCCTTTGGGATCCAGCCTTAGAGAACGACTCGACCGACAGGTAGCAGACTACCTCGCCTTAACTGCAGATATCGACACTCTGATGAGCGATGAACCCCTTGACTACTGGATGTGCAGGCTTGACCTGTGGCCTGAGCTATCCCAGTTTGCTATAGAACTTCTGGCCTGCCCCGCTTCAAGTGTCCTGTCAGAAAGGACCTTCAGTGCAGCAGGAGGCATTGTCACTGACAAGAGAAGTCGCCTCGGTCAAAAAAGTGTTGATTACCTCACCTTCATTAAGATGAATGAGGCATGGATCCCGAAGGGACTGACAGTAGGGGATACGTTTAACTAACAAAAGGCCTGATGACATGCCTTGGCCTCAAAATGGTCCCCACGCTGCTGTATTTAATGTCTGCATACCGGATTACTTCAGTGAATTCACCTTTCTGCCTGGAAAACATAAATTTTTCCGGCCGCTGCTACAACAGCGGCTGCAACAATACCATTATTTTTCAGGCATGTGTACATGCCTAATTTTTCTGGCCTCTGGTGCTGCACTGTGGCTGCAAAAACAAAACAAAAAAAAAGGCACATACATGTGTTAATTCCCCTTCGTGATCGTTACCTTGTCGTGGTGAAGGGGCTTGCGTATCACAATGAAGCGATCATCACCTCTATGAGTGTGTTGGCAATGTTGCCACACCCCAGATGATAAGGCCGTTGCTTCATTATGATCAGACCAAAAGCGATCGGCTGGATAATTTTTCATAGAAAAAACATAAAAAATTTTTTTTTCTTTTTTTAATTTAAGTTGTATGGGTTTTTAATACATAAAATAAAAAAATCATAATAAAGTCTCTTAATAGTTTATTAGAAATAATGCAGACAATTTAAAAAATCCCCATCAATTCCAATACAAAGCAAGTACAAAGCTCAGAACTAAATTATTTCAGGATGTTAATGGTTCGTTAATTCGACAATGGTTAATCAATTCGACACACGTCCCCGGATAGGGGACGTAACAGGGATTAAACTGATAGGAATAGTACTAGTTAAGACACCACTCATATAGGTTGTCACAGCACATTGCTCTGTGCACGCGCAGTGCCCCAACTTGGGAGTTAGAGGACCAACCAAGCTGCTTTTTCCATCTCCCGGTTCCTTAAATCAATTCCGTTTGGTGTATCAGAGTTTGGTCTGTCACTGTGAAGGCAGTCGAAGGTACCCGGCCTAAATTTTTTTTCACAAAAGGCAATCCCTGATATGGGACGTAACAGGGATTAAACTGATGAGAATAGAAACATAGAAACATAGAATGTGTCGGCAGATAAGAACCATTTGGCCCATCTAGTCTGCCCAATATACTGAATACTATGAATAGCCCCCGGCCCTTATCTTATATGAAGGATGGCCTTATGCCTATCCCATGCATGCTTAAACCTCTTCACTGTATTTGCAGCTACCACTTCTGCAGGAAGGCTATTCCATGCATCCACTACTCTCTCAGTAAAGTAATACTTCCTTATATTACTTTTAAACCTTTGCCCCTCTAATTTAAAACTGTGTCCTCTTGTGGTAGTTTTTCTTCTTTTAAATATGCTCTCTTCCTTTACCGAGTTGATTCCCTTTATGTATTTAAAAGTTTCTATCATATCCCCTCTGTCTCTTCTTTCTTCCAAGCTATACATATTAAGGTCCTTTAACCTTTCCTGGTAAGTTTTATCCTGCAATCCATGTACTAGTTTAGTAGCTCTTCTCTGAACTCTCTCTAGAGTATCTATATCCTTCTGGAGATATGGCCTCCAGTACTGCGCACAATACTCCAAGTGAGGTCTCACCAGTGTTCTGTACAGCGGCATAAGCACTTCACTCTTTCTACTGCTTATACCTCTCCCTATACATCCAAGCATTCTGCTGGCATTTCGTGCTGCTCTATTACATTGTCTTCCCACCTTTAAGTCTTCTGAAATAATTACTCCTAAATCCCTTTCCTCAGATACTGAGGTCAGGACTGTGTCAAATATTCTATATTCTGCCCTTGGGTTTTTACGCCCCAGGTGCATTATCTTGCACTTATCCACATTAAATTTCAGTTTCCAGAGTTCTGACCATTCTTCTAGTTTTCCTAAATCCTTTTCCATTTGGCGTTTCCCTCCAGGAACATCAACCCTGTTACATATCTTTGTGTCATCAGCAAAAAGACAAACCTTACCAGCGAGGCCCTTTGCAATATCACTTATGAAGATATTAAACAAAATCGGTCCCAGTACAGATCCCTGTGGAACCCCACTGGTAACATTACCTTGTTTTGAATGTTCTCCATTGACTACAACCCTCTGTTGTCTGTCACTCAGCCACTGCCTAATCCACTCAACAATATGGGAGTCCATGCTCAATGACTGCAGTTTATTGATAAGTCTTCTATGTGGGACAGTGTCAAAAGCCTTACTAAAATCTAGATATGCGATGTCTACTGCACCTCCACCGTCTATTATTTTATTCACCCAGTCAAAAAAATCTATAAGATTTGTTTGACATGATCTCCCTGAAGTAAACCCATGTTGTTTTTCATCTTGCAATCCATGGGATTTTAGATGTTCCACAATCCTATCCTTTAATAGGGTTTCCATTAATTTGCCTACTATTGATGTCAGACTCACTGGTCTATAGTTGCTCGATTCCTCCCTACTACCTTTCTTGTGAATGGGCACGACATTTGCCAATTTCCAATCTTCCGGGACGACTCCTGTTACTAATGATTGGTTAAATAAATCTGTTAACGGTTTTGCCAGCTCACCACTAAGCTCTTTTAATAATTTTGGGTGTATCTCATCAGGCCCCTGTGACTTATCTGTCTTCACCTTAGACAGCAAACTTAGAACATCTTCCTCTGTAAAGATACATGCATCAAACGATTTAATAGTCATTCTTTCTAGTGGAGGTCCTTCTCCTTTTTCTTTTGTAAAAACTGAACAGAAGTATTCATTAAGGCAGTCGGCTAGCCCTTTATTCTCTTCTACATACCTTCCATCCTTTGTTTTTAATTTAGTTATTCCTTGTTTTAATTTCCTTTTTTCATTTATATATCTGAAGAATGTCTTATCCCCTTTTTTCATAGACTGAGCTAGTTTTTCTTCTGCCTGCGCTTTAGAAGTTCTTATAACTTGCTTGGCCTCTCTCTGCCTAATCTTGTAGATTTCCTTATCTTCATTGCTCTGGGTTTTTTTATAATTACAAAATGCTAGCTTTTTATTTTTAATGATTTGGGCCACTTCTGCTGAGTACCATATTGGTCTCCTCCTTTTTTTGCTTTTACTGATGAGTCTAATGCAATTTTCTGTTGCCTTCAATAATGCACCTTTTAAGTAGTCCCATTTCTCCTGGACTCCATGTAATCCGTTCCAGTCTGATAAGGACTCATTTATGACTAAGGCCTCTTTCACACTTGCGTTGTTGGGATCCGGCATGCACTTCCGTTGCCGGAGGTGCCTGCCGGATCCGTAACAACGCAAGTGTACTGAAAGCATTTGAAGACGGAACCGTCTTCCAAATGCGTTCAGTGTTACTATGGCACCCAGGACGCTATTAAAGTCCTGGTTGCCATAGTAGGAGCGGGGAGCGGGGGAGCGGTATACTTACAGTCCGTGCGGCTCCCGGGGCGCTCCAGAATGACGTCAGAGCGCCCCATGCGCATGGATGACGTGATCCATGTGATCACGTGATCCATGCGCTTGTGGCGCCCTGACGTCACTCTGGAGCGCCCGGGGAGCCGCACGGACGGTAAGTATGCTGCTCCCCTGCTCCCCGCTACACTTACCATGGCTGTCAGGACTTTAGCGTCCTTGCAGCCATGGTAACCACTCTGAAAAAGCTAAATGTCGGCTCCGGCAATGCGCCGAAACGACGTTTAGCTTAAAGCCGGATCCGGATCAATGCCTTTCAATGGGCATTGATCCCGGATCCGGCCTTGCGGCAAGTCTTCAGGATTTTTGGCCGGAGCAAAAAGCGCAGCATGCTGCAGTATTTTCTCCGGCCAAAAAACGTTCCGTACCGGAACTGAAGACATCCTGATGCATCCTGAACGGATTTCACTCCATTCAGAATGCATTAGGATAATCCTGATCAGTATTCTTCCGGCATAGAGTCCCGACGACGGAACTCTATGCCGGAAGACAATAACGCAGGTGTGAAAGAGCCCTAATTTCATTTTTGAAAAGTCTGTTTTTCTAAAATCTAAAACTTTTGTTTTTGTGTGGTGGGACTCTTTCACAGTTCTTATATTAAACCACACTGACTGGTGATCACTAGATCCCAAGGTTTCGCCTACAATGACATCATATACCGAATCCCCGTTTGTGAATGCCAAATCCAAAATGGCCTCCCTCCGGGTTGGCTCCTCAACCACTTGTTGTAGAGATAACCCCAGTAGGGAATTTAGAATATCTGTACTCCTGGTAGAACTTGCTATTTTGGTTTTCCAGTTTATATCTGGAAGATTGAAATCTCCCATAATGATAACTTCTCCTTTCATTGTCATTTTAGCTATTTCTTCAACTAGTAGATCATCTAGTTCTTTAACTTGACCAGGTGGTCTATATATCACACCTACACGAGTTACTGCATGGTTAGCAAACTGCAACGTAACCCAAACTGACTCTATGTTGGCCTCACCAACTTGTATTAGGTTAGATTTAATGCTATCTTTCACATACAGGTCCACTCCTCCTCCTTTCTTGCCTTCTCTGTCTCTTCTGTATAAAGAGTACCCTGGTATGGTTATGTCCCAGTCATTTCTTTCATTAAACCATGTCTCCGTAACAGCCACTAAATCTACATTCTCAGATGCCATTATTGACCCAAGTTCATTGATTTTTTTACCTAAACTGCGAGCATTTGTAGACAGGACTCTGAGCTTATCATTTCTTAACCTCAGTGCTTCTGGCCTGTTCTGGCATTGTTTCGGGGGGCAATTGGACTCTTTTATTTTCACTCTTTTGCCCCCCCTTCCTAGTTTAAATACTCTTTCGCAAATTCTTGGAGTTGTTCACTAAGTACATTTGTTCCTTTGAGAGAAAGATGCAAACCATCTTTTTTGTACAGTTCCTTTCTATTCCAAGTAGAGCTATCATGAGAAACAAAGCCAAATCCTTGCTCTTGACACCATTTACCAAGCCATATGTTGAACTCCTTTATGCGCCTCTGCCTATCATTCTGAACATTATGCACAGGCAGAACTTCAGAAAATGAAATGGTGGATGCAAAATCCTGTACGTCATTACCAAGTACTACAGAAAATACCACTCATATCGGGTGTGACAGTAAATTGCACGGCGCAGACGCAGTGACCGTGGATTCAAACAAAGGGGATGGAGCCAGCGTTTTTTTAACCATCTCCCCGTTCGAAAAATCAATTCAATAAATGGACCCCAGATTGGGAACGTAACAGGGATTAAACTGATGAGAATAGTACTACAGAAAATACCACTCATATCGGGTGTGACAGTAAATTGCACGGCGCAGAAGCAGTGACCGTGGATTCAAACAAAGGGGAGGGAGCCAGCGTTTTTTTAACCATCTCCCCGTTCGAAAAATCAATTCAATAAATGAACCCCAGATTGGGGACGTAACAGTGATTAAACTGATGAGAAGAGAACTACAGAAAATTCCACTCATATCGGGTGTGACAGTAAATTGCACGGCGCAGACGCAGTGACCGTGGATTCAAACAAAGGGGAAGGAGCCAGCGTTTTTTTAACCATCTCCCCGTTCGAAAAATCAATTTAATTCACCTTTCGGGGACCCTTGGTGTTGTACGTGGCTGGGTGGAGGAAGAAAACTTCAATGACATCAACGGGACATGTCTATCTTGGTATCCAACCTTGTGCAAATGGGGAGTTTGCGGTTGGGCAAATGGGCTGTTTGCGGTGCATTAAAAGGGGAGTTTGGTCTGTCAATGTCTGAGAAGCGGGCGTAACCCTTACACTACCTGATCGATACAACATCATACCTGATCGTATACACACACTGGATGTTTTAAACCACGTTGTTCAAATTTTTTTAGGATTGTTAGGTGATTTATGCCCTTTATGGATTAAAACCCAACTCTGCGTCAACTATGGAATTTTCCATGGGAGTTTTGCCATGGATCCCCCTCCGGCATGCCACAGTCCAGGTGTTAGTCCCCTTGAAACAACTTTTCCATCACTACTGTGGCTAGAAAGAGTCCCTGTGGGTTTTAAAATTCACCTGCCTATTGAAGTTGAAGAACGGGTTCGCCCGTTCTCAAACATTTGCAAAAATTTGCGTTCACCATTCGCGAACAGAAAATTTTATGTTCGCAACATCTCTATTGACCATCACCCGATCACCAGGGACATACCCATCTTTCTGCACTGGTCTTGGGTTAGGGTGTACCACCTGTCCCAGGCGCTCCACCACAACCTTGTGTACCGCTCTCAGCCGGCGGCGGTGCTCCTGCACCCATGCGGTGGTACTTCTCGTGGGGGCTCCATCGGGTTAGGCATGTGGAGATCTTCAATCTCCCGTCCGGCTCGTCCAAACATGAGCATATGTGGAGAATATCCGGTGGTACTGTGTACTCTGTTATTATAGGCCCACATCAACTCAGGTAGGTATGCGGGCCACTGGGCTTTTTGACTGTCTTCCAGAGTCCGCAGCATCTGAAGCAAGGTGCTATTGAAGCGTTCGCACGCCCCCTTTCCTTGTGGGTGATATAGAGTGGTTCGGGAGCGTTCAATCCCATACAGTTGGTACAGTTCATTCATTAGAGTACTCTGAAAGCATGCTCCCTGGTCAGAATGTATCCTCCGTGGACACCCGAACACCTGTATAAAGTGTTTACAGACAGCTTCGGCGGCCGACTCTGCGGTTTGGTCTCTGGTGGGCACAGCCACCGCATACTTGGTAAAGTGATCTGTCATAACTAGACAGTACGTGTGTCCCGAGGTAGAATATCCGATCTGTACATAATCGATCATCAGAAGTTCTAGGGGCGCTGAGGTGCGGATGGTCTGCACAGGAGCTCGCTGTTCAGTACTTTTACTCAACCCACAGGATCGACACTTAAGACATGCCGCGGCCACCATGTTGGCCAGATCTGGACAGTACACGTCGTTGGAGCCACTTGAACGTTTTGTCGCTCCCAAAATGAGCTCCCTTTTCATGAGCTTCTCTGGCGGCCTCCGGTCCCAACGACATGGGAATGACAATCTGTTGGCATTACTGCAGCTCTGACTGTAAGTATATGATCCGGCACAGGAGGCCCTGAGTAATTGTCAGCTTGTCCCACTGCCTTAACAACTTCTGACCCTCTGGGGTCAGGAGGGCTCGTTCTTCTGGCCGAGGCCAGATCTTGCTCCGAACCCATTCTTTCACCTTCCACAAATCCCGGCAGTTATCCTGGACTCTCTCCCAATTAGTCAACGTTTTCCCCAGCACCAGCGTCATTCCAGACGCCACCCCTCTTGAATGTGCCACATCTGGGAACAGAGGTAAGCGACCAAGGTCAGGAGTTTCAGTATCCTCTAACTGCTCATCGGCTCTCTGAGTCGACTGTCCTACTGGAACTCGAGAGAGTGCATCGGCGTTGCCGTTTTCCCTACCGGACCGGAACTTGATGCGGTATTGGTACTTAGAGAGGCGGGCCAACCATCTTTGCTCGAGTGCGCCGAGCTTGGCATTCTCTAGGTGTGCCAATGGGTTGTCCATCATCACGGTCACTTCTGCACCAGTCAAGTATTCTGCAAACCTTTCGGTCATGGCCCACACCAGGGCCAGTAGTTCTAGTTTAAAGGAGCTATAGTTATCAGGGTTGCGTTCCGGCTCCCATAGGCGATGACTCTCTCTCGTCCATCCTGGACTTGGGATAAGACGGCCCCCAGACCATGTAGGCTTCCATCAGTATACAGCAGGAATGGGGTATCACACCTCCCCACATGTCATCTCCAGTACACAACCTGTCCACTCCATACATCTCTGACCTAATCTCCTGATAACACCCCACATGTAATCTCCAGTCCACAACCTGTCCTCTCCATACATCTCTGACCTCATCTCCTGATACCTTCCCACATGTGACCTCCAGTCCACAACCTGTCCTCTCCATACATCTCTGACCTAATCTCCTGATACCTCCCCACATGTAATCTCCAGTCCACAACCTGTCCCCTTATACATCTGTGACCTAATCTCCTGATAACACCCCACATGTAATCTCCAGCCCACAACCTGTCCTCCCCATACATCTCTAACCTAATCTCCTGATACCTCCCCACATGTCATCTCCAGTCCACAACCTATCCACTCCATACATCTCTGACCTAATCTCCTGATACCTCCCCACATGTAATCTCCAGTCCACAACCTGTCCCCTCCATACATCTATGACCTAATCTCCTGATAACACCCCACATATAATCTCCAGTCCACAACCTGTCCTCTCCATACATCTCTGACCTAATCTCCTGATACCTCCCCACATGTGACCTCCAGTCCACAACCTGTCCACTCCATACATCTCTGACCAAATCTCCTGATACCCAACATGTAATCTCCAGTCCACAACCTGTGCTCTCCATACATCTCTGACCTAATCTCCTGATACCTCCCCACATGTGACCTCCCTCTAGTCCACAACCTGTCCTCTCCATACATCTCTAACCTAATCTCCTGATACCTCCCCACATGTAATCTCTAGTTCACAACCTGTCCCCTCCATACATCTGTGACCTAATCTCCTGATAACACCCCACATGTAATCTCCAGTCCACAACCTGTCCTCTTCATACATCTCTGACCTAATCTCCTGACACCCCACATGTAATCTCCAGTCCACAACCTGTTCTCTCCTTACATCTGTGACCTAATCTCCTGATACCTCCCCACATGTAATCTCCAGTCCACAACCTGTCCTCCCCATACATCTCTGACCTAATCTCCTGATACCTCCCCACATGTAATCTCCAGTCCACAACCTGTCCCCTCCATACATCTCTGACCTAATCTCCTGATAACACCCCACATGTAATCTCCAGTCCACAACCTGTCCTCTCCATACATCTCTGACCTAATCTCCTGATACCTCCCCACATGTAATCTCCAGTTCACAACCTGTCCTCTCCATACATCTCTGACCTAATCTCCTGATACCTCCCCACATGTAATCTCCAGTCCACAACCTGTCCTCTCCATACATCTCTGACCTAATCTCCTGATACCTCCCCACATGTCATCTCCAGTCCACAACCTGTCCCCTTATACATCTGTGACCTAATCTCCTGATAACACCCCACATGTAATCTCCAGCCCACAACCTGTCCTCCCCATACATCTCTGACCTAATCTCCTGATACCTCCCCACATGTCATCTCCAGTCCACAACCTGTCCACTCCATACATCTCTGACCTAATCTCCTGATACCTCCCCACATGTAATCTCTAGTCCACAACCTGTCCTCTCCATACATCTCTGACCTAATCTCCTTATACCTCCCCACATGTGACCTCCAGTCCACAACCTGTCCTCTCCATACATCTCTGACCTAATCTCCTGATACCCCACATGTAATCTCCAGTCCACAACCTGTCCTCTCCATACATCTCTGACCTAATCTCCTGATACCTTCCCACATGTGACCTCTAGTCCACAACCTGTCCTCTCCATACATCTCTGACCTAATCTCCTGATACCTCCCCACATGTGACCTCCAGTCCACAACCTGTCCTCTCCATACATCTCTGACCTAATCTCCTGATACCTCCCCACATGTAATCTCCAGTTCACAACCTGACCCCTCCATACATCTGTGACCTAATCTGATAACACCCCACATGTAATCTCCAGTCCACAACCTGTCCTCTTCATACATCTCTGACCTAATCTCCTGATACCCCACATGTAATCTCCAGTCCACAACCTGTTCTCTCCTTACATCTCTGACCTAATCTCCTGATACCTCCCCACATGTGACCTCCAGTCCACAACTTGTCCTCCCCATACATCTCTGACCTAATCTCCTGATAACACCCCACATGTAATCTCCAGTCCACAACCTGTCCTCTCCATACATCTCTGACCTAATCTCCTGATACCTCCCCACATGTAATCTCCAGTTCACAACCTGTCCTCTCCATACATCTCTGACCTAATCTCCTGATACCTCCCCACATGTAATCTCCAGTCCACAACCTGTCGTCTCCATACATCTCTGACCTAATCTCCTGATACCTCCCCACATGTCATCTCCAGTCCACAACCTGTCCCCTTATACATCTGTGACCTAATCTCCTGATAACACCCCACATGTAATCTCCAGCCCACAACCTGTCCTCCCCATACATCTCTGACCTAATCTCCTGATACCTCCCCACATGTCATCTCCAGTCCACAACCTGTCCACTCCATACATCTCTGACCTAATCTCCTGATACCTCCCCACATGTAATCTCTAGTCCACAACCTGTCCTCTCCATACATCTCTGACCTAATCTCCTTATACCTCCCCACATGTGACCTCCAGTCCACAACCTGTCCTCTCCATACATCTCTGACCTAATCTCCTGATACCCCACATGTAATCTCCAGTCCACAACCTGTCCTCTCCATACATCTCTGACCTAATCTCCTGATACCTTCCCACATGTGACCTCTAGTCCACAACCTGTCCTCTCCATACATCTCTGACCTAATCTCCTGATACCTCCCCACATGTGACCTCCAGTCCACAACCTGTCCTCTCCATACATCTCTGACCTAATCTCCTGATACCTCCCCACATGTAATCTCCAGTTCACAACCTGACCCCTCCATACATCTGTGACCTAATCTGATAACACCCCACATGTAATCTCCAGTCCACAACCTGTCCTCTTCATACATCTCTGACCTAATCTCCTGATACCCCACATGTAATCTCCAGTCCACAACCTGTTCTCTCCTTACATCTCTGACCTAATCTCCTGATACCTCCCCACATGTGACCTCCAGTCCACAACTTGTCCTCCCCATACATCTCTGACCTCATCTCCTGATACCTCCCCACATGTAATCTCCAGTCCACAACCTGTCCCCTTATACATCTGTGACCTAATCTCCTGATAACACCCCACATGTAATCTCCAGCCCACAAACTGTCCTCCCCATACATCTCCGACCTAATCTCCTGATACCTCCCCACATGTCATCTCCAGTCCACAACCTGTCCCCTCCATACATCTCTGACCTAATCTCCTGATAACACCCCACATGTAATCTCCAGTCCACAACCTGTCCTCTCCATACATCTCTGACCTAATCTCCTGATACCTCCCCACATGTAATCTCAAGTTCACAACCTGTCCTCTCCATACATCTCTGACCTAATCTCCTAAAACCCCACATGTAATCTCCAGTCCACAACCTGTCCTCTCCTTACATCTCTGACCTCATCTCCTGATACCTCCCCACATGTGACCTCCAGTCCACAACCTGTCCTCCCCATACATCTCTTACCTAATCTCCTGATACCTCCCCACATGTGACCTCCAGTCCACAACCTGTCCACTCCATACATCTCTGACCTAATCTCCTGATACCCCACATGTAATCTCCAGTCCACAACCTGTACTCTCCATACATCTCTGACCTAATCTCCTGATACCTCCCCACATGTGACCTCTAGTCCACAACCTGTCCTCTCCATACATCTCTGACCTAATCTCCTGATACCTCCCCACATGTGACCTCCAGTCCACAACCTGTCCTCTCCATACATCTCTGACCTAATCTCCTGATACCTCCCCACATGTAATCTCCAGTTCACAACCTGTCCCCTCCATACATCTGTGACCTAATCTCCTGATAACACCCCACATGTAAAATCCAGTCCACAACCTGTCCTCTCCATACATCTCTGACCTAATCTCCTGATACCTCCCCACATGTGACCTCCAGTCCACAACCTGTCCTCTCCATACATCTCTGACCGAATCTCCTGATACCTCCCCACATGTAATCTCCAGTTCACAACCTGTCCTCTCGATACATCTCTGACCTAATCTCCTGATACCTCCCCACATGTAATCTCCAGTCCACAACCTGTCGTCTACATACATCTCTGACCTAATCTCCTGATACCTCCCCACATGTGACCTCCAGTCCACAACCTGTCCTCTCCATACATCTCTGACCTAATCTCCTGATACCACCCCACATGTGACCTCCAGTCCACAACCTGTCCTCTCCATATATCTCTGACCTAATCTCCTGATACCTCCCCACATGTAATCTCCAGTCCACAACCTGTCCTCTCCATACATCCCCACATGTAATCTCCAGTTCACAACCTGTCCTCTCCATACATCTCTGACCTAATCTCCTGATACCTCCCCACATGTAATCTCCAGTTCACAACCTGTCCTCTCGATACATCTCTGACCTAATCTCCTGATACCTCCCCACATGTAATCTCCAGTCCACAACCTGTCCTCTCCATACATCTCTGACCTAATCTCCTGATACATCCCCACATGTAATCTCCAGTTCACAACCTGTCCTCTCCATACATCTCTGACCTAATCTCCTGATACCTCCCCACATGTGACCTCCAGTCCACAACCTGTCCTCTCCATATATCTCTGACCTAATCTCCTGATACCTCCCCACATGTAATCTCCAGTCCACAACCTGTCCTCTCCATACATCTCTGACCTAATCTCCTGATACATCCCCACATGTAATCTCCAGTTCACAACCTGTCCTCTCCATACATCTCTGACCTAATCTCCTGATACCTCCTCACATGTAATTTCCAGTCTACAACCTGTACTCTCCATACAACTCTGACCTAATCTCCTGATACCTCCCCACATGTGACCTCCAGTCCACAACCTGTCCTCTCCATATATCTCTGACCTAATCTCCTGATACCTCCCCACATGTCATCTCCAGTCCACAACCTGTCCTCTCCATACATCTCTGACCTCATCTCCTGATAACACCCCACATGTAATCTCCAGTCCACAACCTGTCCTCTCCATACATCTCTGACCTAATCTCCTGATACATCCCCACATGTAATCTTCAGTCCACAACCTGTCCTCTCCATATATCTCTGACCTAATCTCCTGATACCTCCCCACATGTAATCTCCAGTCCACAACCTGTCCTCTTCATACATCTCTGACCTAATCTCCTGATACCCCACATGTAATCTCCAGTCCACAACCTGTCCTCTCCTTACATCTCTGACCTCATCTCCTGATACCTCCCCACATGTGACCTCCAGTCCACAACCTGTCCTCCCCATACATCTCTGACCTAATCTCCTGATACCTCCCCACATGTAATCTCCAGTCCACAACCTGTCCTCTCCATACATCTCTGACCTAATCTCCTGATACCTCCCCACATGTCATCTCCAGTCCACAACCTGTCCTCTCCATATATTTCTGACCTAATCTCCCAGTACTTGCCCACATATAACCTCCGATTCTGACACATTCGCCTCCAAGATTTATGTTATACATCCGCTGAACTATTCTACGGATAAGAATATCACCTGCAGTTATCACATCTAACACTGGGGGCAGTCACCAGAGGAAGCAGTTATAACATTTTTACAGTTGCATGTTCTTTTAGAGTCAGTGCCTGGAACCTGAATGAGAGCATGGAAGTGTAATGCCAAATTTGTTTTGTTTAAAACTAAAAATGCTTAAAGATACCAAATGTTGCGTTGTGATTGAGGTAGTATGTGGCAGTATTACATACACGTATGCTTTGTGCTTGTGCAGTACACTTTATTGAACTACTGTTTTGGTGTAGCATTATTTATAACAGTTTATGGCACTATTATTTAGAAGTAGTTTGACTGTATTATTTGTACACTTTATGGCACTACTATTCCGACATGGTATGACTGCATTATTTAACCCCTTCAGCCACTGTGATGTACCGGTATGTAACATATGGAGTGGGCTGCTGTGGTGAGTCTAACAGATGGTCCATCTGGACCTATTTACGTCTTTTTATCATGTGCCTTTGAATGTAACTAAAGCTTTACTTTTATTAATTTACCTTTAAAATCCTAAACTATTAAACACAAATTGTACTGGACAAGTTAAAACTATCAGCGGTGTGGGTAGCTCCAGACATTGAGCTGTTACTTCACTGCTGGTGTTATACTCTGTATTGGTCTATACCTTTTTTCTATAGTTTCCTGGATTACCTATACATTAGCTCCTGTCAGGGAGCTCCCTAATTACCACTGAGCCTAAAATCTTAATCACTCATACACCTCGCATCCCGACATGTTTCGCTGGGCAGCGTCTTCAGGGGATCGTGCAGGTATGAGTGTTGGACCATCTTTTAAAAGTTCGTATTAGATGTCATATTCGTCACCACCAATAGGATAGCCCAGCGTCATACACGCCTTCATTGTTACCCCTCCTCCTTTCTTCTGATAGGTTCTCCTTAGCCGAGACTTTTATACCAAGTCTCGCGATATAGCGGATACATTCGCGCATGCGATCGAACTTTAGAATTTTTTGAATCAAGTACCTGGCATTCGCGCCTGCGCGCGGACTTAGACATTTAGGAATGAAAGCAGTGGAAAGGTATCTCTCAATGTAGCTGATATAGTCGCGCACGTGCGCAGACTTTGAGATTTCTTCATTTTAGGTTTTATGAGGTGTGGTATAACCGCGCATGCGTTCGGACTTCGAAATATTTTCTCCCTTACCTAGTTTAGTGATGTGTCCAGTACACTCTCGCACGCGCCCAGTCTTTATAATTTTTCGGATGGTATGGATGTCATTTGCGCATGCGTGAAAACTTAGAAATTCGTAGGTGAATACGATAAGTAGGCAACTCTCGATGTGCGAGATACACTTGTGCGTGCGCCGAAACTTTAAAATTTCCGGATAAGGTGAATGTCATTTGCACATGCGCGCGAACTTAGAGGTTTGGGAGTGAGATCAATAGATGGATATCTTTCGATATAGCCGGTACACTCGCGCATGCGCGCGGACTTAGAAATTTCTTCATTTTTTGTCTTACAAGTTTCTAGTGTAAATGCGCATACGGTCGGACTTCTAAATACTTTCTCCCTTTACCTAGTCTCGCGATATATCCGTTATGCTTACGCACGCGCCCAATCTTTAAAATTTCGGATGAGGTGGATGTCATTTGCGCATGCGTGCGGACTCAGAAATTAGTAAGTGAAATCGTTAAATAGCCAACTCTCGATGTGTCAAATACACACGCGTATGCGCCCGAACTTTAACGTTTCCAGATAAGATAAGTGTCAAACTTATAAGTTTGTAAGTGAGATCGATGGATAGACATCTCTCGATGTAGCTGATATACTCGCGCATGCGCGCGGACTTGGAACTTTCTTCATTTTAGCTCTTACAAAATGTAGACTTAGGAAATCTTTCTCTCTACTCTCTTTAGGTATTTGGCTATGTCGGGATCGGCATCAAGGCCTCACAATATGTACCATGCCCTCACATCTAAACACGGACTTAGGTATTTACTTTCCTCCCAACTATCTTATTGTATTCACCTATGCCGGGACGGTCATCTAAGCATCCCTGTATAAATTATACCCTTACGCATGCGCACGTACTTAGATGTTTTAAATCTATTCTATTGTCTATTCTCACCTATGCTCAGACCTAAGACTATTGTCACTTCCCCATTATTTTCCATTCTAAAGCTGCACAGAGGTGGGAACCTAGAGAGGTAAATTGATGAAGATGCTGTGATCTTAGGTTGTTTACTCACACCCGTCTCAAGATTATACTATTGATATTCTGCCAATGTATGCATGTGCATCTTCTTACAATTTTCTGCATAAGTTATATTGTTGTTCTATTATTCCCTATATTTCTCTCTATGGCCTTTTTATTACTGAAGCATCACGGACATATAGGGGTGGTTCATCTTATTTGTGTCAGAAAAAAGCATATTTATCCTCAATTGGGTATTTTTAGGAATTTTTGATATCCATTTTTCTCCTAACCTGCATGGATATCTATATATTATATTTACCTTCTTTCGTGAACTGCACATGCATATAGGCTTTTTGCCAGATCTATAATCTATTTTTTTTCTACTTTTGTCCCCTAAGGTCTCTTCCAGATAATATTTCAGCCCATCACTCTTCTGCGACCACCTGGACCAGAGGAGAGACGAGCATCAATCTTGTGTAACTATATTTATCCTATATTTTCTTTTATTATGTATCTACATAAAGATGGTCCCCTATCTATCTATACCATTTGTATTTTATTTCATTCAATGTTACTTCTATTATTTTACAATTTTTACTCTTCGTTTCATGGTTATTTTGCTGTTCCTTTATATTGCACATTATCACAGGAATGGAGAGAAGGCGAACCCTTCATTTATTCCTATGGGTGATGGAGATTTCAGGCGGTATATCCATTTAGCTTCCTCCTGTTGTAGCCTCATGTCAATGTCTCCCTGTCTCGGGCCTGCTTTTACTTTCTGTATTCCCCAGATTTTGAGGCCTGAGGGATTGCCTCTATGATATTTATTGAGATGTCTTACGAGAGGGGTGTCATCCTTGGTTACTGAGATGTTTGGAAATTCTCCTTCTCAGTAGTGATGAGCGGCAGGGGTCATATTCGAATTCGCAATATTTCGCAAATATTTTGTAGAATATTCGTTGAAAATTTGCAAATTCGAAAATTCGCGATTTTTTTTTTTTTTACTCGAAAAATCGGCAAGGTAATGATTGTGTAATATGCGAATTTTCGTAATTCTAATTTGTTTGCGAATTTTTCAACTTACAACTATTAGACAAAGAAGATTATAGCACTATATTAGCTAAATTGCTCTATATTAGATTTTTTTTGAATATTCGCTATATTGCTATAACTTCGTTTTTTCGAATATTCGTAAGATTCTAAAACAAGGGGGGCGGAGCTTGCGCCGGATGAAGATGGTCGCATAGCTCTGAGCTCTATGTAGAGATCGTCACTAACGTCAGCTAAAATCAGCTTACTGAGGCGAAGATGGTGAAGATCGGGAACGCCAGGCATGGTGACACTCCTGCTCCTTCCAAAAACCAGATTGCTGGAGGTGACATGGAGAAATTCTTGAGGAAAGCTGCCGCAACGGTAGCAACCAGAGAACCTAAGATGGCGCCGGCACCGCAAGCCAAGTCACAGAAGCGCGCCCCGACACAGTCAGATGGGGACAGCGATTCGGATGACGCACACACCAGACCAGACCCCCCGGTCACAAGAAAATACCTCGACCGCGCTCTGAACAGAATAATGGAGCCGATCCTGGCAGAGTTGACAGCATGCAGGAACGAGGTGAGGCAGATTGGGGACCGGGTAGAAAACCTGGAGTCGCATCAAGCAGAAATATTAAAACACCAGACTGCGGTGACAGACTCTTTTAGCCGCTGTGCCCTATATCTAAATGATTTACATAACTCGCTTGAAGACCAGGAAAACAGGGGGCGCCGAAATAATTTGAGATTCAGGGGCATGCCAGAATCGGTACCCCCTGGAGACGTCCAGGCCTCCATTATTGAAATATGCGGGACTTTATTAGGCCCTGATTTCCCCCAAGATATAATTATAGAAAGGGCGCACAGAGCCCTCAGGCCTAAACCCAAGCCGGCTGAACCCCCTAGGGATATAATTTGTAGGTTCCTGAATTTTCAAGTGAAAAACGCCATCTTGGAAGCTGCTAGAAACCACCCGGATATAACATATGAAGATTCCAAAATTGACATATACCAGGACCTTGCTCCCTCAACTCTGAAGAAACGTAGATCCCTCAAACCGTTGACAGATTGGCTACGCTCCAAGAAAATTCTGTATCGCTGGTCTTACCCCTTCGGTTTAACCTTCTCATATGAGGGCAAAAGGGCCAATATATCATCGTTCACAGACCTCATATCAACCTTTGAGCTATTAAACATACCGCCACTGCCGATCGAAAACTGGGAACTATTTCAGGACTTACGTGCTCTGCCAGATATCCCTAAAGTGGCTCCATTTGAATTACCACGTACACCGAAGTCCTCCAGATCTAAGAAAAGAGGTCTCCAGCTCACTCCAAGAAGTCTTTCACAAGAGCAGTAAAAGACCTTGCTTTGTACATAATATGGTAGTCCTATGTTATGCTAATATCCAAAGTTGCCACACGTATTTTGCTTTATATATGCGTCATTGCTGCCTATATGTCTTCCTGACAGTTTGATCAAAAGTCTTTTGATGTTCCTTACCCATCTTTGCCTTACAACGGCCTTATTATGGGCGTTATACGATCTCCCAAATGGTCTACAGACCAATTAACCCCCTCCTGATTTCGACAATCTACAATTTGTCTATGCTTGTTCTTATTGTTGGTTTAACAAGTTATGCGTTGTTTTTTTCCCCTACCCCTGACTCAAGGTATATGTCTCTTTTATTGAATTGGAGTGACTCCTATCCACGCATAATCACCACGATACATGGGACACAAGACCACAGTGAACCTGACATCTCTTCTAAAAAGGGACCACAACAGCACCAAGGTAAACTCATACACAACACAAATAATGACTGAATTGTCAGTAGCCTCTTATAATGTCAAGGGTTTTCACTCCCCTTCCAAACGGAGCCAAATCTTTGCCATTCTAAGAAAAGCTGGGGCTAGTGTGATATTCCTTCAGGAGACACATTTCCGCTTCAACCGATATCCAGATATGCGGTTCTCCCATTTCTCCAATTGGTACCACTGTGGGTCCAACTCCTCAGCCTCTAGTGGGGTTAGTATTGGGCTGCAGAGGAAAATCCCATTCAAATTAGTCAGTCAATGTTTAGACCCAGAGGGCAGGTATATATTAATTAAGGGTACAATAGGGCCACAAACATACACCTTCATTAACTTATATGCCCCCAATTCCAACCAGTCACGCTGGTTCTCTGACATTTTCCCTATTATTGAGTCATTTAAGGAGGGTATAGTGATCACTGGAGGAGACTTAAA
Organism: Bufo bufo; assembly: GCF_905171765.1. Lineage (NCBI taxonomy): Eukaryota > Metazoa > Chordata > Amphibia > Anura > Bufonidae > Bufo > Bufo bufo. Next base: position 816,057,735 of record NC_053389.1, read on the forward strand.
TGTAGCTCTAGTCCCTCAACTTGATACTTCCACCCAAAAGTCATCCCAATCCAGACGAGCCCTTAAAGCTATAAAAAATACTTTTTGGGATCTGCACCTGATTGATGTCTGGCGATCCCTCCACCCTAGTGCCGTGGATTTCACTTTCTTTTCACCTGTGCATAAAACCTATCATAGAATAGACTACTTGTTCATCTCCAAGGAACACATACATCTCTGCAGAGAGGCATCTATCGGTGCTATCCACCTATCAGATCATTCCCCAATATATATTACGGTATTGGCCCCAAATGAGACACCCTCGAGTTTCAATTGGCGATTAAATGAGACCCTTCTGGGGTACCAAGATTCAGTGGAGCGGATCTCTAGGAACCTAAAAGAATATTTCTCACTTAATAAAAGTCCAGACATAGCTGCCAACACCCTCTGGGATGCCCATAAACCAGTTATTAGAGGACAATTTATTAACATTGGCACATACCAAAAAAGAGAGAGAGATAGAGAAATAGATGACACCCTAAAAAATATCCAGGCGCTTGAGTCTGGCCACAAAGCCAATCCCTCTGACTCTCAACTCAAAAAGTTATCAGAATATAGGGCCAAATTCAGATCACTATTAGCTAACAGGTCAGCTAAATACTACATGAGCTCCCAGCACAAATTCTTCGCACACGGAGATAAAGCTACCAAATTCGCAATGAATAGGATCAAGGGAAGGAGATCCACTAATTATGTTCACCAATTATCCTCGCAGGATGACACCCCTATTTTTGCGGTCAATCAAATTGCTGCTCAATTCCGTTCGTTCTATAACGATTTATATAATCTTCCCCCTACTCCAGACCCAAAAACCCTTGTCACACCAATATCTTCCTTTTTGGAAACAGCGAAACTTCCCGCAATTGATTTGGAACAGAAGTCAATGCTTTCAGCACCTTTCTCCTTAAACGAATTAAAGAAAGCTATGAACCAAATGCCGACAGGTAAAAGTCCTGGCCCTGATGGCCTTCCATTAGCATACTACAAAACGTTCCAAGAAATCCTTCTCCCTCACCTGTTAGAAGTTTGTAATCAGACACTTAAGGGAACCCCCCTCTCAAGAGACATGACGGCGGCCCACATTACTCTCATCCCTAAAGAAGGGAAAGACGTTAAACTTTGCTCTAATTACAGACCCATTTCCCTCCTAAACGTAGACCTAAAGCTCCTAGCCAAGATGTTGGCTAATAGATTAGCCACTCTTTTACCTCAGCTTGTTCACGGGGATCAGGTGGGTTTTGTCCGCAACAGAGAAGGCAAGGATAATACCACAAGAGTGATTAATGTTCTTTGTCATGCTAAAAAGACTTCCTCTCCTTTGCTTTTACTCAGTACAGATGCTGAGAAAGCATTTGACAGGGTCAACTGGTCATTTTTAAAACAAGTGCTGCGTGGATTCGGCCTACCTGATCCCTACATCAAAGCAGTTTTTTCGATGTACGAACAAGCTACAGCCTCAGTACTAGTTAATGGTACTATATCCCCCTCCTTTGCTATTAGAAATGGGACTCGGCAGGGATGCCCTCTCTCGCCTCTTCTATTTATACTAGCTCTTGAACCACTTTTAGCAAATATAAGATTGGACCGGGAGGTATTGGGTCTACGTTTGGGAGGCAGGGAACAGAAAATTGCAGCATTCGCGGACGATGTTCTCATAATGACGATAAACCCAAAAGCATCTCTACCCCGAATCCAGTCCCACCTAAACACATACAGCATATTGTCAGATTTTAAAATCAACGCGAATAAATCGTTGGTTTTATGTTCAGGTATTTCCCGGGCAACCAAAGAACATTTAATGTTAGATTCCCCATATAATTGGTCCTCTCCCAATATTACATATTTAGGGGTCAAAATTAGTCCAGATATCACAGAGCTCTTTTCCCTTAACTACATCCCCTTAAGGAAATCCATTATGGAAGCGATAGATAACCTGGCCAGATCTAGCCCAACTCTGTCTTGGTTCGGTAGAAAGAACCTTCTTTCATCCTTAATACTTCCCAAACTCACCTACATGCAGCAAGTTTTACCCATTCCCGTCCCCAAGTATTATTATGACTCCATTATGAAAAAATTTAGGTCTTTCATTTGGAATGGAAAGAAGGCGAGACTCTCTACTTCTCTCCTCATTAAGCCTAGACAAGCGGGAGGAATAGGCCTACCAAGTCCGGAGCTATATGGGAGGGCCATTCTCATCTCACGCTTATTAGCTTGGATGAGCCCCTCTCCACTTTCAGCTGTAGTTCAGATAGAGCTTGATATATTGAACAGACCAGCCAGAGCGCTTCTCTTGGGCCAGGAGACGGTCTTTCCTGGACACATGTCCCCCTATCCAATTGTTTGAGCAATGCTGGAGACGTGGAGGTGGTTATCATCCACAAATGGCTCTATCCCATTCCCCTCGCCCACTCTGACTGTAAAAGATGTTTTAAGCACGGCCCCTTCTGCATTAAGAGACTCCACTTCAACAGGTCTGAAGTCTTCTTTAACACCAATAATATCCTTAGCTCTCCCTAATGGGGATTAGATGGGCCTAGGAGACACAAACACCCTACTTAACCCTCATCCTCGAGATTTTTTATCTGTTACTTACCTTAGGGCCTACATAAAACAACACGTCAAGGTGGGCGACCTCCTACGCCCTCTAGTTTGGTTGGAAGCTTTGATTTCACAACAAACACTGCCCAGAAAACTCATATCACGGTTATATAGTAAACTACGCCTACCCCCTATGGTAGCCAAACCATCCTTCATTATGCAATGGGAATCTGATCTCAATGTCACACTTCCTTATGAATCCCTACCTAATTTACTAGAACTCCCCCACGGGGTCTCTCGCTGTGTCAGAATCAGGGAAAACAGTTATAAAATCCTTACAAGATGGTACAATACACCAGACAAGATAGCGAGATTTGCTGGTTCTGCTTCTGATACGTGCTGGAGATGCCTTGGAGAGAGAGGAACTTTCCTCCATATTTGGTGGACTTGTCCACTTATTCAGAAGTGGTGGAGAGAAGTTTTTTCTACGGCTAATAACGTTTGTGGAACAACGTTTCAGCCTTCCCCGCAAATTGCCTTACTCTCACTGTATCAAGGGAGGGTGAATGCTAAACCACCGTTTGTATTTACACAGATGATGGTGGCAGCACGCCTCCAACTTCCTAAATTTTGGTTACAGTCTACTGTACCAACCCTGGACCAATGGATTCAAAAAATTGACCAGATACATAGATTTGAGGAATTATCCTCCTGGGAATCCCGCACGCATTTGACCTTCCTCAAGAAATGGTCAATGTGGCTCAAATATAGATCCCCCAAACCATGAATTTAGCTCCGTAAAACATACGCTAATTGAATCACTAAGGTAACCTCTCAGCACATGCACACACCACCTCATCTGCGTCTTCAGGTACCATGGCATCTCAGATGATAAACCATAGCACCTTGCTGCAGGGTCTTACTCCCCACTTCGGGTCTTGATTCCCAGCTTTATAAATACCTTGGATATTTGAAGTGTATCTTAAAGTCGCCTGAGACAGGCTTGTACCTCGACTCATGTTCCATGTAATGCATGATGTATGATCTCTCATTTGTACTCACTCTATATTGTACTATTATGACATGGCCTGCGTGCCTATACCTTGACACCTGGTTACTTTCCTGTTATACTGTAAAAGTTACAATAAAAATATAAATAAAAATAAAAAAGATTCTAAAACAAGAATATATAGCAATATAGCGAATATTCGAAAAAAACGAATATAGAGCAATTTAGCTAATATAGTGCTATATTCTTCTTTGTCTAATAGATGTAATTTTTTTCTCATCTGAAGTTCAGATTGGAAAAAAATTACAACTATAAAAAAAAGATTATAGCACTATATTAGCTAAATTGCTCTATATTCGTTTTTTTCGAATATTCGCTATATTGCTATAACTTTGTTTTTTCGAATATTCGTAATATTCTAAAACAAGAATATATAGCAATATAGCGAATATTCTAAAAAAACAAATATAGAGCAAAATTCGCAAACACTACTACTCCTAAAGTCAAGTATATTGCAGCCTTCTTATTGGCCCACAAGCTAGAAGCAGGGAGGGATCATGTGTACTGATTAAAAAAAAAAATAGAATAAAAAAAAGGGAGGGAAAAAAATTCGAATATTCGAAATTACGAATATATATATAACTATATTCGAAATATTCGCGAATTTTCTAACTACTTATATTCGTGATAAAAATTTGAAATTCGAATATTCGTGATCAACACTACTTCTCAGTTCCTGTATCGTCTTACCCACATAGATTTTAGGGCATTCGCACTGTATCGCATATACTACTCCAGTAGTTCTACAATTAAATAATGTAGTCTTTTATGATGAACGTTTTTCCGTCATGGTAATTTTTGAATTCTTTTTTTGGTGCCATATAATTACAAAATGTACATCCTCCACAGGGATAGGATCCCTATGTTGATAGCCAGGCGGCATCGACATGTGCTGTGAGGTCACTTGATATCTGGCTGTGGTGAGTCGGCTCCATACGCGGCGGGTGCTGGCTGTATAATACAGCAGACGCCCAGCTGCAATGACATGGAACAGCGATCATGCTGAACCCCGTCATTTAACCCCTCAGATGCCGCGATCGCGGCATCTGTTAGGTAAGGCAGAGGAATGCGGCTACCTCTGCCTTCCGATCGGAGGCTCCACAGTGAAATCGCGGGTCTCCAATTGGTTATAATGGCAGCCTGGACGCTTCTGAAGCTGCCATGGTAGCCTCCCTGCTGCGCTGTGTACGAGGCGCAGCTCAGCAAGGAGTGCGTCAAAATCCTCTTCACACTATTAGATCTCTATTAGGGCGAATAGAACAATGGATCCAAAGATCCCTGAATCTAGTCCCCTAAGGGGGTTAAAAGTTTAAAAAAGTTTAAAAAAAAACATTAAAATATTAAAAGTTTAAATCACCACCCCATTCCTAATTTTACATCTAAAAATATATAAACAGTAAAAAGAAAACATATCAGGTATCACCGCGTCCGAAAATGTTTGAACTGTTAAAATATTTTAAAATATTTCCTGCGTGGTGAACGCAGTACCGGAATTTTTTTTTTAAAACAGACAATTCATCAATTTTTAGACATCCCCCCCCAGTTGTACATACCAAAAAAATGTATTGTTCTAGCACTGCCATTAGACAATTTTGCTGACACTCTTTTTTATCGATAGGGCTATGAAGCCGGTGGCACAGAATAGACAAGTCACGCACCTCTCATACGTAAAAATATTTTATTACAAATTTCATCTAATTAGACAAAAGTTTACATATTTATTTCATAGATTTATTACAAAGATAAAAAGTTAGTTGACTTTTCTACAAAAATTTAAAGAGGACCTTTCACTAGAATAGAAAATGTAAACTAACTATACAGACATGGAGAGCGGCGCCCAGGGATCTCCCTGCACTTACTGTTATCCCCGGGCGCCGCTCCGTTCTCCCGGTATAGCCTCCGGTATCTTCATAGTTAGGCTCCACCCAGTTGAGCCTGCCGGCGTCTCCTTCTCCCAGGCTGTAGCGCTGGCCAATCGCAGCTCTCAGCTCATAGCCTGAGAGTTTTTTTTTTCTCTCAGGCTATGAGCTGAGCGCTGCGATTGGCCAGCGCTACAGCCTGGGAGAAGGAGACGCCGTCAGGTTCCACTGGGTGGAGCCTAACTATGAAGATACCGGAGGCTATACCGGGAGAACGGAGCGGCGCCCAGGGATAACAGTAAGTGCAGGGAGATCCCTGGGCGCCGCTCTCCTTGTCTGTATACTTAGTTTAGATTTTCTATTCTAGTGAAAGGTCCTCTTTAATATGATGACCTAGGCCACTCCCCTGACATGCCGTAGCTCCACCCATAAATGTTAGCGCTCCATCCCCTGTATTTTAATCACCCAACAATCCATTTTCTGATGCTATGGTGAATAATCGACAATTCTATTGGAGTGTTGTTTTCTGGAATATTTGGGGGTCAGCTGTGATATTTGAAATATATTAACTCTTTATTTCCAGTTCTCAGTGTGAATATAGTGTCTAAAGAGTAATTCCAGTAACAGCTATGCGGTCACTGTTAAAGAGATATACTCTTCTCTTCAGGGTGTATGACTGCCCCCTATTGGAGCATCACATTTTACTTTTGTGAGTCCTGCATTATCTTCTATAATAATGACCCCATAACTACTGTAATACTGCCCCCTGTGAAAAAATAAAAATGTTATAAGGTTAGTTTCACACCTGGGGCATAGAATAGCCTGCCAGAGTTCTCCAGATCCGGCATTGCCAGATACTACCGCCTACCCACCCGACCCCATTGACTATAATGGGTTTCCGCCGGCAAATATACCATAGTCGGTCGAGCAAAAAGTGCTGCACGTAGTTCTCTGCAGGTTTAAAACTAGCCTAACAATGTCCTCCATGAAAAGTTCTAAAAATACCGTATCACTGACATGAATACAACTGTCCTTTGTTAACAGGAAATATAACCGGTATAATACGCTGAAGTTTTAATATGACATCACTGAATTCATATACAGAATATTTGACTAAGTCTAACCCTGGGATGTTCAAATATGGACCAAAAGACTTCTCTTGATTGGGTAACAAGGATAGGGCCAAACATGCAATTCAGAAGGTGCTTATCACCTTATGACAATTGCTACCCTATATAGCGACTTGAATTAGTGAATTTTTTTGAAGGACTATTCTTTTAGATGTACTACTGCTTATTGACCAGCAAATACTCCAAGCCTAATTGAATGGATTCTGCTAATCACTGTTTTTGAAAAGTAGTCATTTTAAAACAAAAAATCTTCCATAATTTGCAGACCCGTTATTGTGACCTGAACAGCCTTAATAATAACCCCCTTAAGTACATACTTCTAGACATATCTCTTATTAAAGGGGTTGTCTGGCCAGTGTATTTTTTATTTTTTTAAAGGTCCTATTCTGATGTTTCCTTGGTACCTGCTGGTCTAGTTCCTGGTCCCTCTTGACACAAAGTAAATCAAGTCTCAGCGAATCATTGATTGAGATGGGTCACCACTGCGACCACTGATTGGTTGAGTGGACATTTCTTGTATGTTTGAGATGGTCCAGGAAGTAGTGACCAGTGGAGACCCGGAAGGTTCTGAACAGGAGCTGCAGAGGAGCATAAAGTGAGAATGACTTCTTTTGACAATTTTTAGGTCTAGCAACACTTTATTGACTTGCCCTTGATCTGGAAGACCCTTCTATAGAGTCCTCAAAATCAAAAGCTTAATGCAACAAACATTACTGATGCCGATATTTATTAGAATATCATATTTGGCACCAGTGTTGGAGAAGACAAGTTACTGTATTTACATTGGATTATTGAATTTTCCTTTAATTTCTCCTTTATCGGGTTAGCCCAATTTTCTCCAAATAAAATCTATAGTATGTATGCAATAAATAAAGATGATAAAAATAGAAGGTCATGTGTTTGATTCATCAGGTAGCATTGGCTGAAATGGTTGTCAGAGGCAGTGGAAGACAAGTGGTTGACCAATGGACAATTAACGTGATACAGCGCCAACAATGAAGACTAGTAAAGTCAACATTCATCAAGGCAAGCTACCCAAAAGCTCACCATGACCTGTACCAAATGTGTAATCTTCCATCATCCTGAAGACCAAAGTCATCAAGTAGACAAGGGCTGGAGATGTACCAACCATCAATGACCATTCACTTTTATGAAAGTAGAAAACTATACTGAAAGGCGTGTTACAATATAAGGACATTTCTGGAAGACATATCATCTACTTGGACGGTTGGTTGTAGTATTCATGGTGGAAACTATCTACATTTGGGACAGTGCTCAAGTAAGTCTTCTCGGATGTCTTGGTTTCGTCCACCAAAGCTGAATTATCATTCAGCCTATTTTCATGATTGCAGTCTCATTTCTGAGTGTAGAGCCAGGCACATCATCCATTAGTTTACCTTTCCAAGTGGTCGTTCTCAAGCTTTGCAGGCATCCCCGCCGCTTTCCTTCAAAGTGACTCTTAAATCATATATATATAAATGTCATTCAAATGTTTCCCAGCAGATTCGGGGCTCATGATATTATAGATTTCTTTGGTGCCAAAAATGAACATGATATGCTGTGTCAGTACACAAAATTTTTTCAAAAAAAAGGTAAAGAAAATTGAGAGCCTTTACTATATTCATTGGAAAAGAAGCATCTATGAGGACTGGCGTTCGTCTCCTTGAGTTGAGCATTGCTAGATGTGATGATGTAGACCTTTACAGAGCAGTGTGCTGATGGGTTAGAATTCACCGTCTCTCACTAACGAGTCACCGCGCCCACACCAGGAGTTTTAAGAAAAAGCAGCAATGTGTAAAGGTTCGACGACTGAAAATGCAGACGGACCACGGTTGAAGACATTACAGCTTGACGTGGATAAAAAATAAATGTCATGTTCTTGAGAAAATATCCAAGGCACTTTGTTCAGTTCATAGTCCTAGACCTATACGTATGCATTCTTCCCATATTTAGAGATACTGTTACTAGATTCATATCGCGGAAGGGCAGCTTGAGGGGCAGCCTTAGCCGAGGACGGGGGATTCGCTGGACGGTAGTTATAGTTGTATGTCCTGCAGGAACATATTATACCAGTCAATGAATACTGTAATAATGTATGCACAGTAAAGACCTAGGTTATGGTTGCATATATACATTTTTGTATTTGGGTTACAGATTCTTGTGCACAGCTATACAGAAGACCCCATATGCAGGACCAGTGGCGTACATAGAGAAGTAAGGGCCCCATAGCAAGGATCAAACCAGGCCCCCCCACACAGGACAGAAGGGTTTCCACCGAATTCCCCTTCAATGACTCTTGGGCCATTTCTTCTACTGCCTCATTTACTACAAGTTGTTCCTTTACAGAGTAGAGTCCTGACCAAGTTTTCACCCCCAGTAGAAGAAGGGATGATCCCGACTGGGCCCCCTCTTGCCCTAGGCCCCAGAGCAGTCGCATAGTCTGCAACTATGGTAGTTACGCCCCCGTGCAGGAAGCCCACTGTTACTTTAGCTCATTAAGGACCAAGCCATTTTTGAAAGTGATATTTTTGTTTTTTGATCCCCACCATCCAAGAGCCATAACTTCTATTTTTCCATCGAAATAGCCATATGAGGGCTTGCTCTTTGTAGGACAAGTTGTATTTTTATGACGACCAAGTAGGCGTTTTTTTTTTGTGGGGCAATGTTTCGTTTTTATTGATTTGACCATTTTGGAATATGCCTTTTTGATCATACTTTTAATTCCGTTTTTTGGGCGAGATGAAGCAACAAAAAACGGCGAATCCGCAGTTTTTATATTTGTGCATTATGGAGTTCACCATTAGTGTTGAGCGCAAATATTCGAATCGCGAATTTTAATTGCGAATATCGCCAGTTCGAGAATTCGCAAATATTTAGAATATAGTGCTATATATTCGTATTCGCGAACAGTGTTGAATATTCTAATCGAGAATTTATCGCGAATATATTACATTGCCGATTTTCGCAATCAAGTAAACAAAGACTGGAGATCACAAATTCTCGAATTTATGGCGAATATTCGGCCAAAAATTAGTAAATATATAGCGAATTTGAATATTGCCTATGCTGCTAATCACTATTCACCATACGGAATAAATACATTTATATATTAATAGTACGGGAATTTTGTGCGCAACAATGATCTTTATTTTTTAGTGTTTATTTTTGTTATTAATATTGGGAAAGGCACTGATTTGAATTTGTATTTTATTTTTTATAGTTTTAAAAACTTTTTTCATCTCTTTTCACTTATTTTAACCACCTCAGCCCCTATAGCTTAAACACCCTTAATGACCAGGCCACTTTTTACACTTCTGACCTACAGTACTTTCACCGTTTATTGCTCGGTCATGCAACTTACCACCCAAATGAATTTTACCTCCTTTTCTTCTCACTAATAGAGCTTTCATTTGGTGATATTTCATTGCTGCTGACATTTTTACTTTTTTTGTTATTAATCGAAATTTAACGATTTTTTTGCAAAAAAATGACATCTTTCACTTTCAGGTGTAAAATTTTGCAAAAAAAACAACATCCATATATAAATATTTCTCTAAATTTATTGTTCTACATGTCTTTGATAAAAAAAAAAATGTTTGGGTAAAAAAAAAAATGGTTTGGGTAAAAGTTATAGCGTTTACAAACTATGGTACAAAAATGTGAATTTCCGCTTTTTGAAGCAGCTCTGACTTTCTGAGCACCTGTCATGTTTCCTGAGGTTCTACAATGGCCAGACAGTACAAACACCCCACAAATGACCCCATTTCGGAAAGTAGACACCCTAAGGTATTCGCTGATGGGCATAGTGAGTTCATAGAACTTTTTATTTTTTGTCACAAGTTAGTGGAAAATGATGATTTTTTTTTTTTTCTTACAAAGTCTCATATTCCACTAACTTGTGACAAAAAATAAAAACTTCTATGAACTCACTATGCCCATCAGCGAATACCTTGGGGTGTCTTCTTTCCAAAATGGGGTCAATTGTGAGGTAGTTATACTGCCCTGGCATTCTAGGGGCCCACATGTGTGGTAAGTAGTTTGAAATCAAAATCTGTAAAAAATGGCCGGTGAAATCCGAAAGGTGCTCTTTGGAATGTGGGCCCCTTTGCCCACCTAGGCTGCAAAAAAGTGTCACACATCTGGTATCTCCGTACTCAGGAGAAGTTGGGCAATGTGTTTTGGGGTGTCATTTTACATATACCCATGCTGGGTGAGAGAAATATCTTGGCAAAAGACAACTTTTCCCATTTTTTTATACAAAGTTGGCATTTGACCAAGATATTTATCTCACCCAGCATGGGTATATGTAAAATGACACCCCAAAACACATTGCCCAACTTCTCCTGAGTACGGAGATACCAGATGTGTGACACTTTTTTGCAGCCTAGGTGGGCAAAGGGGCCCACATTCCAAAGAGCACCTTTCGGATTTCACCGGCCATTTTTTACAGATTTTGATTTCAAACTACTTACCACACATTTGGGCCCCTAGAATGCCAGGGCAGTATAACTACCCCACAAGTGACCCCATTTTGGAAAGAAGACACCCCAAGGTATTCCGTGAGGGGCATGGCGAGTTCCTAGAATTTTTTATTTTTTGTCACAAGTTAGCAGAAAATTATGATTTATTATTATTATTTTTTTTCTTACAAAGTCTCATATTCCACTAACTTGTGACAAAAAATAAAAACTTCCATGAACTCACTATGCCCATCAGCGAATACCTTGGGGTGTCTTCTTTCCAAAATGGGGTCACTTGTGGGGTAGTTATACTACCCTGGGATTCTAGAGGCCCTAATGTGTGGTAAGTAGTTTGAAATCAAAATCTGTAAAAAATGGCCGTGAAATCCGAAAGGTGCTCTTTGGAATGTGGGCCCCTTTGCCCACCTAGGCTGCAAAAAAGTGTCACACATCTGGTATCCCCGTACTCAGGAGAAGTTGGGCAATGTGTTTTGGGGTGTCATTTTACATATACCCATGCTGGGTGAGATAAATATCTTGGTCAAATGCCAACTTTGTATAAAAAAATGGGAAAAGTTGTCTTTTGCCAAGATATTTCTCTCACCCAGCATGGGTAAAATGACACCCCAAAACACATTGCCCAACTTCTCCTGAGTACGGAGATACCAGATGTGTGACACTTTTTTGCAGCCTAGGTGGGCAAAGGGGCCCACATTCCAAAGAGCACCTTTCGGATTTCACCGGCCATTTTTTACAGATTTTGATTTCAAACCACTTCTCACGCATTCGGCCCCTAAAATGCCAGGGCAGTATAACTACCCCACAAGTGACCCCATTTTGGAAAGAAGACACCCCAAAGTATTTCGTGATGGGCATAGTGAGTTCATGGAAGTTTTTATTTTTTGTCACAAGTTAGTGGAATATGAGACTTTGTAAGGAAAAAAATAAAAATAAAAAAATCATCATTTTCCGCTAACTTGTGACAAAAAATATAAAATTCTAGGAACTCGCCATGCCCCTCACGGAATACCTTGGGGTGTCTTCTTTCCAAAATGGGGTCATTTGTGGGGTAGTTATACTGCCCTGGCATTCTAGGGGCCCTAATGTGTGGTAAGTAGGTAAATGACCTGTGAAATCCGAAAGGTGCTCTTTGGAATGTGGGCCCCTTTGCCCACCTAGGCTGCAAAAAAGTGTCACACATGTGGTATCACCGTATTCAGGAGAAGTTGGGCAATGTGTTTTGGGGTGTCTTTTGGGGTGAGAGAAATATCTCGGCAAAAGACAACTTTTCCCATTTTTTATACAAAGTTGGCATTTGACCAAGATATTTATCTCACCCAGCATGGGTATATGTAAAATGACACCCCAAAACACATTGCCCAACTTCTCCTGAGTAGGGCGATACCAGATGTGTGACACTTTTTTTCAGCCTAGATGCGCAAAGGGGCCCACATTCCTTTTATGAGGGCATTTTTAGACATTTGGATCCCAGACTTCTTCTCACGCTTTAGGGCCCCTAGAATGCCAGGGCAGTATAAATACCCCACGTGACCCCATTTTGGAAAGAAGACACCCAAGGTATTCAATGAGGGGCATGGCGAGTTCATAGAATTTATTTTTTTTTGGCACAAGTTAGCGGAAATAGATTTTTTATTTTTTTTTCTCGCAAAGTCTCCCTTTCCGCTAACTTGGGACAAAAATTTCAATCTTTCATGGACTCAATATGCCCCTCACGGAATACCTTGGGGTGTCTACTTTCCAAAATGGGGTCACATGTGGGGTATTTATACTGCCCTGGCATTCTAGGGGCCCTAAAGCGTGAGAAGAAGTCTGGAATATAAATGTCTAAAAAATTTTACGCATTTGGATTCCGTGAGGGGTATGGTAAGTTCATGTGAGATTTTATTTTTTGACACAAGTTAGTGGAATATGAGACTTTGTAAGAAAAAAAATAATAATTTCCGCTAACTTGGGCCAAAAAAATGTCTGAATGGAGCCTTACAGGGGGGTGATCCATGACAGGGGGGTGATCAATGACAGGGGGTGACCAGGGAGTCTATATGGGTCGATCACCCCCTTGTCATTGATCACCCCCCTATAAGGCTCCATTCAGATGTCCGTATGTGTTTTGCGGATCCGATCCATGTATCAGTGGATCCGTAAAAATCATACGGACATCTGAATGCAGCCTTACAGGGGGGTGATCAATGACAGGGGGGTGATCAATGACAGGGGGGTGATCAGGGAGTCTATATGGGGTGATCACCCCCTGTAAGGCTCCATTCAGATGTCCGTATGTGTTTTGCGGATCCGATCCATGTATCAGTGGATCCGTAAAAATCATACGGACATCTGAATGCAGCCTTACAGGAGGGTGATCAATGACAGGGGGGTGATCAGGGAGTCTAATATGGGGTGATCACCCCCCTGTCATTGATCACCCCCCTATAAGGCTCCATTCAGATGTCCGTATGTGTTTTGCGGATCCGATCCATGTATCAGTGGATCCGTAAAAATCATACGGACGTCTGAATGGAGCCTTACAGGGGGGTGATCAATGACAGGGGGGTGATCAATGACAGGGGGGTGATCAGGGAGTCTATATGGGGTGATCAGGGGTGATCAGGGGTTCATAAGTGAAAGGGGGGGTGTAGTGTAGTGTAGTGGTGTTTGGTGCTACTTTACTGAGCTACCTGTGTCCTCTGGTGGTCGATCCAAACAAAAGGGACCACCAGAGGACCAGGTAGCAGGTATATTAGACGCTGTTATCAAAACAGCGTCTAATATGCCTGTTAGGGGTTAAAAAAAATCACATCTCCAGCCTGCAAGCGAACGATCGCCGCTGGCAGGCTGGAGATCCACTCGCTTACCTTCCGATCCTATGAACGCGCGCGCCTGTGTGCGCGCGTTCACAGGAAATCTCGCGTCTCGCGAGATGACGCGTAGATGCGTGACTGTGCGCAGGGCTGCCGCCTCCGGAACGCAATCCTGCGTTAGGCGGTCCGGAGGCGGTTAAGTCTTTAACATGCAATCATTTGATTGAGATAGCTGCTCCTGTATATGTATAACGGAGGTTGGGAAATGGTTAAAATAAAAGTAATTCCCCCATATTACTAGAACCCCTGTGTTTGTAAACACTTTTATTCCCCTTTCATCCACATTATTAGTGTTGGGTCTTGAGCCAAGGACCTTCTGTATCAGAGGTGCAGTCTTACTAGCTGAGCCACAGGCTTCACAACTATGAGATGGTGGAATTTCTCTAAGTAAAAACCTTTACTAGTATTCATATAATTCTGTATATCAGGGCACTGGGATAGCAGCAAAAGTCTATATAGTAATCACAAAAATGTAATGGAGCAAAATGGAATTTTTTAAAGGTTTTAGTTAGAGAAATTCTTTCCTACAATACCGGTGCACCCTGTAGTACCTTAGTAAGGTGCTGGTTTTCCATACCCAAGATTTGTGGGTTTGAATTTTTTTAGTAATCACCAAAATATAATGGAGCCAAATAAATAACAATATACATACTTTTACACATACAGTATATATATTTTTCTCTTATATATATAAAAATGAGTTTCTGTCTGTCTGTCTGTTCTTTATGCACAACCAAACGACTGGACCGATGTTCACCAAATTTGGCACACAGGTACATCAGGCGTCCGGGAAGGTTTTAGACCTGGTCTCAGCTCTCTAGGATGTACCCTTCCTGAGATATTCCCAAAAAATGATCTGCATTAGCCAATACAAGCCCCCAACTGCCATACACACGGTCACATGTCCCTTATCAGCCAATAGAAGCTCTCAGGCCCTTAGTCTCCACATACACACAGTTTTACTCCAGGTTTCCATAACAACCCAGCCATTTTTCTTCACTGCTGTAAGTAAGCTTTAGGCTCGGGCTACACGACGACAAGCACAGCTCAGCAGACAGTATTACACAATAGACTTAGATACATAGCAGACAGTATCACACATGATAGGATTAGATACACAGCCCAGCAGACAGTATCACATAGGATAGGATTAGATACACAGCCCAGCAGACAGTATTACACATGATAGGATTAGATACACAGCTCAACAGACAGTATCACACATGATAGCATTAGATACACAGCTCAGCAGACAGTATCACACAAGATAGACTTAGATACACCATTGATAGTGGCTTGCCTTCTTGTGTACCCAGTATAGAATTACAGGATTAGATACATGGCTCAGCAGACAGTATCACACAGTATAGGTTTAGATACACAGCTCAGCAGACAGTATCACACAGGATAGGATTAGATACACAGCCCAGCAGACAGTATCACACATGATAGGATTAGATACACAGCTCAGCAGACAGTATCACACAGGATAGGTTTAGATACACAGCTCAGCAGACAGTATCACACAGGATAGGATTAGATACACAGCTCAGCAGACAGTATCACACAGGACAGGATTAGATACACAGCCCAGCAGACAGTATCACACATGATAGGATTAGATACACAGCTCAGCAGACTGTATCACATAGGATAGGATTAGATACACAGCTCAGCAGACAGTATCACACAGGATAGGATTAGATACACGGCTCAGCAGACAGTATCACACATGATAGGATTAGATACACAGCTCAGCAGACAGTATCACACAGGATAGGATTAGATACACAGCTCAGCAGACAGTATCACACAGGATAGGATTAGATACACGGCTCAGCAGACAGTATCACACATGATAGGATTAGATACACAGCTCAGCAGACAGTATCACACAGGATAGGATTAGATACACGGCTCAGCAGACAGTATCACACAGGATAGGATTAGATACACAGCTCAGCAGACAGTATCACACAGGATAGGATTAGATACACGGCTCAGCAGACAGTATCACACAGGATAGGATTAGATACACAGCTCAGCAGACAGTATCACACAGGATAGGATTAGATACACAGCTCAGCAGACAGTATCACATAGGATAGGATTAGATACACAGCCCAGCAGACAGTATTACACATGATAGGATTAGATACACAGCTCAACAGACAGTATCACACATACACAGGATAGGATTAGATACACATGATAGGATTAGATACACAGCCCAGCAGACAGTATCACATAGGATAGGATTAGATACACAGCCCAGCAGACAGTATTACACATGATAGGATTAGATACACAGCTCAACAGACAGTAACAGACAGTATCACAGGATAGGATTAGATACACGGCTCAGCAGACAGTATCACACAGGATAGGATTAGATACACAGCTCAGCAGACAGTATCACACAGGATAGGATTAGATACACAGCCCAGCAGACAGTATCACACAGGATAGGATTAGATACACAGCCCAGCAGACAGTATCACACAGGATAGGATTAGATACACAGCTCAGCAGACAGTATCACACAGGATAGGATTAGATACACAGCTCAGCAGACAGTATCACACATGATAGGATTAGATACACAGCTCAGAAGACAGTATCACACAGGACAGGATTAGATACACAGCCCAGCAGACAGTATCACACATGATAGGATTAGATACACAGCTCAGCAGACTGTATCACATAGGATAGGATTAGATACACAGCTCAGCAGACAGTATCACACACGATAGGATTAGATACACGGCTCAGCAGACAGTATCACACATGATAGGATTAGATACACAGCTCAGCAGACAGTATCACACAGGATAGGATTAGATACACAGCTCAGCAGACAGTATCACACAGGATAGGATTAGATACACAGCTCAGCAGACAGTATCACACATGATAGGATTAGATACACAGCTCAGCAGACAGTATCACACAGGACAGGATTAGATACACAGCCCAGCAGACAGTATCACACATGATAGGATTAGATACACAGCTCAGCAGACTGTATCACATAGGATAGGATTAGATACACAGCTCAGCAGACAGTATCACACAGGATAGGATTAGATACACGGCTCAGCAGACAGTATCACACATGATAGGATTAGATACACAGCTCAGCAGACAGTATCACACAGGATAGGATTAGATACACAGCTCAGCAGACAGTATCACACAGGATAGGATTAGATACACAGCTCAGCAGACAGTATCACACAGGATAGGATTAGATACACGGCTCAGCAGACAGTATCACACAGGATAGGATTAGATACACGGCTCAGCAGACAGTATCACACAGGATAGGATTAGATACACGGCTCAGCAGACAGTATCAAACAGGATAGGATTAGATACACGGCTCAGCAGACAGTATCACACATGATAGGATTAGATACACGGCTCAGCAGACAGTATCACACAGGATAGGATTAGATACACGGCTCAGCAGACAGTATCACACAGGATAGGATTAGATACACAGCTCAGCAGACAGTATCACACAGGATAGGATTAGATACACAGCTCAGCAGACAGTATCACACATGATAGGATTAGATACACAGCTCAGCAGACAGTATCACACAGGACAGGATTAGATACACAGCTCAGCAGACAGTATCACACAGGATAGGATTAGATACACAGCTCAGCAGACAGTATCACAGAGGATAGGATTAGATACACAGCTCAGCAGACAGTATCACACAGGATAGGATTAGATACAGCAGATCAGCAGACAGTATCACATAGGATAGGATTAGATACACGGCTCAGCAGACAGTATCACACAGGATAGGATTAGATACACGGCTCAGCAGACAGTATCACACATGATAGGATTAGATACACAGCTCAGCAGACAGTATCACACAGGATAGGATTAGATACACGGCTCAGCAGACAGTATCACACAGGATAGGATTAGATACACAGCTCAGCAGACAGTATCACACAGGATAGGATTAGATACACGGCTCAGCAGACAGTATCACACAGGATAGGATTAGATACACGGCTCAGCAGACAGTATCACACAGGATAGGATTAGATACACGGCTCAGCAGACAGTATCACACAGGATAGGATTAGATACACGGCTCAGCAGACAGTATCACACATGATAGGATTAGATACACAGCTCAGCAGACAGTATCACACAGGATAGGATTAGATACACGGCTCAGCAGACAGTATCACACATGATAGGATTAGATACACAGCTCAGCAGACAGTATCACACAGGATAGGATTAGATACACGGCTCAGCAGACAGTATCACACAGGATAGGATTAGATACACAGCCCAGCAGACAGTATCACACAGTAGAGGTTTAGATACACGGCCCAGCAGACAGTATCACACAGGATAGGATTAGATACACGGCTCAGCAGACAGTATCACACAGGATAGGATTAGATACACGGCTCAGCAGACAGTATCACACAGGATAGGATTAGATACACAGCTCAGCAGACAGTATCACACAGGATAGGATTAGATACACAGCTCAGCAGACAGTATCACACAGGATAGGATTAGATACACAGCTCAGCAGACAGTATCACACAGGATAGGATTAGATACACAGCTCAGCAGACAGTATCACACAGGATAGGATTAGATACACGGCTCAGCAGACAGTATCACACAGGATAGGATTAGATACACAGCTCAGCAGACAGTATCACACAGGATAGGATTAGATACACAGCTCAGCAGACAGTATCACACAGGACAGGATTAGATACACAGCTCAGCAGACAGTATCACACAGGATAGGATTAGATACACGGCTCAGCAGACAGTATCACACAGGATAGGATTAGATACACAGCTCAGCAGGCAGTATCACACAGGATAGGATTAGATACACAGCTCAGCAGGCAGTATCACACAGGATAGGATTAGATACACAGCTCAGCAGACAGTATCACACAGGATAGGATTAGATACACGGCTCAGCAGACAGTATCACACAGGACAGGATTAGATACACAGCTCAGCAGACAGTATCACACAGGATAGGATTAGATACACGGCTCAGCAGACAGTATCACACAGGACAGGATTAGATACACAGCTCAGCAGACAGTGGGGCGGGGTGCTGTAGAGGTCACCGTTATGGGGGATACTGTCAATATCGGTTAACGACACACAGAAACATTACATGAAGTAGATGAAATATAACCATGTGAAGCCGGCTCCTTCTGCTAGTTATATTATACAGGGTGGGCCATTTATATGGATACACCTTAATAAAATGGGAATGGTTGGTGATATTAACTTCCTGTTTGTGGCACATTATTATATGTGAGGGGGGAAACTTTTCAAGATGCGTGGTGACCATGGCGGCCATTTTGAAGTCGGCCATTTTGAATCCAACTTTTGTTTTTTCAATAGGAAGAGGGTCATGTGACACATAAAACTTATTGGGAATTTCACAAGAAAAACAGTGGTGTGCTTGGTTTTAACGTAACTTTATTCTTTCATGAGTTATTTACAAGTTTCTGACCACTTATAAAATGTGTTCAATGTGCTGCCCATTGTGTTGGATTGTCAATGCAACCCTCTTCTCCCACTCTTCACACACTGATAGCAACACTGCAGGAGAAATGCTAGCACAGGCTTCCAGTATCCGTAGTTTCAGGTGCTGCACATCTCGTATCATCTGAAGGCAATTGTCTATGCTGTGAAGATACGAGATGTGCAGCACCTGAAACTACGGATACTGGAAGCCTGTGCTAGCATTTCTCCTGCAGTGTTGCTATCAGTGTGTGAAGAGTGGGAGAAGAGGGTTGCATTGACAATCCAACACAATGGGCAGCACATTGAACACATTTTATAAGTGGTCAGAAACTTGTAAATAACTCATGAAAGAATAAAGTTACGTTAAAACCAAGCACACCATTGTTTTTCTTGTGAAATTCCCAATAAGTTTGATGTGTCACATGACCCTCTTCCTATTGAAAAAACAAAAGTTTTTAAGGTTTTTAGGTATTCTTCCCATTTGTAGCACAACTGCTTATACTTCTGTCCCTCAAGTAGGAGGTTGTGAGTTTGAACCCTGCTGGTAACATTATAAAAGTAGAGTCAGTAAAAACTTTCAATATTCCATCGGCCCACTGCATGTGATAGGCAGTCGGTAATGTACATTGCCCATCCACCCCTGTCTGTGGGTCAGGATGATTACAGCAATACTACATTTATATGGTTTTCTTGTATTAAAAACCTTCTTTTTAAAAAAAAGAAGGTTCTAAAAACCCATAACTATTTCTTTTTCCATCAGAGGAGCTGTGCGGGGGCTCAGTTTTAGTGGGGGGCAGTTGTTTTTATTACCATTTTGTGGTACACACAACCTTTAAGTCATTTTTTATTTCATTTTGTTGGGGGAGGTGAGATGACCAAAAAGTAAACAACAATTCAAGTCTTTTTTTTTTTGTCGTATTTTTACATTTCAGACATTTTTAGATGCGGCAATACCAATTATGTTTATTTTTTAATATAAATAGGTAAAAGAATGGGTTGAATGTTTATTTTTTATAGATTTAAAAATTTTATTAAAGGGCTTGTTTAAGATTTTGATATTGGCGGGCTATCCTCAGGATAGGTCATCAATATCAGATCAGCAGTGGTCCGATTTCCAGCACCCCCTCCAATGAGCTGTATGAAGAGACCCTGGTGTTCTGGTGTGCACTGAGGCCTCTTTCTAGGCCTGTTGTGTCGCGTTTATCGGTCACATGGTGAATGGGGCTGAGCTGCAATACCAAGCACAGCCACTATCCAGTAGACGGCACTCTGACAAGCTATGAGGCCGCGGCGCTCGCTAGGTCATCAGTGTTAAAGGGGTTCTCTGAGATTTACATATTGATGATCTACTGATGACCCCTGCCTAGATTGGCAAAGGTATCGGAAATCTGTTCGAAGATTTTGATATTGACGGCCTATCCTCTGGATGGCGGTGGTCCGACTCCTGGCACCCCCACCAATCAGCTGTACAAAGTCACCGCAGTGTTCTAGTGAGCACTGTGGCCTATTCCCAGGCCATGTGACATCCCATTCATTGGTCACACGGCCTAGACGCAGAGCTGCAATACCAAGCACAGCCACTCCATAATGTAAGGTGCTGTGCTCCGGTGCGACCTCTTGTGACTATGATGTAAATGTACATCATAGCCATTAAGGGTTCAATAGAAAATGAAGGTGCTTCCACCTGTTTTATTTTTCATGACTCCTGATGGACTGACTGTGTCTCCTCCTTAGATGAGGGATATCTCCTATTATTAACCTTTTAGCTTTGGTCACTTGTTTGTATGAGCAGCACATCAGTCCTCCTCCAACGACATCCAGGAGGGCACCCGACCAACCAAGGTAAAGAGCCGGACCAATCTCATATCTGTAGGGGAAAAGCAGACGACATCTCAGGCATGGGAGAAATTAGACTGGACATCAATGAATTCATTTTAGAAAAGGTGAGTATAAACTAATAGTCCATTAATTGTCCAGTATGTAGCCACCTTATGGGACAACTGTTGGTAACATATCAAGAAGCCCCTGTCAGTGACTTACTCTGACGGTGGTGTAGAAAGCTATCCAAAACAATGGCAGATTATCCATATTTCTGGACTCACCACAACTGGGAACATCTAGCAAAGTCCACCATGAAGATCGAACATGTTTAGGTGGGGCTCTTTTAAGTACATTTGGTGTTCTTAGTGTGGAACTGGTAACGGGAGGGTTAAATAGCCTAAATTGGAAATTGGTACATACTTCGTTCCAGGGTACAAAGGGTTGAAGAATTCTTTGGTGATGTTGAAGGCATACCACGAGACAGATATCCCAGCACAGATACCTGGAGGAAGAAAATGATCTGAACTAATCAAATTAAAAAACGATATAGTCAACGTCAACCTATGGGGATGGGAAGTTCCTGTGGAGGAGAAAGACTAGTCTACCAATTTTGTCCCTACTGTTGGGATTCTTCATCTGTTAGATAATCAATGAAGTTACTGAATGGGATTTGCTCAATCTTCTGTAGAAGAAAAATCCAGTTAAAATGATTGTTTGATGTGTCAAAGATACATATAAGACTATAGGTTGCCTTACATACATACAACCCGGCAATTTCATATGGGTGCCTATGGACTCTCCCCTGATGGCAGAAGTTCACAAAGGAGATAAGCCGTTGCCAGAGCTTTCTCCTCTTTCCCCATTCAGCTGGGCCTGCCTGTGTATGGAGGGGTTGGGAGAGGTAGCTTTCGGCTGAACGAGCATTCACCAGAATATCTAAGTAAAATCTGAGATCCAGGACCACCATTGTGGTGGAAGGGCTTTTCAGAAGGTCTTTTTATCTGGATTCCCTTCCTTCCTTTTGACCTTCCACTGGATCTACAGGAATTATTTCAGACAAAAATGTAAATATCTCACCTGCAAATATCCAGATCGCTCCAGACGCTGTTGCAAGCTTGCCCTTCAGTGCTATGTTACCATCCGCAACCTTAGTGCACTGGAGCCCAATCATCCCCAATAAGCATGCGAAAAAACCAAACACCAATGCAGAGATCATCAGAGCCCTTGAAGCCTGCAAGTATCCTGTGAAGACAAACAGAAGGATCCTTAGTGATCCTACAAGCAAATCTCCATACAAAGGTCATTTATGTGTCTTATCATGGTGATCCTATGTGTAGAGTGGATGGACTTCAGAAGATCATATAAAGATTCCTCATCTTTCGCAATGTGTGGTTTGCAAGTAGTATGAAAATATATGGATGCTCTACATTACTATATGAAGAATAACGTAACTGGGTGTGGAGTATGTCAGGATCTGTACACACTGCAGAAAAGCAGATTCTAAGGAAAATATGGACTTTTCCGTTGCCCAGTAGAGGGTGTGAGCTGACTGTACGGAAAATGCAATCTGTATTCAGTAATGTCCATACTATAGACTTGCATAGATTTAGCAATGTTCTACACCAGTACTGTAAGCAGCAGCAAAACATTTTTTTCTTGTCTGCCCCAACATTCCTGGGGTTCCTTAACTGTGTCAGCCAGCCATACTCAGATAGTCCCATCAGTACCTCAGATGTCCCCAAAGAGTACCAAAGAGGCTGCTCAGCCACAGAAAGAGCTACCTGAATGTGCTACAGGACAACCAAGGGGTTCTAGTTCTCCTTCTCTTACCTGCCTGTCCTTAAACAGAATAAAGACTATGATACACCTCATTCTCTGCTGGTCATTTGAAATTTTTATTCGGGTAGGCATGCATGTTACTATAGGACTGTACTCATAAGGGGAATCCACCTAAAGACAACCTAATGAAACCCCCTAAAGACCATAATTCAGAAGAGAAAATGTGTGGTCGGCACTACTCATAGAGTACTACTACTTGCACCATAGAAGTTACATAAATCCTAGATGAGGATCAGAGGGGTTCAGGAAGCTCCCAAGACACTTTCATTCCATCCATCCACCAAGCCCTAGAAACCCTTTAAATGTATTCTATGTTGTATCAGAAAAACTTTTAATTCCACTTAGAAACTTTATACACTGATATCCTCACGTTAAGGCCGCAATCATAGAGCAGAATGTGCAGGACCGCAAAATAAATACGGTCGTGTCAATGGGGCCATATAGAGCTTCAGCTGAGTAGCATAAGGTGATCCGTCAACCTCTGACCTAACTCCTGGCTGTGAACATTGGCTCCTTAATTGATAAACTCATGATGTTGCTGACGTTCAAACAGTTTGACGCTGTAAAACTTGACCTTCAGCCAAACACCTGCTTCTGCACTTATGCAAGCTGTTGGTATCGCCTTAGTTTAGGTATTTAACAATGCTGAAAGATTTCCAAAACGTGACCTGCAGCAAGGGTGTACTATCTGCATATACTATAAAGCCAAGAGGTCTAATGATTGGTTGGTTTCCAGCCAAGACAAACATGGAGCCTGTTAACCTCAGCTCAGGTCAATCATATTCCATTTCCTAATGGTGAACTGGACCCTTCCACAAGAGATAGTGCCATCTGCAACCAAGTAACAATCCCAATGTGATAGTCAGTTGTCAAGTCTACGGTTGAGTACCAAGTAGGATCCAGAACTATAATTAGGTGGCAGTTTCCATTCTGAATTAAAATAAGTGCCTAAACAGCAAGAAATCTTGCTGAAGACCAGGTCAAACCAAGTGGTGGCGCAAGAAAGAAAGTGGTGGCGCAATGGAAAGAAAGTGGGCTTAATGCTGGAAATGTGTCCATAACCATGTAATAGAAGTAAACTGTGTTACTGCTACTAAGCTTTTAGAGATGGTGATTACTGTCTAAGAGGCCCCATTATGATAGATGTTCCCAGGCCAGAGACTCATGGAGAGTGTAGGCCCCAGCTCAGGTCACCTCAATCCCTTTTTTCTAATGGACAAATTAAGAATGACAAACCAACCCTATGGTCAGACCATTCGTATTTACTACAACAGATGGGAAGTGGAGTGAATAAACGAGGTTTGGTCAAACCTCTCTGAAAATGAGGATACATGGTGGAATGGGCACCAGGCATACGGGCCATTTTCATGTTGGCCTTGTTTCCACCTGAAACCTTGTGACAGTCACAAGTGGAGTCGAGGGGTTGTACCAAAAGGGTCCCATCGTTGTGACATACCTTAATACCTGACCAAACTAAGGGGTGGCACTCAATTTGGCACAGTCAGTAAACAAGCAATGAACTAATAACCATCCTAACAGGGAATGCATTGGAGCAGAATGAGAGCACAATTGCTTACCGGCCTAATCATGTCAATGTGTCTGAGGGGTGACATCATTTAGTCACTTATTCAAAAGTGTCTCCAGACAGGTTCATGTGAGCCCTCATTTATATGGGGTATATGGTCTTCTTTGGCAATGTTCAGTCTACTGTACCAATGGTATAGTGTTTGGCCAGTACCTGTGCCTCGGCCTTGGCACAGTTGCTGCTCACAGAGTACGTGATGTGCTTTAAAAGAAGGATTAGACTGCAATTATTCTGATTAATGGTCTCATTGAAAACCTCTCCACTTTCAGTCTTGGAAACTTCAGATGTAATGAGCTGGAAATGTATATCTCCCTCCCTCTAATGCCCTCCCCCCCCCCGCCTATTATATCAAATTGCTGCCAATGATCTGTATTAAGATTTACCTCTCGGAAGCACTTCATGTCAACAGTTCACGTGTCACAAACCTACAGCATTAAATTTAGTTGACCCTGTCTATGACCCATAACTCATACGTCCTAGAAAGTTCCGTAGATCTGGGCGGATAACCTCATGCTCAGGGAACTACATTATAGCAGCAACCTCGCAGTTGATTTTCTCATACTGAGTATGCCATACTCTAGTTAGAGCTCAAGTAGCAAGAGATGAGTTTCTGCGGCATAGTAATTAACAGGAGACCAGCTTTTGTTGTGTCCGGAGCATAATGTATGATGTAATTAAGATAAAAAGCTGGTTAATATTTCATGTTACGAGATGACAAAAAGTGTCTTAGGTCAGAAGTAATAACAGCGGGTATCTGAGTGATATCACAATTTGTGTTTTTATTGCAGTGGAATATTTGAGTCTGAGTAATATTTTATTAACTGTAAGTCTATAAACATTATATTCCATCAATCAATAAATCGGTATGGTTGATTAGATGAGGGCAACTCAACCGTATGAAGAAAGTAAAAATCCAAGTGTGCAGTGACCGGCTGTAGAAGGCCGTTCCTCTGAAACTACCCAGGTTCTCACCACTCACCAGCCAAGGGGATGGGATCAACCAGAGCTGGGTCACCTCTGTCCTATAGGACCCTAGAGCAAACACGGATGATGCCTCTTTGGTACATATGTACCTGTCAGGAAGATTTAAGGGTGGCACCCTGTGCCTTTGCTATAAAGCTTCAAGTATTTTGAAAAATTTGGCGCAACCGGCAGGATCTATTCCGACTCACATTCCCATAGATACGTGGTGGTTACTTTAGCTATCCAGGCGTTAAATGAGTATGGTTTAGGTAGTAGTTAGTTCGTGGCAAGGGTAAGCACAATGTACGGATGGCCCCCCTCTAGCAAAACTGAAGTTTGAGATCTGTTAGTCCTTACTAATGCCAAAACTCTTCTCAAGCCTAAGCGAGGGGAGTCCAACATAAGTGTAGCTTAAAGCTCTTGGGCCAACGCTAACTGATTAAATCCCTGTATAGGATCTACATACAGTTAGTATGTTTATATGGTGAGATAGCTCTATACTATGTCACTAAGAAAATTAATTATTGCGAATTTATTCTACTTGCATATTGTGAAACAGGAAAAAGTCCAGTGCTAGGTTGGATTCCAGATAAAATTTTGCATTTATTAGGTCCAGGTTTAAAAGTCCAAAGACAGCACTTGGCGTCAGATTTGCATAATGGATTTTTCCATGGGCAGACTATTGGGAATTAGAGATGAGCAAATTTCATGAAATTCGTTTCGGTTCTGATTCTAATGAGCTAGTCAGAAATATCAATTCTGGCACAAATAAATTGTACCAGAATTGAAAGTGCTTCAATTGGCCTGAAAATGTGTGTAGGACACTCTGAGGTCTCCTTGGACCACATTCTTTTTCCCTGTTGTCTTTCTTTTTTTTGGAGCATTTTCACTCTCCCTTTCAAGCTCTTTAATGCTAAGACAGCAATAGTAAATAATGTCAGAGTGACACTGACATATGTAGCTGTGGGTAAATGCATGGATGACGGTGTTATCCAGCAGCCTGTTTAAAAACACACACCGCACCATAGCATTCCAAAAATTGTCTCTTATTAGGGGAGGCTACTGGTCCAGTGTCGCCTGCACGGATGTCTTTGGGGTCATTTACAGTGCCCCTTGTACTTTTCCACATTTTTTCACGTTACACCCACAAACTTAAAATGTATATTATTGGTATTTTACATAATAGACAAACACAAAGTAGCAAGTATGTGTGAAGTGAAAAGAAAATGAGACATGGTTTTCTAAATATTATATTATAATAAAAATGTGAAAATTGTGGTGTGCATTTGTATTTAGCCCACTGTATTCTGATACCCCTAAATAAAATCCAGTGTGACCAATTGCCTTCAGAAGTCACCTAATTAGTAAATAAAGTCCACCTGTGTGTAATTCTCAACATACAGTTGTTCTGTGAAGGCCTCAGAGGTTTGTTAGAGAACATTAGTGATCAAACAGCATCATGGAAACTAAGGAGCACACCAGACAGGTCAGGGATAAAGTTGTGTAGAAGTGTAAAGCAGGGTTAGGTTAAAAAAAAATATATCCCAAGCTCTGAACATCTCACAGAGCCCTGATCAATCCATCATATGAAAATGGAAGTAGTATGGCACAACTGCAAACCTACCAAGACACGGCCGTCCACCTAAACTGATAGCCCAGGCAAGAAGAGCACTAATTGGAGAAGCAGCCAAGAGGCCCATGGTCACTCTGAAGGAGCTGCGGAGATCCACTGCTCAGGTGGGAGAATCTGTCCACAGGACAACTATTAGTCATGTACTCCACAAATCTGGCCTTTATGGAAGAGTGGCAAGAAGAAAGGTACAGTATTTTTGTAAGCAAAAATTAACACTGTACATTACCCTGAACACACCATTCCCACTGTGAAACATGGTGGTGGCAGCATCATTCTGTGGGGGTGCTTTCTTCAGCAGGAACAGGGAAGCTGGTCAGAGCCGATGGGAAGATGGATGGAGAAGCCTGGTAGAGGCTGCAAAAGACAGGGGCAGTGGCGTAACTACCGGGGAAGCAGGGGAAGCGGCTGCATCGGGGCCCGGGCTGACAAGGGGCCCGGCGCCCGACAGCGTGTCAGTCAAGTTTAATCTTTTTTTATTTATATGCAAATTACCTTTCTAACGTGCCCATGAGGTTGTCCCTCCGGCCGTTTGTGCCTAGCCGCGCCCATCATCGCCAAGCCCACCACCGCCCCGCTGTTAATTATTCACTGCTGTCCTCGTTTTTTTTTTTTTTCTAAGTGCGCCGTAGACTCGCGCATGCGCTGATGTTACTCACGTCTGGGCCCATGCGGTGTCCTGGCAGCAGCCTCAAGTAGTGTAATCACGCATGCGCCAGCTTTCTCCGCTTTCTGGCGCATGCGCGATTACATTACTTAAGGCTGCTGCCAGGACACCGCGCGGGCCCGCGCGTGAGTAACATCGGCGCATGCGCGAGACTACGGCGCACTTAGAAAAAAAAAAAAGACGAGGACAGCAGTGAATACTTAATAACGGTACGGCGCTGGGCTTGGCGATAATGGACGCAGCTGGGCACAAACGGCCGGAGGGACAGCCCTTTGGGCACGTTAGGAAGGTAATTTGCATATAAATAAAAAAGATTTTTATCAAAAATAAAAAGGACAGGTGGGGGTAAAAATAGTATATCAAAAATTGGGCGGGGGGCTGGGGGGGCCAATACAAAAATTTGCTGTGGGGCCCAGGCACTTTTAGTTACACCCCTGGACAGGGGTGGAGGTTCAACTTCCACCAGGAAAATGACCCTAAACATCCAGCCAGAGCTACAATGGGATAGTTTATAACGGAGCATATTCATGTGTTAGAATGGCCCAGTCAACCTAAACCTAAATTCCATTGAGAATCTGAGGCAAGGCATGAGAATTGTTGTTCACAGACGCTCTCCATCCAATCTGATGAGCGCAAGCTATTGTACAAAGAAGAATGGGCAACAATTTCAGCCTCTAGATGTCCAAAGCTAGTAGATACTTACCCCAAAAGACTTGTAGAGGCGGAGAGGGGCTTCCTAGTCAGACACGTGGGTGGAAGATATTTGCCTGGCGAAAGCTGTGTGCAGAGTGTATCCTGGTAATACAATAATTTTACCTCCCTTTTGGCATCAGGAAAACATTCCTCCATTTTGCTTTGATAGCAAGTGTCTAAAAGCATGGTTATCCAGTAGTTGTCACTTTCCACGATGATAACAATATGCTTGTCAGCACATAAACAAGCAAGCATGCAGCTTGCCATGCTCTCCAATGTGCCCAAAGATCCAGTTTTTTAGGCTCCACTCCCCACTGAGATGATTGGTCATGGCCAGTGACATAGTTGTCATCATCGTCATCAGCCTCGTCCTCCTGCACCACCAACTCCTTCTCCAGTGGTAGCTCCTCTTCCTCCCCAAGCAAGCAATATGTGGAAAATGTTCTTCTTCCACTATCCCTTGTTGGATCACTGTGAGCATTTGCTCTAATATAATATCAATGGGATGACATTGTTGATGCCTCCGTTGTCCCTATTCACAAAGCTGGTGACCTCTTCAAATGGCCTGAGTAGGCGACACGCTACCTTGATGAGCTGTCACTGCCTGACATCAAAATAATACCTGCTCCCTGCTGAAATGGTCTAGTTAGTATATGATGTAATCATTCACCGCTTTACGCTACTCGTACAGGTGCTCCAGCATATGCAAGGTGGAGTTCCAGCGGGTGGAAATCACAAAACAAGAGGTGCAAAGACAGACTGTTCTGTCACCACAAGTCCAGGAATCTGAAATGTACAGACACTATTCTGGACATTGACAGCACCTTCTGTAATCCACACCTTGCACCGCTAAATTTATCACATGCACCATGTAGACATCATGTGTTATTTCTCCAAAGGCAGCATAGCCTCTATGTTCCTGCCATTGTCCCTGACCATCTTGCCCTGTTATAGTTGGAGAGATCCAGTGGGAAATTTGCTGCTTGATGCACTTTAGCAACTGTACCGTGTGGCTTCTCTTGATCAGGCTTGTCAGAATTAAGACAGCATGGTAATGATCCAGTTTATGCACATACAAGGAGGGAAGGGAAATGGAAGCAATGATCAGCCCTGTTCCTGTTGTGGACGTGAGGATGTCCATTGGAGAGGAAATTGAGGAGGAGGAGGACGACTGGAGAGCTTGGTGTGGGAACCAGACCAACACAAACCTGGAGGTGTGAATAGAACCAGGCCATGTTGCTGTGGTGCAGTGCCGCCGTTAGTGCCCTGTACTTCACATAAAAACTTCTTCATATGTCCACAGTGGCTTGTCCCTTGCTGCACAGTGACAATTCCAAGGAGTGGCCCATATTATTAGGAATCTTAGCCATGTGAGAGTATAAGGCAGGGATGACTTTTTAAGAAATAATGGCGGTTTTGTGTCTTCCAGCAGGGTTGAGCACACACCATTAGCTCTCTAAAGGTAGTAGAATCTACTAAGCAGTACGGCAGCGACTGCAGTACCAGCAATTTGGCCAGGTAAGAGTTTAGTTTGCACACAAGCAGATTACAGGGCACATTTAGTTGTTTCCTGGTTACACGTTCCATTTTGGATGACTGACTATGGAGAGTAGGACAAGGAAGAGGGGTATTCTGAGTGGGAGACGAAGTAGCTGATGATGATGATGTATTGTTTCTGGGTGCAGTCTGGCTGCTACAAAGAAATCTGAGAGAAGGTGGATAGTGTTGTTTCAATAGTGGGCCAATTCAATTTTCCCACTAGATTTGGTGATGTTACCTCATGTGCTGCAGTAGAGCTGTGGTGCTTATGTTTGTGTTCGATCTTGCAGATCTTGCACATGCAAGTGGATTTGTCTGCATGTGCTGTGAAGAAAAATTGCCATACGTATACCGGTACAGCATCAGTGGCATCACCAGTTCCTAAGCTGATCGCAATAGAAGCAGATTTATTTGTCACTTATATAGCGCTGACATGTTCCGCAGCACTTTACAGCCATTACTTTCTGTCACCAGTGCAGCTCACAATCTAAGTTCCCTATCAGTATATCCATGGATTGTGGGAGGAAACCAGTGTAACCTGAAGGAAACCCACACAACGATGCCCAAAACAATGAATCTGTATGGATACAGATGAGATGATTGCTGCATGTATATGGTGCTCTCATATCTGCTGATAATCAGGCAATTATCTGGAACGTTCAGTTTGTTCCTGATTATTGTCTGTGCATTGGCTGATGAAAAGGGACCTTTAGCTCACATTTTATCTTGAATCTAACTTGGTTTATCAGGTATCTGAGAAGCCTTATCTCTGAGTATATCAGTACACAAGTAGAGTTAAGTAGTTATTTAACTTTAACCTTTATGTATCATGAAGGGCTTTTGGGCTCTTAGCAGTAGGGACACAGTTACAACTACCGCCTCTGTAATCCCTATACATAGTCTGGGCCTTTTCCCGCATAGTAGGTACATACTGCCACCTTTAGACATACTGTAAGTGTAGACCATTAGATCTCCTTTGGAAATGTTCTATGCAGGTACGTGTATAGGGAAGACAGTGAATCTCAATATTAATAGTCAAGAGTGCAGTCTGTAAAACTACATGGAGAATAGACTGATGACATGTTTCTCTAATCTCTATGAGGTATGAAGTATTTGCATAGAGCTTGAAGGCCATTGAGCATTTTATGGTTTAGCTCAGAGACCTGTCCAGCAGGGTGCAGCGGTGGATGTGGTTCCAGTCACCGGCTGCGTCAGCTTGCCAAGCGATTGGATTAAACACTCCCAACAATGGCTCCTGCTGTTTGTGGTCTTTGCTGTCCTCTGCACTGCTGGCTACATTGATCTCATTTGGCAATCATCACTTCCTATTAACGTTGATCCTGGAGGCCGATTTAATGGAGATTCTGCCCTCACGGCTTTTCCTACAGATTGAGGTAGATTGTTTGTGTGGCTCTTGTTCGGTATTATTCCTGACTCTGATCCTGAACTTGGCTTCATTTCTGGATGCCACTTCTGTCTCACTCCTTAAATTTGTGGTCTGGTTGTCTGATTCTGAACCTTTGCCCAACCTCTGACTGCATCTCCATCTTGTGGTTGAGCTTGTCACATCCTGACTAGAGATGAGCGATGAGCGAACCAGTCAAGATTCGTTTCAAGTCTGGTTGGCAAAATTCAGTTCGGACCTGAATTGGTTCAGCTTTACCGAAGTTGCTCCAATTGCCCTGAAAGTTGGTATGTAACCCTCTTTAGACTCCCAGGACTGAGAAATTTTACGGAAAACTTATTATCTCTTTTCGTTCATATTTTATGATTTTTTTTCCTTCCCCAGTGACAGCAATAATAAATGATGTCTGAGTGACACTAATATAGCTATGGGTAAACGCACGTTTGACGGCGTTAACATACATTGTGTTTAAAACACACCGAGCCTCCACATGTGCTCTGATTTTTCACATTCCAAAGCTTCCAAAAATTGTCCCTATAAAAAAGTGGTTTGCATCCAAAAATGATACCTTGACAGGGTTGGAATGCTGCCCATATGACACGCACAAGTGTTTATTCTCAGAAGAAAGAATGTCTCGTTGTGAACGAGCCCAAAAAAGTGGCAGCAGCAGCAGTGCAGTGTGGATGTGGAAAGGGTATGGATATAGTGGCATGCGGCTACAATAGTGGCAGGAGCAGTATAGCATGAGACATACAATTCTTTTTTATAGGTAGTAGTGGCAATAGTAGTAGTAGTGATAGTGGCGGCAGATGCTTTGCGTAATGGTGGTGGCGGTAGTGGATTAACAGTGAGGAACAGCAGCAGCGATATGGTACATGTTGGCAGAAAGGCAGCAGCATGATGGAGGCAGCAGCGGTCTTATGGAAGATAATGGTTGGCAGGTATCAACACTGGCATGATGCCGGCGGTGGCATGATGGAGGTATCAGCAGCCGTACAGAACAAGATGGTTGGAAAGTGGCATAAGGGACATGATGCAGGTCACAGCAGCAGCAGACAGTCAATAACAGTGGCAAGATGGAGCACCGCCAGCAAGGCGATGTGTATTCATCGGAATCAGCCTGAGCTGTGAGAAAATGTCTGTATTGATGCAGTAATTACATACATATGTTGCTTAATGAAATTTAACCCCCCCCCTCCTTAAATAAAAAATTTCAATTGTGTGGAAACTGATGCTTGTGCACTACCCTGTGTATTGGTGTAGTGAACATATGCTGCCTAATTAAATTGAAAACCCCACAAAAAAAAAAAAAATGTAATTGCAACTGTGTGGAGAAATAAAGTAAAGGATGATTAAGGGCCAGGCCTCAAACTCAATTTCTCGTTATCACTCACAGGTAGATTGCTGCCACACCTTGAGTATTGATGCAGTAATTACATATATATGTAGCTTAATTAAAGTAAACCCCACCCCCAAAAAAATTTAAATTGCGACCATCTGGAAACTGAATATACGTAAACAAACGATTGAGGCTTGACCCTCAATTGCACCTTAATACACACAGGTACATTGCTGCCACACCTTGGGTATTGTGGCAGTAATCACATATATGTGCAGCTTCATTAAATTGAACCCCCCCCCCAAAAAAAATAAAAAAATTATAACCATGTTGAAACTGCTTATACGTAAATGAACGATTGAGGCTCGACGCTCAATTTCACCTTAATATACACAGGTAGATTGCTCCACACCTTTGGTATTGCTGCAGTAATTACGTATATATGCACCTAATTAAATTGACCTCTTCCCCCAAAAAAATATATAATTTAAATTGCGACTGTGTGGAAACTGGATATACTTAAATGGACTATTGAGGCTTGATGCTCAATTTCACTTTAATACATACAGGTAGATTGCTGCCACACCTTGGGTATTGCTGCAGCTTAATTAAATTGAACTCCAGAAGAAAAAAGAGTTTTTGTGAAAAAGGGTGAAAATAATGAAAGTATTTGCTTGCAGGTAGCTGCTTTTGAGGTCTGCACTGCAACAGCTGCAGTTCTGCTGGGAGGCACAGTGTCACAGCTCCTTACTCCTTCTTCCCTGGCTGACCGCTTCCCTGATTGAAAAAACTATCTCCCTTAGGCCCCACATTGGACTCGCAATGTTTGTCAGAGAGAGCACCCGTCCTGCCCTCCCAGCACTATCGGGGTCGCATAGCATTATATTGATTTATGATGCTATGTAACCCTTACAGTTCTGGAATGTATTGGATAACACTGACATAATGGTGTCAGTGTTATCCAGTACATTCTAGAACTGTAAGGGTTACATAGCATCATAAATTAAGATAATGCTATGCGACCCCGATAGTGCTGGAAGTTCAGGACGGGTGCTCTTCCTGACAAACGTTGCGAGTCCAATGTGTGGGACTCAGTGCTTCAGTGCCCCTACGTCCAATGCCAGGATCCATGTTTTTAGTGGGCAACATAATAAAGGCCTTCTGGTAAACTTGGCTCCTGGCACTTTGTGTTCTTGTACGTTCAATCTGAAGTCTTGAAACACCAATGTAAATAGATAGACGGGTTGGGACAATTACTTGAAAAACCTATAACCCATTATTACAGGAATGAAATCACTGGCCACAGAAGCATTGGCACGTAACAACGTGAAGTCCATAATTATAGCAATAATACGCTTAATGAGATCTATAGGAAAATCCTGTACATGGGTTTCTATAAGGCACATTAAGTCCTTTCTCAGAAAGTAATTTGCTGCCCGCGGCTCTTGCAGATAAGGTGACTTGCCTGAAGTTACATGGAGGAGATTTCGCCATTGTTGCCGTCAGTGTGGTCACCAGGTAAGATACTCTATCTTGCCATTCAGTTAACAAATATCTACATGAATAGGTTGTCATGCATTAATATGATAATATTTTTGTGGCCTATACTAGAATGTGCTGGAGCATTGCTCTGAGACAAGTCTGTTACTAAATGATCATTTTTAATCTTTTTGTATATACAGTGGGATGCGAAAGTTTGGGCAACCTTGTTAATCGTCATGATTTTCCTGTATAAATCATTGGTTGTTACGATACAAAATGTCAGTTAAATATATCATATAGGAGACACACACAGTGATATCTGAGAAGTGAAATTAAGTTTATTGGATTTACAGAAAGTCTGCTATAATTGTTTAAACAAAATTAGGCAGGGGCATAAATCTGGGCACTGTTGTCATTTTATTGATTCCAAAACCTTTAGAACTAATTATTGGAACTCAAATTGGCTTGGTAAGCTCAGTGACCCCTGACCTACATACACAGGTGAATCCAATTATGAGAAAGAGTATTTAAGGGGGTCAATTGTAAGTTTCCCTCCTCTTTTAATTTTCTCTGAAGAGTAGCAACATGGGGGTCTCAAAACAACTCTCAAATGACCTGAAGACAAAGATTGTTCACCCTCATGGTCTAGGGCAGGGGTCTCCAAACCCCGGCCCGCGGGCCACAACCGGCCCGCTTGTGCGTTCGATCCGGCCCGCCCGCAGCTGGCAGGTTGCAGGAACCAAATCCGCACAACCGCCCATGCTGTCACGCTTGTGTTGTGTGTTCGATTCCGCGCCCGCCCGCAGCTGACAGGTTGCAGGAACGAAAGCCGCACAACCGCCCATGCTGTCACGCTGTGCTTTTTGATTGGCTGCTGGGACCGCCGATGTCCCGGCAACCAGTGACGTCACAGGTGCGGCACCTCCCCTCTTCCCGCCCGCTGTTTGAAATAACAAATCCACGTGTGTAGCAGCGGGCGGGAGTCGGGACTCAGGAGTCCAAGAAGAAAAAAAAAAGAAGAGGAGCAGAAGCCGGCTACAGCGGAGGCAAGTGTTGCACAACGCTGATGGGGACACAATGGGGAACGCTGACATTGCTGTGCTGCGCTGATGGGGACACAAGCTGCTGAGGACACATACTGATGGGGATATTGCTGTGCTGCTGGGGACACTGCTGATGGGGACTTTGCTGTGCTGATGGGGACATTGCTGTTCTGATGGGGACACCGTTGATGAGGACACGGGTGTCCCCATCAATGGTGTCCCCATCAGCACAGCAATGTCCCCATCAGAGGTGTCCCCATCAGCGATGATGGGCACACTGCTGATGGGGACAATTCTGTTCTGATGGGGACATTGCTGGGGACACCGCTGTTTGGCACACTGCTGATGGGGACATGGGTGTCCACATCAATGGTGTCCCCATCAGGATAGCAATGTCCCCATCAGCGGTAACCCCATAATCGATGTCCCCATCAGCACAGCAATGTCCCCATCAGAGGTGACCCATCATCGGTTTCCACATCAGCACAGCGGCGTCCCCATCAGCAATGATGGGGACGCTGCTAATGTGGAAACTGCTGATGTGAACATTGCTGTGCTGATGGGGACATTGCTGAGGACACCGCTGATTGGCACACTGCTGATGGGGACAAAGGTGTCCCCATCAATGGTGTCCCCATCAGTACAGCAATGTCCCCATCAGCGTCCCCATTCTGATGGGGACATTGCTGTTCTGATGGGGACACCACTGATAGGGACACGGGTGTCCCCATCAACCGCGTCCCCAAAGGCAGTGTCCCCATCAGTGGTGTCCCCATCAGCTGCTAATGGGGACTCCGCTGATGGGGACATTGCTGTTCTGATGGGGACATCATTAATGGGGACATTGCTGTGCTGATGCTGACATTGCTGTTCTGATGGGGACATTGCTGTGCTGATGGGGACACCGCTGATGGGGACATTGCTGTGCTGATGGGGACACCGCTGATGGGGACATTGCTGTACTGATGGGGACAACGCTGATAGGGACACGGGTGTCCCCATCAATGGTGTCCCCATCAGTGGTGTCCCCATCAGCACAGCAATGTCCCCAACAGCAGCGTCCCCATCAGTGGTGTCCCCATCAGCACAGCAATGTCCCCAACAGCAGCGTCCCCATCAGTGGGTGTCCCCATGATGGGAATATTGTTTTTCTGATGGGAATATTGTTTTTTTGATGGGAATATTTTTTTTTTTATGGGAATATTGCTTTTCTGATGGGGACATTGCTGTTCTGATTTGGCCATTGCTGTTCTGATGGGGACACCGCTGATAGGGACACGGGTGTCCCCATCAATGGTGTCCCCATCAGCCGCGTCCCCAACAGCAGTGTCCCCATCAGTGGTGGCCCCTATCAGCTGCTAATGGGGACTCCGCTGATGGGGACATTGCTGTTCTGATGGGGACATCGTTGATGGGGACATTGCTGTGCTTAAGGGTGACACGGCTGATGGGGACATTGCTGTGCTGATGCTGACATTGCTGTGCTGATGCTGACATTGCTGTGCTGATGCTGACATTGCTGTGCTGATGGGGACATTGCTGTGCTGATGGGGACATTGTTGTGCTGATGGGGACATTGTTGTGCTGATGCTGACATTGCTGTGCTGATGGGGACATTGCTGTGCTGATGGGGACATTGCTGTGCTGATGGGGACATTGCTGTGCTGATGCTGACATTGCTGTGCTGATGCTGACATTGCTGTGCTGATGGGGACATTGCTGTGCTGATGGGGACATTGCTGTGCTGATGGGGACATTGCTGTGCTGATGCTGACATTGTTGTGCTGATGGGGACATTGCTGTGCTGATGCTGACATTGCTGTGCTGATGGGGACATTGTTGTGCTGATGCTGACATTGCTGTGCTGATGGGGACATTGCTGTGCTGATGGGGACATTGCTGTGCTGATGCTGACATTGTTGTGCTGATGGGGACATTGCTGTGCTGATGCTGACATTGCTGTGCTGATGGGGACATTGCTGTGCTGATGGGGACATTGCTGTGCTGATGGGGACATTGCTGTGCTGATGCTGACATTGCTGTGCTGATGGGGACATTGCTGTGCTGATGGGGACATTGCTGTGCTGATGGGGACATTGCTGTGCTGATGGGGACATTGTTGTGCTGATGGGGACATTGCTGTGCTGATGGGGACATTGCTGTGCTGATGGGGACATTGCTGTGCTGATGGGGACATTGCTGTGCTGATGGGGACATTGCTGTGCTGATGGGGACATTGCTGTGCTGATGGGGACATTGTTGTGCTGATGGGGACATTGCTGTGCTGATGGGGACATTGCTGTGCTGATGGGGACATTGCTGTGCTGATGGGGACATTGCTGTGCTGATGCTGACATTGCTGTGCTGATGCTGACATTGCTGTGCTGATGGGGACATTGCTGTGCTGATGGGGACATTGCTGTGCTGATGGGGACATTGTTGTGCTGATGCTGACATTGCTGTGCTGATGCTGACATTGCTGTGCTGATGGGGACATTGCTGTGCTGATGGGGACATTGCTGTGCTGATGGGGACATTGCTGTGCTGATGGGGACATTGCTGTGCTGATGGGGACATTGCTGTGCTGATGGGGACATTGTTGTGCTGATGCTGACATTGCTGTGCTGATGGGGACATTGCTGTGCTGATGCTGACATTGCTGTGCTGATGGGGACATTGCTGTGCTGATGCTGACATTGCTGTGCTGATGCTGACATTGCTGTGCTGATGGGGACATTGCTGTGCTGATGCTGACATTGCTGTGCTGATGCTGACATTGCTGTGCTGATGCTGACATTGCTGTGCTGATGCTGACATTGCTGTGCTGATGCTGACATTGCTGTGCTGATGCTGACATTGCTGTGCTGATGCTGACATTGCTGTGCTGATGCTGACATTGCTGTGCTGATGCTGACATTGCTGTGCTGATGGGGACATTGCTGTGCTGATGGGGACATTGCTGTGCTGATGGGGACATTGCTGTGCTGATGGGGACATTGCTGTGCTGATGGGGACATTTTTGTGCTGATGGGGACACCGCTGATAGGGACACGGGTGTCTTTGCGTTGTTTTGCTAAAGTTTTTTCTCTTTTGTTCTCAGTCATATCATGCTGATTACAAAAACGATCCATGTAAAATATATACATTTAATTTAATACATAACTGATTTTTTTTTCCGGCCCCCGAATACTTGTAAAATCTTCAATGTGGCCCTCCTGTTGAAAAGTTTGGAGACCCCTGGTCTAGGGGAAGGATACAGAAAGCTGTCTCAGAGATTTCAGCTGTCTGTTTCCACAGTTAGGAACATATTGAGGAAATGGAAGACCACAGGCTCAGTTCAAGTTAAGGCTCGAAGTGGCAGACCAAGAAAAATCTCGGATAGACAGAAGCGACGAATGGTGAGAACAGTCAGAGTCAACCCACAGACCAGCACCAGACCTACAACATCATCTTGCTGCAGATGGAGTCACTGTGCATCGTTCAACCATTCGGCGCACTTTATGCTGTATGCGAGAGTGATGCAGAGGAAGCCTTTTCTCCGCCCACAGCACAAAAAGTGCCGCTTGAGGTGGGCTAAAGCCCATTTGGACAAGCCAGCTTCATTTTGGAATAATGTGCTGTGGACTGATGAAACAAAAATTTAGTTATTTGGCCATAACAAGGGGCGTTATGCATGGAGGAAAAAGAACACAGCATTCCAAGAAAAACACCTGCTACCTACAGTAAAATATGGTGGTGGTTCCATCATGCTGTGGGGCTGTGTGGCCAGTGCAGGGACTGGGAATCTTGTCAAAGTTGAGGGACACATGGATTCCACTCAGGATCAGCGGATTCTGGAGACCAATGTCCAGGAATCAGTGACAAAGCTGAAGCTACGCCGGGGCTGGATCTTTCAACAAGACAACAACCCTAAACACTGCTCAAAATCCACTAAGACATTTATGCCGAGGAACAAGTCCAACGTTCTGGAATGGCCATCTCAGTCCCCAGACCTGAATATAATTGAAAATCTGTGGTGTGACTTAAAGAAAGCTGTCCATGCTCGGAAGCCATCAAACCTGAATAAACTAAAGATGTTTTGTAAAGAGGAATGGTCCAAAATACCTTCAACCAGAATCCAGACTCTCATTGGAACCTACAGGAAGCGTTTAGAGGCTGTAATTTCTGCAAAAGGAGGATCTACTAAATATTGATTTAATTTCTTTTTTGTGGTGCCCAAATTTATGCACCTGCCTAATTTTGTTTAAACAATTATAGCACACTTTCTGTAAATCCAATAAACTTCATTTCACTTCTCAAATATCACTGTGTGTGTCTCCTATATGATATAGTCAACTGACATTTTTTATCGTAACAACCAACGATTTATACAGAAAAATCATGACGATTAACAAGGTTGCCCAAACTTTCGCATCCCACTGTATGTGACGTTAACCTCGTCCAGGCTCGTCATACCCTTACATGATATTGACATTGAAAACCCAAAAGAATTTTAATGATGAAGTTTTGCCAGATATAACATGATGCCAAACCAACCGTTACTAAGGCGGTAGTGATGTAGGCGTAGACTAAGCGATGGATTGATACACAGAAGCCAAGAAGGGCTTCAGACCACCTCTTCTATTCCTTATAACCAACAGGAACCAATGGACCAACAAGGACATTTGGGCCCACAGGCAGTTTTGTTATACATCTCACTTAGATGAGATCACCATGCCTACACGCATAGCCTTGAGGAGTTCAGAGGTAGCAGTCGCACCTGGATGCTTTGACCTGAGGGGCTTTCTGCCACATAAGAAGACACCAGTATTATAAATGACATTTGATAGGTGGGAGCCCTAGGGCTTGATTTTGCATTGGGGGCCAGCAGCATCAAGACAAGTGTCAAGGTCTGTACCAGGCACAAGGCAGTCTCTAGTCCCAAACCAAAGTCTTATGGTAGGTATGGTATGGGTACTGATGAATGGGTACAGATTTGAAGTGCGGGTCCACCTAATTAAATCAGTGCATGACTTTTTATGAATGCGTAGAATCCAATGTCATACCAAAATTTATGATGTCATGACATATTGAATAATTACCTCACTGTAAATGACTCACCTGACAACATGTCAATAGTTCTGGGCAACTGTGAGTGGCATACATAGAAGAACGGATGTTCATATGAAAAATAAAAATTGCCCCCCCCATTATGTCCACCTATAACCCTGAGATTATTGGCTTCTAGCCCTTTTTTGCCTACAGCACACCTTCTGGTGACCAGAGTCTGGCACAAGTTTTCGCCATCCATTAACAAACTGATTGGGTGGTCCTCTCTCCCTGGCCCCCATGGCAGCTACCTTGGTACATACACCCTGGTCAAGAGTCCACCACTGGGCCATGTTAATTGCAGGAGTGATAAAGAAAGTCTACAGGTTCTGCCACTTAACAGCCCCTGTGGCACTCTCTGATTACCCAACTGTTAAGATTGCCACCACTGGATGGATTTTGACCGCGCAAATAATACTGAATGTGTTTTCTGCTTATATATAACATGTTATATCACACCAGACAATAATATTCGCCATCACTGCTGTCATGTATAGTGTT
Organism: Bufo bufo; assembly: GCF_905171765.1. Lineage (NCBI taxonomy): Eukaryota > Metazoa > Chordata > Amphibia > Anura > Bufonidae > Bufo > Bufo bufo. Next base: position 816,098,855 of record NC_053389.1, read on the forward strand.
GAGCGAACTTGTGTTTTAAGTTCGGCGTCTAAAGTTCGGGTTCGGGTTATCTAAGTATCCCGTTATGGATTCCGCTACCATGGACCATAACGGAATTTAGAATCCATAACGGGATACTTCGATAACCCGAACTCGAACTTTAGACGCCGAACTTAAAACACAAGTTCGCTCAACACTAGTCATGTAAGGTAAGGTTATGTAAGGTACTACTATGTATGGCTTCCACCAGGTGAATCATCAGTATCTAAGCCAAGGTAGTCTTCAGTCTCCCTTACTTTTGGGCATCCATTAATTTAGTAAACTAAAGTGGCCAAGAGACGGTAGAAGTCACAAGAAGTTATTTCTGCGGACCCATTTTGAGGACATGGACCCTAAACAAGAAGCAGGGAAAGAGTATGATATGATACACATATGTCCTACAGATGGTGCCCCACAGAATCATCTCCTCCGAGGGATCCAAGGAACCCTAGTCCGACACTGCACAACCACGGCAATGCAACATTTCTTCCGAGGTTCAGCTAGACACTTTATAACACTGTGTTGCTGTCTGTTCATGAGGTTTTGATTGTTTCAGAGATTTGGGCGTTCTAGGATCCAGGCCAATATTAATGGGCAATGACAGAATGTTTACTTTACAGCAATGGATGTAATCTCCAGTAAGCTATAAAAATATTCCACTAATGTCTGGTAGCTTGGCTTATCACACGTGTTTTCATCCTCTCTTAATTCAATCTCTTTGTATAGGTCACGTTTCTGGAGGAGAATTATGAATTTATGTTTATATTTGGCTTACAATGTCCACGTAGGTCTTCTGAAGATCCCGTCTGTCTTCCCTTCTACGTAGTCAAACTAAAAGATGAACTCAATCAATATCATTATTGTATTTTCCAGTAAGCCAGAGCTATGTTCATAGTCTGCTTGTTTCCCCTTTCTCCGCGTTTCAGCAGAGAGTGTGGAACCACTGTTAACCAACAGATTTGACTTTGATCAGATCCTTGCAGTCCCCTGGTATTCACCCTTTAAGCACTGTACAGGGATCAGCACTTCACTGCAGGGGAACCACCAGGCCACCACCTCCTGTAGTAATCTCTTTGTGGATGACAGCTGACTCAAGGGGCTCAAGAGACACCAGTGCAGAGCAGCAAGGGATCAGGAAAAATCTTAGTCAGGGACAAGCTGAGATCAGGACAGGCAGAGTATAAGCAATACATTAAATGGTCCGAGATCAAGACTTGCAGCAAGGTGTCAATACGGAGGTCAGGAACAAGTCAGCCAGCAGAGGGTCACAATCCAGGAAAATGGACAGAAAGTTGGTATATTGGAAGACAATCAATATAGCTCATCTTTGCAACATCTACAAACCTACTGCTCAGGCACCGTCCCACAGGGGAAGTTGGCACCCATAGGCTGGAGCAGATCAGGGTGCGCATGCTGGCCCCCTATAGGAGCCTGAGGGAACGCGCACACCCTATGGGCAGAGGAAGAGTGGCCTTGCCAGCAACTAGGCCAAAGCCTCTGTGCATGGACAGGGTGACCCCAGGAGCCAGACCCATAATAAGGTGGAAAGCAGGAGGAAGATACACGACAACAGGATACAGAAACCCAGGACCGTTGAGTAGAGCAGTGGCGACCTGTAACAATATGTCTCTACTGCACACCTAATACCACCGTATATGGCCAAAATATGCAGTGTGCAAATCATGGCCCCTTTCATCAAGGCACACTTCCATCTTTTCTTAAAAATCTTTGGCTGTTTTTATTTTTCAGTTCAGCAGTACTGTAACAGTCAGCACAAATTATAAGACCTCCTATATAGATTTCTCAGTTGAAGCAGTCCCGCAGGGTAACAGCCTGCCAGAGTGCTCTGGATCCGGCTTCGCTAGATATGACCATTTACCGCTGTAGCCCATTGACTATAATGGGAAACAACAAGGATCTGGTCACTCCCAGCCATAAATGCCGGGATTCAGACCGACAAAAACTGTTGCATACAGCGATTTTTGTTTGGACGAATCTCGGCATTTATGCAGAGGAACGGCTGGACTCCTGCCAGATCCCATAATAGTTTATGAGGTCTGGTGGACACCAGGCACTGTCCAGCTATTCCACATCCAGAGAACTCCGGCAGGATGCTCCTCTGCCAGTACAGCCTGCTGGATTGCTTTAGCACAAGTGTGAAACTAGCCATAGTAGGTGTAGAAATGAAAGCTCTATTATTCTTATGATAGGCCTAGGTAAAGATGACCACAGAAGAGCAATTTGATTTCAAATTTGATTAATGTAACATGTAATGCTCTAACTGAACCACTGCAGGGTGGCTCTGTCTGACCACAGTGGTGGTCTGACTGAGAGAGTTATGTGAGACAGTTTACGAAAGTCAAAATAAAGAACCAGGACAGGAGGTAGAATGGAGTGACATCAAAGCGTTATATCGAAAAAACTTTTGAATAGTCACATACACGTTAACAAATATTCCCTTTAAGAATCCCACATAATGCTGCCATATAGTGCTCACATAATACAACAATTAATTTCCCAAATAATACCACCATAAAGGACTGGATAATCCTGGGTGGTTTTAGTTTGCTATTGGGTTTCCCGTGCTTATACCACAAGTGGTTTGTAACATCTCCTTCCGCATTGCAATGAGAGGTAAATGAGTTCACTAGAGGAAACACCCTTATGGGGCATGACATTCCTGATTACCGCTCATCAGGCTAATAAAATAATTAGTTTCCATGGCAACCCGAAGTCAGAATACTTAAAAAGATCCTTTAAATGTGATGTGTTGATCCTGTTGTGATCTCTTGGGTACAGTGTAATTACTTGCAAGATCACCAAGGAGAACAGACTTACTATCACTCATGACAGATATATACATCTTGGAGCATGAAGAGGTTGAGAAGATTGTCTAGGGTTAGAAAAAAACATGGCTGCTTTCTTTCATAAATAGGGCCACACCAGTTTACAGGATATGTATGTACTGGAGGTCAACCCAATTCCAAAGACATGAGCTGCAATATCAAACACACCTAACAATGAACACCACCTTTAATGATGAGTTGTATCAGTAACAGTGATGGTGAGGAGAACATATTCCAGTGTTTGGACCCCATCCAAACCCCGAGCAGTAAACATCTTATCTTACAGATCGGTGCATTGTTGATAGTTTCAGACCTTCAAAAGCACTTCATGTCTCCAACAACTTGTCTTAGTGGTCCCATCAAGGAGTGGGTTGTCTATGATGACATGGGTCTTTAATCTGTATAATAGTCTATTTTTGTAGCCAGTGTTTACATAAGAACCAATTCTAGCTCCCTTACTGCTTCAACCTGCCAGCCCACCCAGAGCTGTGGTGTCCAGTGACCTATGAAAAGCTGCTCGAGAAATTTCTCACTGGGTTATCAGTCCTGGTGATGAATTTCTTGAGAGTTTCCTGATTATTTCCTGTGGATTTCTTGTGGTCAGATGTATGCTGTGGTGTCCAGGGACATTTGAAGAAGAACTGCTCCAGAAGTTCCTCGATGGTTTATCAGCCCCCCTAGTGGTGAGTTTCTTGATAAATTCCTAATTATTTCCTGTGGTTAACCATGTTTGCCTGACTCTGTGTTGATCTGATTATCTATGTACTGACTTCATGGCCCTGTCTTCTGCTACTATTTTCTGAATCCCATTCTGTCATGACCACCTTTATGACCCTCTCTGACTGGTTTTCAACCAATAAGGTCTATGTCCCCTTGTGGGGGTTAATGTTGAATAACAGAAGGAAATCTTAGACATCTCTGTACCTCATCACCATCTCAATAACAGTCTCTTCACATGTTCTCAAGCTTTGCAAGTCCAACCTTGTGATTCTTCTTCACTGAGTAATTCTACATTCCTGTCTGATTTCCCTTCTGGGCAAGTCATTGCCAGCTTTGTCGACAAGAGGGAGGCAAATTTTAGACACGTACAGAGAACATATTTATGTGATATTTCAGCAGAACACAACGTGTTACACATTTGAGCTAAATTACATGTGGCATGGGAAAAATTGTATTACCTATCTTCAGGATAGGTCATCAATATCTGATTGGCAGGGGTGTGACACCCAGCACCCCCGCCGATCAGCTGTGAGACGAGGAGGCGGTGTACCGCTTCCACGTCATTACACTACGTCTCGTCTCCAGTGGAGCGGCAGCGTAGTGTAATTATAGCACTTGCTCCATTCACTTGAATGGAGCGGGTACTTGTATTACACTGGACTTCTGAGACAAAGTGCAGTGTAATAAAGAGGAAGCGGCACTCGCATGGAGCACCTCCTGCTCTTCACATAGCTGATCAGCAGGGGTGCCGGGTGTCGGACCCCTGCCGATTAGATATTGATGACCTATCCTGAAGATAGGTCATCAATACTAACAGCTGCACAACCCCTTTAGTAGAGTATAGGGTTGGACACATGTTTTCTCATTCTATCTCACTTGATAATACGATGTATACAACAACTCATTTGTCAAATTAAAGAGACCAACCTTCTATGGAGACTCATTGGAAGCTTTGCATGGTATAGACACTTTTTGGTAATACTCCATGTGAAAACATTATGTAAAGAGGTATCTCCCAAGAAAGAGAATCATTTTGCTAGTGCCACCTTGTGGAAGTGGCTCCCTATGATTCAAAATCTAACTTTTTAACAAGGGAAAATAGCCAAGCAAAATACCCATCCATAGACAGTTGTTTCGGGATGATTGCCTCTCATCAGTACAGAGTAGGTTTCTGGCTGGCTGAGTGCGATGCCTTGGTGGTCTTTTCTTGGGAGATACCTCTTTGCCTATTATATTCCCATGGACCATTGCCAATATGTCTCCATATGATGGAGCAATTCCAGTGAGTCTCCATACAGGGCTGTTCTCTTTAAGGAGAGCCAGTACCCTGCCTAAGCTAAGTCCAAGGAATCACACCCAGCCAGCCAGAATCCTCATCTATACTGACGAGGGGCAAGCACAATCAAACAGCTGTCTACAGATGGATATGTGGCCTGGCTATTTTTCCTTGTCATAGCCCAAGGTTTTTTCCTTGTCATATCCCTAGGTGGCGCTAGCAAGATAGTTCTCCTTTCTGGTTCTCCAGAGGAAGAGCAGGTTGCGCGAAACGGCCGTCGCCGCAACATAATGTGTGTGAGATTGCTGTCCGCCCCACAACCTTCTGTTTTTACCGCAAATTTGTTGAAATAAAGGTGAAGACATTTTAGCCCGAATTGGTGAGTGCCGCCTATTTCTTCTACATTTGCACCGTTTTAAGGACTTTGTTGGGCTGAGCACAACCGAAAAATTGGATTGTTTGACTGGGACGGAGGATGTCTATATGAGACACGTGTATAATAAGTAGGACGGAAGCAGTGCCACCCCGCTACTCACTCTCCCTTGTTTGAATGCACTTTCATTAACTGTATGTCTGGATATGGAGAGTTAGATACAAGTTCTAATATCTAGCTCCCGAAACTAGTGTTGAGAGAATCGAAGCCAAACGAATTGACTTAGATCCGAATTTCTAAAAAAAAATTGATTCGCCGCAAAGCCGAATTTCCTCGCATTTCGTGGTAACTAAACTATTTTTCCTGAAATGGCGGCAAAAAACAAAACAAAAAAACATACCTCATCCATTTGCTCACGACCATGTTGATTGAAGATACAGCAAGTGACATTCAACGTCACCACGCCAGCACGCTGGCCGGGCGCAGTGACATCATCAGTGATGACGTTATCGCACTCGGCCAGAGTGATGACATCTTCAGGATGACTTCTTCAATCAAGATGGCCGCGACAGCCTCTCTGTGAGAAAATGGATAAGGTACCCTTTCTTTGGCAGAGGTTCTCTGTATTGAAATACGCAGGCAGTTGAAAAAAGGTGTGCCAATAAATGCCACCCCAACAGAGACCAAAAGGACACCCTATAGACCTCAAGTAAGTCAATGGATATGTTTAAAATAGCATTCTGGACCTTTACCTGGTAAATATGCTAAACGTAGGGCGCATTGCTCACAAATCCTAACGTCTGATGCTAAAGTGCATCTACTAGGTACACCCTCTACTTTAGGGTATCTAACACTAGACATGTAGAGCTCTCTATAGACACTTCATGGATATATGTCAGGGTGCATGCTCCACATCTATGTACCTAACCCCAGATACTCTCCTTACGTTTTAGTGTCATGGGATGTCTGATGAGCAGTGTAAATAGAGATCCTGCTATATACGATTGTTTTGGGTTGGAGCAGAACAAGTTCTGGAGTTATTAAATATCGATTACCAATATCAAAGGGTTTTTTGGCAGTCCAGTATTGATGGCCTATCCACAGGATAGTTATCAATATCGGATTGGTGGAGGTCTAAATCCCGGCCCTCCCGTGGAAAAGCTGTTTGGCCCTCTTCCTGAGCCAGTAGCACATGGCCGTATGGCCTATTTGCAGCTTAAACCTATTCAAGTGAATAATCTGGCAGCAATACCAAGCACATTCACTTTACAATGTACAGCTTGGTATGCTATGAGGAGGCCACAGCACTCACTAGAGTGCCACGGCCTCTTTAAACAGCTCAGTGGGGGGGCCGGGAGTTGGAATCCCCACCAGAGAAAACCCCTTTAATTAACAGCTGTCATTTTATATTGGCAAGCCAGTAGACAAATGTAAATGTTATATGAGAGCCTCTTGGGGTTGGATGGACTGTGATGTTGACCTAGTTTTTAAGCTCCACCAGAAGAAGGCATTAGATTACAGTAGACATTATTATTTCCAATCTTCTGCCAAAAAAATGTGCCATACAAACCTCACTCCAGCCTTCTCCAATTCTGGAGAAATGTTTTTGGTCATTTGTCAATATTATGATCCGATCATAAGTTTTTAGCCTAATCTTAATAAAGCCATTAGTTTGGAACAAGTGATAAGTCTCTGAGCAGCAAATATTATGATGGTGCCAGTAATAGGAGGCTATATCACCAAAAGAGAATGCAGAAGTTCTTGTATCTTCATATAGCTGTTTTCTCCTAGGCTGTTATGTGGCTTTCTGCTTGTTGTAGGAGTAACTATACAGGGAGTGCAGAATTATTAGGCAAATGAGTATTTTGACCACATCATCCTCTTTATGCATGTTGTCTTACTCCAAGCTGTATAGGCTTGAAAGCCTACTACCAATTAAGCATATTAGGTGATGTGCATCTCTGTAATGAGAAGGGGTGTGGTCTAATGACATCAACACCCTATATTAGGTGTGCATAATTATTAGGCAACTTCCTTTCCTTTGGCAAAATGGGTCAAAAGAAGGACTTGACAGGCTCAGAAAAGTCAAAAATAGTGAGATATCTTGCAGAGGGATGCAGCACTCTTAAAATTGCAAAGCTTCTGAAGCGTGATCATCGAACAATCAAGCGTTTCATTCAAAATAGTCAACAGGGTCGCAAGAAGCGTGTGGAAAAACCAAGGCGCAAAATAACTGCCCATGAACTGAGAAAAGTCAAGCGTGCAGCAGCCAAGATGCCACTTGCCACCAGTTTGGCCATATTTCAGAGCTGCAACATCACTGGAGTGCCCAAAAGCACAAGGTGTGCAATACTCAGAGACATGGCCAAGGTAAGAAAGGCTGAAAGACGACCACCACTGAACAAGACACACAAGCTGAAACGTCAAGACTGGGCCAAGAAATATCTCAAGACTGATTTTTCTAAGGTTTTGTGGACTGATGAAATGAGAGTGAGTCTTGATGGGCCAGATGGATGGGCCCGTGGCTGGATTGGTAAAGGGCAGAGAGCTCCAGTCCGACTCAGACGCCAGCAAGGTGGAGGTGGAGTACTGGTTTGGGCTGGTATCATCAAAGATGAGCTTGTGGGGCCTTTTCGGGTTGAGGATGGAGTCAAGCTCAACTCCCAGTCCTGCTGCCAGTTTCTGGAAGACACCTTCTTCAAGCAGTGGTACAGGAAGAAGTCTGCATCCTTCAAGAAAAACATGATTTTCATGCAGGACAATGCTCCATCACACGCGTCCAAGTACTCCACAGCGTGGCTGGCAAGAAAGGGTATAAAAGAAGAAAATCTAATGACTTGGCCTCCTTGTTCACCTGATCTGAACCCCATTGAGAACCTGTGGTCCATCATCAAATGTGAAATTTACAAGGAGGGAAAACAGTACACCTCTCTGAACAGTGTCTGGGAGGCTGTGGTTGCTGCTGCACGCAATGTTGATGGTGAACAGATCAAAACACTGACAGAATCCATGGATGGCAGGCTTTTGAGTGTCCTTGCAAAGAAAGGTGGCTATATTGGTCACTGATTTGTTTTTGTTTTGTTTTTGAATGTCAGAAATGTATATTTGTGAATGTTGAGATGTTATATTGGTTTCACTGGTAAAAATAAATAATTGAAATGGGTATATATTTGTTTTTTGTTAAGTTGCCTAATAATTATGCACAGTAATAGTCACCTGCACACACAGATATCCCCCTAAAATAGCTAAAACTAAAAACAAACTAAAAACTACTTCCAAAAATATTCAGCTTGGATATTAATGAGTTTTTTGGGTTCATTGAGAACATGGTTGTTGCTCAATAATAAAATTAATCCTCAAAAATACAACTTGCCTAATAATTCTGCACTCCCTGTAGAAAGAACATAGATATCCACTTTTTCCACTTGCAGAGGTTGGTTGTCTAAGCAGGTGAAGAACGTCGTCATAGTTGTCACCAGGAATCAGTAACTACTTTATCACTCACCCTTATATCCCGCGCTCAGGTTGTAAACACAGGGCTGATCTTCTCAGTTCTTGTCAGAGAAAGAGCTTCAAGGTGTTCTCTAATTATACACTTTTACTGGATAACAACAGGTGTGAATGGTGGGAAGTCCAACAGAGGTGATTCCCACCAATCCTCAGAACGAGGGTGCCCAGTCCAAATTTCTGGCTACTCAGCACCATGTATGCATGATCATGCAATAATAGGGTGTTCCACTATGTACCTCCATTGTCAGAATCAATAGAGAGCACTAGTAGGCGTTGTCATCAGTGAATGTCCAATAGATGAGAAAAGATTCTGAAAATGGGGGTATGCTTTCCACATTCCTGTTGGATAAGTGTCAGTGCATGCATGGTTACTGTCTAATAAAGATAATTGAGTGTACCAAGCATCATCATTCTTAGGATCATTGTGGACCATAGAGGGGGGTCTTGGAGAAGAGAAAGTAGAGGGGGGACCTGGAGAAGAGAAAGTAGAGGGGGGACCTGGAGAAGAGAAAGTAGAGGGTAGACCTGGACAAGAGAAAGTAGAGGGGGGACCTGGACAAGAGAAGGTAGAGGGTGGACCGGACAAGAGAAAGTAGAGGGGGACCTGGACAAGAGAAGGTAGAGGGGGAACCTGAAGAAGAGAAAGTAGAGGGTTACCTGAAGAAGAGAAAGTAAAGGGAGGACCTGGAGAAGAGAAAGTAGAGGGGGGACCTAGAGAAGAGAAAGTAGTGGGGGACCTGGAGAAGAGAAAGTAGAGGGTTACCTGGAAAAGAAAAAGTAGAGGGGGGGCCTGGAGAAAGGACAGTAGAGGGGGACCAGAAGAAGAGAAGGTAGAGGGGAGACCTGGAGAAAAGAAAGTAGAGGGGGGACCTGGAGAAGAGAAAGTAGAGGGGGGTCCTGGAGAAGAGAAAGTAGAGGGTGGACCTGGACAAGATAAAGTAGAGGGCGGGCCTAAAGAAGAGAAAGTAGAGGGTGGACCTGGACAAGAGAAAGTAGAGGGTAGACCTGGACAAGAGAAAGTAGAGGGGGGACCTGGACAAGAGAAGGTAGAGGGTGGACCGGACAAGAGAAAGTAGAGGGGGACCTGGACAAGAGAAGGTAGAGGGGGAACCTGAAGAAGAGAAAGTAGAGGGTTACCTGAAGAAGAGAAAGTAAAGGGAGGACCTGGAGAAGAGAAAGTAGAGGGGGGACCTAGAGAAGAGAAAGTAGTGGGGGACCTGGAGAAGAGAAAGTAGAGGGTTACCTGGAAAAGAAAAAGTAGAGGGGGGGCCTGGAGAAAGGACAGTAGAGGGGGACCAGAAGAAGAGAAGGTAGAGGGGAGACCTGGAGAAAAGAAAGTAGAGGGGGGACCTGGAGAAGAGAAAGTAGAGGGGGGACCTGGAGAAAAGAAAGTAGAGGGGGGACCTGGAGAAGAGAAAGTAGAGAGGGGAGATTAAAAAGAGAAAGTAGAGGGGGGACCTGGAGAAGAGAAAGTAGAGGGGGGAGATTGAAAAGAGAAAGTAGAGGGGGGGACCTGGAGAAAAGAAAGTAGAGGGGGGACCTGGAGAAGAGAAAGTAGAGGGGGGACCTGGAGAAAAGAAAGTAGAGGGGGGACCTGGAGAAGAGAAAGTAGAGGGGGGAGATTAAAAAGAGAAAGTAGAGGGGGGACCTGGAGAAGAGAAAGTAGAGGGGGGACCTGGAGAAGAGAAAGTAGAGGGGGGAGATTGAAAAGAGAAAGTAGAGGGGGGACCTGGAGAAGAGAAAGTAGAGGGGGGAGATTGAAAAGAGAAAGTAGAGGGGGGGGACCTGGAGAAGAGAAAGTAGAGGGGGGACCTGGAGAAGAGAAAGTAGAGGGGGGACCTGGAGAAGAGAAAGTAGAGGGGGGAGATTGAAAAGAGAAAGTAGAGGGGGACCTGGAGAAGAGAAGGTAGAGGGGGTATACCACGGGCAGAAGCACTAGAGGAGGGAACTGGAAGCAGAGTGACTAGATGGGGTAACTAGGAACAGAGGCATTAGCGTGTGAGAATGTGGAGCAGGGTCCATTGGCGCAAAAATAGTTATCTGAACCAGTGTGCACCTGAGGAAGGAGCCTGTTTGCTCTTCGGTAAAGGCTATCTCATATGGCAGTGTTCCTTAAATCTTTTATTTACATAATGCAATAAATCCCAAGTAAACAGCAGCTGGCAGTGGCAGAAGACCCAGCGAAAAAACAAGGAGTGGTACCTGAGCGATCACGTCTCTGCGGTACTAATATAGCGTAGCACTGCGTCACCTAATTGTGAGTCTAGGTGCCTGAGTGTGATGACGCAGTATCCTGGTGCCATGCCAAGTAGCACTGATTGCTCAGGAGGTTCTAAAAAGCTTGTGTGCCACCCAGGAGATCTGCCAACTCTTCTGGGAGTCGGGGCAGTCTCTCTCCTTTTGTTGGGAGCCTTTCAGATATTTCTGGAGAGTTGTCAAGTATGAGTGCCCTTGTATATCTAATATATAAAGCTGAGTGGACAGTATGTATGTGCGTATGTATGTCCGCTAAAGGAATCCGCACCGTCGCATTTACAATCACAAAATTTGGCACACAGGTACATCAGGTGTCCGGGAAGGTTTTAGACCGGGTCTCAGCTCTCTAGCACATACCGTTCCTGAGATATTCCCAAAAAAATGCATTAGCCAATTAGAAGCCAGGTCACATGACACTTATCAGCCAATAGAAGCTCGCAGGTCCTTAGTCTCCACATACACACAGTTTTAAACCAGGTTTCCATAACAACCCAGCCATTTTTCTTCACTTCTACTGCTGTAGGTCAGCTTTAAAGGGGCAGGGAGCTGTGGATGACACTGTTAAGGGAGTGGAGTGCTGTGGAGGTCACAGTTCAGGGGCAGGTAGGGTGGCCATTCAGACCATTAAAATGTACTTAAAAACCCCACCCCTGGTCCCTCTAAGCTACTCCCTGATCTTGTTAGGCCACGCCCTTCCCACTCCGCAGCCGACGGGGATTGAAAAAATAAAAGTAAAAATCAACCTCTGTCAGCTGCAGGGGTAGGAGGGAGGGTGACTTTCTCCCTGCAGCTCACTCTCAGATAGTACAGTGCTGCTGTCTGAGAGTGAGCTGTTCAAAAGGACATCCCTGTGTCCGTCCAGGCCCTGCGCTGGACGGAGATGAAAGCCGGACTGTCCGGCCTAAAAGCGGACCTCTGGCCACTCTAGGGGCCGGCTGCTGTGGAGGTCACAGTTAAGGGGATGGTCCGCTATAGAGGTCAGTGTTAAGGGGCAGATTGCTGTAGAGGCCACTCTTAAGGCGACAGGGTGTTGTGGAAATCACTGTTAAGGAGACGGGGTACTGTGGAGGTCACTAGTAAAGGGGCAGCTGCTGTGAAGGTCACTGTTAAAGGGGTGGGCTGCTGTGGAGGTCACTTAAGGGGGCAGGATGCTGTGGAGGTCACTGTTAAAGGGGTGGGCGCTGTGGAGGTCTCTGCTAAGGGAGCAGGGAACGGTGGAGGTCACAGTTAGGGGGACGATCCGCTATGGAGGTCAGTGTTAAGGGGCGGGGTGCTGCAGAACCAAATATCACAGTGCAGCACAATATACCGCTATACAGAAACAAATACCACAGTGCAGCACAATATACCACTCTACAGAACCAGATACCGCAGCACAAGATACCGCTATACAGAACCAGATACCGCAGCACAAGATACCGCTATACAGAACCAGATACCACAGTGCAGCACAAGATACTACTCTGCAGAACCAGATACCACAGTGCAGCACAAGATACCGCTCTGCAGAACCAAATACCACAGTGCAGCACAAGATACCGCTCTGTAGAACCAGATACCACAGTGCAGCACAAGATACCACTATACAGAACCAAATACCACAGTGCAGCACAAGATACCACTCTACAGAACCAGATACCAGAGTGCAGCACAAAATACCACTATACAGAACCAGATACCACAGTGCAGCACAAGATACCACTCTGTAGAACCAAATATCACAGTGCAGCACAAGATACCACTCTACAGAACCAGATACCACAGTGCAGCACAAGATACCACTCTGCAGAACCAAATACCACAGTGCAGCACAAGATACCACTCTGTAGAACCAAATATCACAGTGCAGCACAAGATACCACTCTACAGAACCAGATACTACAGTGCAGCACAAAATACCACTATACAGAACCAGATACCACAGTGCAGCACAAGATACTACTCTGCAGAACCAAATACCACAGTGCCGCACAAGATACCACTCTACAGAACCAGATACCACAGTGCAGCACAAGATACCACTCTACAGAACCAGATACCAGAGTGCAGCACAAAATACCACTATACAGAACCAGATACCACAGTGCAGCACAAGATACCACTCTGTAGAACCAAATATCACAGTGCAGCGCAAGATACCACTCTACAGAACCAGATACCACAGTGCAGCACAAGATACCACTCTGCAGAACCAAATACCACAGTGCAGCACAAGATACCGCTCTGTAGAACCAAATATCACAGTGCAGCACAAGATACCACTCTACAGAACCAGATACCACAGTGCAGCACAAGATACTACTCTGCAGAACCAAATACCACAGTGCAGCACAAAATACCGCTCTACAGAACCAATTACGACTGTGCAGCACAAGATACCACTCTACAGAACCAGATACCACAGTGCAGCACAAGATACCACTCTACAGAACCAGATACCACAGTGCAGCACAAGATACCACTCTACAGAGCCAGATACCACAGTGCAGCACAAGATACCATTCTACAGAACCAGATACCACAGTGCAGCACAAGATACTACTCTGCAGAACCAAATACCACAGTGCCGCACAAGATACCACTCTACAGAACCAGATACCACAGTGCAGCACAAGATACCACTATACAGAACCAGATACCACAGTGCAGCACAAGATACCACTCTACAGAACCAGATACCAGAGTGCAGCACAAAATACCACTATACAGAACCAGATACCACAGTGCAGCACAAGATACCACTCTACAGAACCAGATACCACAGTGCAGCACAAGATACCGCTCTATAAAGCCAAATACCACAGTGCAGCACAAGATACCGCTCTGCAGAACCAAATACCACAGTGCAGCACAAGATACTACTCTGCAGAACCAAATACCACAGTGCCGTACAAGATACCACTCTACAGAACCAGATACCACAGTGCAGCACAAGATACCACTCTGCAGAACCAAATACCACAGTGCCGTACAAGATACCACTCTACAGAACCAGATACCACAGTGCAGCACAAGATACCACTCTGCAGAACCAAATACCACAGTGCAGCACAAGATACCACTCTGCAGAACCAAATACCACAGTGCAGCACAAGATACCGCTCTACAGAACCAGATACCACAGTGCAGCACAAGATACCGCTATACAGAACCAGATACCGCAGCACAAGATACCGCTATACAGAACCAGATACCGCAGCACAAGATACCGCTATACAGAACCAGATACCACAGTGCAGCACAAGATACTACTCTGCAGAACCAGATACCACAGTGCAGCACAAGATACCGCTCTGCAGAACCAAATACCACAGTGCAGCACAAGATACCGCTCTGTAGAACCAGATACCACAGTGCAGCACAAGATACCACTATACAGAACCAAATACCACAGTGCAGCACAAGATACCACTCTACAGAACCAGATACCAGAGTGCAGCACAAAATACCACTATACAGAACCAGATACCACAGTGCAGCACAAGATACCACTCTGTAGAACCAAATATCACAGTGCAGCACAAGATACCACTCTACAGAACCAGATACCACAGTGCAGCACAAGATACCACTCTGCAGAACCAAATACCACAGTGCAGCACAAGATACCACTCTGTAGAACCAAATATCACAGTGCAGCACAAGATACCACTCTACAGAACCAGATACTACAGTGCAGCACAAAATACCACTATACAGAACCAGATACCACAGTGCAGCACAAGATACTACTCTGCAGAACCAAATACCACAGTGCCGCACAAGATACCACTCTACAGAACCAGATACCACAGTGCAGCACAAGATACCACTCTACAGAACCAGATACCAGAGTGCAGCACAAAATACCACTATACAGAACCAGATACCACAGTGCAGCACAAGATACTACTCTGCAGAACCAAATACCACAGTGCCGCACAAGATACCACTCTACAGAACCAGATACCACAGTGCAGCACAAGATACCACTCTACAGAACCAGATACCAGAGTGCAGCACAAAATACCACTATACAGAACCAGATACCACAGTGCAGCACAAGATACCACTCTGTAGAACCAAATATCACAGTGCAGCACAAGATACCACTCTACAGAACCAGATACCACAGTGCAGCACAAGATACCACTCTGCAGAACCAAATACCACAGTGCAGCACAAGATACCGCTCTGTAGAACCAAATATCACAGTGCAGCACAAGATACCACTCTACAGAACCAGATACCACAGTGCAGCACAAGATACTACTCTGCAGAACCAAATACCACAGTGCAGCACAAAATACCGCTCTACAGAACCAATTACGACTGTGCAGCACAAGATACCACTCTACAGAACCAGATACCACAGTGCAGCACAAGATACCACTCTACAGAGCCAGATACCACAGTGCAGCACAAGATACCATTCTACAGAACCAGATACCACAGTGCAGCACAAGATACTACTCTGCAGAACCAAATACCACAGTGCCGCACAAGATACCACTCTACAGAACCAGATACCACAGTGCAGCACAAGATACCACTATACAGAACCAGATACCACAGTGCAGCACAAGATACCACTCTACAGAACCAGATACCAGAGTGCAGCACAAAATACCACTATACAGAACCAGATACCACAGTGCAGCACAAGATTCCGCTCTACAGAACCAGATACCACAGTGCAGCACAAGATACCGCTCTATAAAGCCAAATACCACAGTGCAGCACAAGATACCGCTCTGCAGAACCAAATACCACAGTGCAGCACAAGATACCGCTCTGTAGAACCAAATATCACAGTGCAGCAGAAGATTCCGCTCTACAGAACCAGATACCACAGTGCAGCACAAGATACCGCTCTATAAAGCCAAATACCACAGTGCAGCACAAGATACCGCTCTGCAGAACCAAATACCACAGTGCAGCACAAGATACCGCTCTGTACAACCAGATACCACAGTGCAGCACAAGATACCGCTCTATAAAGCCAAATACCACAGTGCAGCACAAGATACCGCTCTGCAGAACCAAATACCACAGTGCAGCACAAAATACCGCTCTACAGAACCAATTACGACTGTGCAGCACAAGATACCACTCTGCAGAACCAAATACCAAAGTGCAGCATGAAATGCTGCCTCAGCAGAATCAAATACCACAGTGCAGCACATAATACTGCTGCCCTCATCGCAGTATTCACCTGTATCACTGTCCTGAGGATGGTGGTAGAGTTGAATTCAGGAAGGCACCTGCGACCCTTGGCCAGGTGCATGAGTACCTGATGCTCCTAGTATTAATTAAAAGCATCAGATATTTATGCACCATGTTGGTGGTCGTTAGGGGGGCTCATGAGGTCCCCTAGGCAATGGCCCACCAAAAAATTTCCCTGTAGGGTCTATGGCCAGTCGGTGCCTGGAAGCCTAAGGCTATAGTTATCTATGACAAGTTCCCCTTTACCTGAAGCTTGTTCATCGTGTGCGGTTTCCTGTTGAGTGGGAAGGACCTAAAGTAAGTAAGTGCGGCACAGCATGGTCGTCTCCTGTATAGGGGGTAGAACTTATTGTGCTTATTCCTACGACGTAAACTGCAACAATCACCGCCCAAACAAGAAGTCAGGTGTTTGCTGGAAATACGGATGAGCGAACCTGTGGAAGTTCAAGTTTGCCGGGTTCGACCGAACTTCAGGTCAAAGTTCGGGTTCTGCACCCGAACTTGACCCCGAACCCCACTGAAGTCAATGGGGACCCGAACTTCACTTTATTATTCTACGTTAGCGGAAAATAATAGCATTCTTAAGACAGAATGCAAAACAAAATGGCCATTTAGGGGTTAAAAAAAAACAACACAAACAACTCACCTCATCCACTTAATCGCGCTGCAGCACCTTCTTCCATCTTCACTGAACAGGACCTGCCAAAGGACCTGCGAAGTGCGTGACGACATCACCACGTGGTGGGAGAGCGCGGTGACGTCCTGTTCAGTGAAGATAGAAGAAGCTGCTGCAGCGCGATCAAGTGGATGAGGTGAGTTATTTTTTTTAACCCCTAAATGGCCATATTGTTAAGATAGAATGCAATTATTTGCTGCTATAAAAATGTTATAACGGAAAATAATAAAATCACCCGAACACCGAAATCGGATTTCAGTGAAAAAGTCCAGGTCCGGGTACCCGAACTCGCAAAGTTCTGTATGAATCATCCCTAGTTGAAAATCCATTAGGAGGACGAAACAAAAGCGATCCTGCTTTATGTGTGGTTACTGACGTGGAGCGTGGTTTTAATGACTTTTTAGTTGCTCTTTTGCCCCGCATTCCGTTATTTCTATGTGTGTAAATCTATAAAGTCCTATTATAACAGCTCATAACAAGTTTCACTGTTGTAGTGAGACAAACACTGACACCATAAAAGAGAAGGATTTGTACACACGTCATAAACACAAAGTCATAGCTTCTCGCCAAAGGTGATATTTTTGCGTCACAACATAGTAATCAGAGGAAGTCAATGGCGGTTACACAAAAGTAACATTTTCCCTGTTAAAATTTACAATGTGTGCTCATGAGATTACGCAGGACGGACAAAATGCTTTCACCCACTGGTCAGTGACATGGCGGAACGATAGTCAACAGAGCAAGAAAAGTAGTACTGTGCACATCACCTAAAAAGTCTACACAACGGACAAACATACATTGCTATATATACAGAATAAGAGCAGATTACACCCAGTATACAGGACAGGAGAAGTGGTACTGTGCAGTGTCCATATATACAGAATCAGAGCAGACAGGGCCGTCTTTAACAAGGGGCAAAAGGGGCAGCTGCCCCGGGCCCAGTTGCTCCTGGGGGCCCAAGGCAGCTGCCTCTTGAGCCCTGCTGGCCACTGCCCCGGGTGTCAGGCTGTCAGCTACACAGGGGGTGCTGCCATGCCATGCCTGCCTGCCCGCACTCCAGGCAGCATACTGGGAGAGCTGTGATTCTCTAGGACCTTAGATGATATCATCACCATGTGACCAGTAACCTAGAAATATTACTGATCACATGGCTATGAGGTCATCAAAGGTCCTTTCTTTCTACCAGGAGAGTTGCTGCAGGAGAAGTTTGCCTTAACTGTGAAGCTTTTTTTGTGAAGATTACATCAGCAAAAGGTGACAGGGGCTGATATACTAATATAATGTAAACTACTGTATACTGTGGGGTGCTGTATACTGTGGGGTGCTATACTGCTCTACTGTATACTGTGGAGAGATGTATACTGTGGGGTACTGTATACTGTGTGGTGCTATGCTATTCTACTGTATACTATGGGGTGCTGTATACTGTGGGTGCTATACTGCTCTACTGTATACTGTGGGGTGCTGTATAATGTGGGGTACTGTATACTGTGGGGTGCTATACTGTTCTACTATGGGGTACTGTGGGGTACTGTATACTGTGGGGTGCTATACTGCTCTACTGTATACTATGGGGTGCTGTATACTGTGGGGGGTGTATACAGTGGGGTGCTATACTGCTCTACTAAATACTGTGGGGTGCTGTATACTGTGGTGTGCTCTACTGCTCTACTATATACTGTGGGGTGTTGTATACTGTGGGGTGCTGTATACTGTATATTGTGGGGTGCTTTATACTGTGGGAGCTGTATATTTTGGGGTGCTGTATACTGTGGGGTGCTATACTGCTCTACTGTATACTGTGGGGTGCTGTATACTGTGGGATTCTGTATACTCTGGGGGGCTGTATACTGTGGGGTGCTATACTGCTCTACTGTATACTGTGGGGTGCTGTATACTGTGGTGTGCTATACTGCTCTACTGTAAACTGTGGGGTGTTGTATACTGTGGGGTGCTGTATACTGTAGGGGGCTGTATATTTTGGGGTGCTGTATACTCTGGGGTGCTATACTGCTCTACTGTATACTGTGAGGTGCTATACTGCTCTACTGTATGCTGTGGGGTGCTGTATACTGTGAGGCGTGGTATTCTGTATAGTTTGGGGTGCTGTATACTGTGAGGTGCTGTATACCGTGAGGTGATGTATACTGTGGGTGCTGTATATTGTGGAGTGCTATACTGCTGTACTGTATACTATGGGGTGCTGTATAATGTGGGGTGCTATACTGCTCTACTGTATACTGTGGGGTGCTATACTGCTCTACTGTATACTATGGGGTGCTGTATACTGTGGGATTCTGTATACTCTGGGGGCTGTATACTGTGGGGTGCTATACTGCTCTACTGTATACTGTGGGGTGCTGTATACTGTGGTGTGCTATACTGCTCTACTGTATACTGTGGGGTATTGTATACTGTGGGGTGCTGTATACTGTAGGGGGCTGTATATTTTGGGGTGCTGTATACTCTGGGGTGCTATACTGCTCTACTGTATACCGTGAGGTGCTATACTGCTCTACTGTATGCTGTGGGGTGCTGTATACTGTGAGGCGTGGTATTCTGTATAGTTTGGGGTGCTGTATACTGTGAGGTGCTGTATACCGTGAGGTGATGTATACTGTGAGTGCTGTATATTGTGGAGTGCTATACTGCTGTACTGTATAGTGTGGGGTGCTGTATAGTGTGGGGTGATGTACAGTTTGGGGTGCTGTATACTGTGAGGTGCTGTATATTGTGGAGTGCTGTATATTGTGGGGTGCTATACTGCTCTACTGTATACTGCTGTATACTGTGAGGTGCTGTATACTGTGGGTGCTATACTGCTCTACTATATACTGTGGGGTGCTGTATACTGTATACTGTGAGGTGCTGTATATTGTGGGGTGCTGCATATTGTGGGGTGCTATACTGCTCTACTGTATACTGTGAGGTGCTGTATACTGTGGGATGCTATACTGCTCTACTATATACTGTGGGGTTCTGTATACTGTATACTGTGGGGTGCTGTATACGGTGGGGTGCTGTATACTGTATAGTGTGGGGTGCTATACTGTGGGGTGCTGTATACTATAGGGTGCTATACTGTATATTATGGGTTGCTGTATATTATAGGGTGCTATACTGCATACTGTGGGGTAAGGTATACTATAGGGTGCTATACTGCATACTGTGGGGTGCTGTATACTATAGGGTGCTATACTGCATACTGTGGGGTGCTGTATACTATAGGGTGCTATACTGAATACTGTGGGGTGCTGTATACTATAGGGTGCTATACTGTATACTGTGGGGTGCACTGTAACACTAGGGTGAGCCGAGCCCTGGTCTCCTTCCTGCAGAGCGGTGCCCACTTCCAGCCCCGAGCCCAGCTGCCCAGAGCACTGATCCTGAGCCGCTGGAGTCTTCAGAACTGAAAGTATTTACAGTAATTCACTGTACTCTACCAGGTGTGTCGATTTTTTTTTGTGTGGTGGAGGGCGTGATTGCATGCTAGGGTGTGGGAAGGCGGGATCCAGGGGGCCCAAATTTTTGCCCAGGGTCCAATCAATATTAAAGACGGCCCTGAGAGCAGATACTGAGGATTACACCCAGTATACAGGACAGGAGAAGTGGTACTGTGCAGTGTCCATATATACAGAATAAGAGCAGATACTGAGGAATACACCAGTATACAGGACAGGAGAAGTGGTACTGTGCAGTGTCCATGTATACAGAATAAGAGCAGATACTGAGGAATACACCCAGTATACAGGACAGGAGAAGTGGTACTGTGCAGTGTCCATATATACAGAATAAGAGCAGATACTGAGGAATACACCAGTATACAGGACAGGAGAAGTGGTACTGTGCAGTGTCCATATATACAGAATAAGAGCAGATACTGAGGAATACACCCAGTATACAGGAGAAGTGGTACTGTGCAGTGTCCATATATACAGAATAAGAGCAGATACTGAGGAATACACCCAGTATACAGGAGAAGTGGTACTGTGCAGTGTCCATATATACAGAATAAGAGCAGATACTGAGGATTACACCCAGTATACAGGACTGTAACTAGACATACAGAAGTGCACGCTATAAAAATTATGCTTCACCTACAGAATAATGGAAGTAGTACTGTTCACTTTATCTAGTATACAAGAAAATTGGTACTGTGCAGTGATCAAACATGTGGATATGTACTCATACCGAGAATACAGCATACCTCTCTACCATCCCGGATCCTGCGGTACAGTCCAGGATTGCAGTGGCTGTACCGCTGTCCCGATACGGGGGAGCTATGTCCCGCTTTCTGGCAGCGGTCTCTGCGTTCATAAGAAGCAGAGACAGTTGCCTGTATTATGATGAAGCAGAGAGCTGGCTTCTCTCCCTGCTTCATCATCTCTAGTGCTGAAAAAGTTTGCCGCGGCGCGCTTTGTGTGCTGCACGATATGTCCCTCTTTGTTCATTTAGAAAGTTGGGAGGTATGGTACAGAGAAGAAGTAACGTGCATATGGGCAGGGTGCAGAGGTTCTAGCAGGTTCCATATGGTCCCTAAGGTCTCCTGGCTCCCTGCTGGATTATGACACCAAATAATCTGCTTACAGCCGTCAATAAATGCAATTGTTTTATGGCGGGTTATAACTCCTGCTGTGTGACAGAAAGATTTATTGTGGAGGGGGAGTGGAGTATCCTTGAGGTCCACACATTCCCAATGTCAAGGTCATCTCCCCGACCACAGCTGTGGAGATAATGCTTTGGGCAGAGGTGGGGGAGCTGCTGATACCCTATAGTGTACATATACTGAGTATATACCAAGCAAATACTCTTATCTGCCATACAATGATATATAGTATTTACACACCATGTAGTAATACCGAGTATAGAGTGGTTAGTACTTACCTGCCATGTAGTGATACTGTGTAAGTAGTGACAGCCTACATATAGTTATACTGGGAATATAGTGTACTGCCATGTAGTGATAAGGGGTATATAGTGACAACCTGCATATAGGTATACTGGGAATATAGTGTACTGCCATGTAGTGATAACAGGTATATAGTGACAACCTGCATATAGTTATACTGGGAATATAGTGTACTGCCATGTAGTGATACTGCGTAAAACCTACATATAGTTATACTGGGAATATAGTATACTGCCATGTAGTGATAAGGGGTATATAGTGACACTAATAATACAGTGTGACGCGGCTCACAGCGCCACACATTGTGTAGTGGCCGTTCTAGTGTACTGCAGCTCAGCTCCTATAATGTAGGAAATCCAGTTTTCCCGTACATGACTGACACGTGACGGATTATCTTACGTCTAGGCTGGGTTCCCAGGTAATGCCCTCGGACTGAATTAAACCTTTTGCATTGTGATTCCTCTGCACCAATTCATCCGAGCAACTAATTATTTCTGGGTAATTAATTATAACTCATAGGAGTGGAATTCTTCTTACAACAAGTAATATTCTCTCCGACCACAAAACCAACCCCAAGCCAAGACAAATCATTGGTGGAGTTTTCCTTTAGAAAAACTTCACAGCCTCAAGCTGCAGAAATATAAGGGGAAATACTTATGGAGATGTTGGTGCCTCAAATATCCTAATCTACTAATGGAATAGCCAAGTGGTTCGTCTGGGTCTCTATAAAGTTGGTGCTAAATGTATGGGGCATGGAGTATTTACTATTAACCCAAGCAATGTGGGACATCTCAGGACCAGTGCTGATCATGTCCATTCTCCATACTAGTCGGTTTCAGCATAGGCACCTGTCTTCTATTTTCATTGTTGCTGAACATTTCAGGTCATTCTCACTTTTTAAACGTAAAAACACCAAGTTGGAGCTCACCTCACCATACACCACCGAGGAGCACGGACACAGAACCGGAACCAAGGATGAGAAGTAGCAAAAAAATATTGTCCAGCTTCACCTCGCAGTGCGTGTTTTATTAGGAAACGTGCTTAAAAACCAAACATCAGGCTCATATCATCAACATGTTTCGGATCAACATATATTACAGATCCTTCCTCATGAATTCTCACTTTTTAGTTATGTTTTTGATGTACCATATGAATTACTAAAATTGCTGAGGGACCAAGGTTTACCCATTCTCGTTTGCTGGGTTGGTGACTGACATAAAGCTCAGCCAAGCAGAAGTTGGGAACCAGGTATTCCCCATAAATGTTAAAATGACTGAGGGATTAAGGTTTACCCTTTCTCTTTGACTGGTCTGGAGACTGGCATAAAGCTTAGACAAATGTTAGGAACCAGCCATTCTCCAGGTCATTCTTACTCTGTGGTCATATTTATGATATACCATATAAAAAGTTAAAATGGCTGAGGGATTAAGGTTTATCCTTTCTCGTTGACTGGTCTGTTGACTGGCATAAAGCTTAGTCAAATGTTAGGAACCAGCCATTCTCCAGGTCATTCTCACTCTGTGGTCATGTTTCCAATATGCCATATAAAATGTTAAAGTGGCTGAGGGATTAAGGTTTACCCTTTCTTGTTGACTGGTGACTGGCTTAAAGCTCAGCCAAAGAGAGGCTAGGAATCAGACATTCTTCAGGTCATTCTCACTCTGTAGTCATGTTTCTGATATACCATATAAAAATTTTGCATAATGTTCAGCCAAACAGAGGCATTTCCCAGGTCATTTTCACTCCGCACTACTTACTTTCTATAGTAGTCAGTTGGCCACAGTCGGTGAAATATTGGTGCACATTAGAAGGATTGTCCACCACAATATGTATGGAACAGATCCACAACCCTCAGATTAAAGTAAAAGTATTCTAATTCTAGACCCACGACACTAAGATATCAATTGAATTAAAGTTTATTTTTGTGTTATAAGCATGAAAAAGTTGGTAATGTAATACCGTGCAAATTTCACAGCACGTTCCACTCCATATCGGACCTTTTTTTTCACCCATAACACAAGTGCAGCCTAGCCTCAACTTATAGGAATTGGCCTCATCCAAAATGATGTCTGGTAGGAGCTGCTACCGAATGTCATTTCCGATGAGGCCAATTCCTGTGAGCTTAGGTTGCTTTTGTCATATGGGTGTACATGGTTTGAAATTGAGTGGAACGTGGAACGTGCTGTGAAAATGTAGAGCATTACATTACCAACTATTTCATGGTTAGAGTAAACTCTACTTAGCTCAGTTTGTAATGGTCATGGATACTTCACTTTTTTTGTCCTCAAGATGATCTGGAAAATGTCAAATATTAGAAAATCATAAAAATTTTCAATGCATACTTAATGGAAGCTGAGCTGCCAGCATGGCCACGAAACAGTAGATGGAACATTCTGATCCCGGCACAGTCCACTGCTGGTGGCTGCTTGTAACAGCTGAGTCAGACATCTCATATTGATGACCTATCCTGAGTTTACCTCAACCTTGGAAAACTCCTTGAAGTTTTTTTTGCAACTGGGTTTTTATAGTAGATTCACAGAATGTGCCACAAATGTCCAATCAGTTTGGTTGTCCCACCTTAAGAAAGAACACCTATGTGAAGAATGGGTTCATGGCTGCTGTGAATGGATGGTTTTAATCCGTGCAACGGGGAGATGCAGCGGCGGCCGTGCGGGCTTCAGAAGTGACACCGGTGCCGGGGAGCGAGTTAAGTACGTTGTGTATGAAGGGCCTTGGCATTTCAGGGGTTGGATAACCATTTGAATTATGGAAATCGTAGATCTCTATTAGAAAAAAAGCTCTGAAGTGCCCATTTCTGTTTACTTAAAGAGGTATTCTGGTAGGAAAAAGTTATCCCCTATTCACAGAATAGGGGATTATTATCAGATCGGTGGGGGTCCTACCTCTGAGACCCCCACCGATCATGAGAACGGGGGTCCCATACCCCCCTGCAGGACCCCCAACAATCCTGTGGACAGGGGATAACTTTTACCTACAGGAATACTACTTTAACTGTGGAGACGCGCTCCACACTGACTGCTGCTGCCCTCACAGCCTCTCCCCTATAAATATATATATAAATTCATACATAGTTCCCTTCCTGCTTCTATTTTTGTATTGTAAGTAAAGCCTGTATGCTTAGAGCAATGTATAAAAAGATGGCGGCTACACGTGAATTAGTGCCAGCAGTGAGCCCTCGGTTATATCCACAGTTCTCCTAGTTCTCCTCTGTACCCAGTTCTCCCTGTTCTCGTCTATCCACAGTTCTCCTCTGTACCCAGTTCTCCCTGTTCTCATCTATCCACAGTTCTCCTCTGTACCCAGTTCTCTTATTTCCACTGTTTCCATGGTTCTTCTCCTATATCCACGGTTTTCATGGTTCTTCTCACTCTCTTATATCCACAGTTCTCCTACTTCTCCTCTGTACCCACCCAGTTGTCCCTGTTCTCTTCTATCCACAGTTTTGCAGTCATTTTTCATTTTACTGGAGAAGTTATACAAAAATCATAAACAGACATGGAAAATTGGAAAACTATAATAAATAATAAAGATTATAAGTAATACGGGTTTATAGCTCAGATGGTTGGCAAACCTGCTCCTAGTTCTCCTCTTTCTCTTATATCCACAGTGCACTTCTATCCCCAGTTCTCCCAGCTCCCTTCCAGTACTGTTCTCTGTATTCTCCATGCACTATTCTCCCAGTTCTCCTCTATCCCCAGGTCTCCCAGTTTCCCTCTATTCACAGCTCTCCTCTATCCCCAGCTCTCCTCTATCCACAGCTCTCCTCTATCACCAGCTCTCCTCTATCCCCAGCTCTCCTCTATCCCCAGCTCTCCTCTATCCACAGCTCTCCTCTATCCCAGCTCTCCTCTATCCCCAGCTCTTCTCTATCCACAGCTCTCATCTATCCCCAGCTCTTCTCTATCCACAGCTCTTCTCGATCCACAGCTCTCCTCTATCCACAGCTCTCCTCTATCCACAGTTTTCCTCTATCCCCAGCTCTCCTCTATCCACAGCTCTCCTCTATCCACAGCTCTCCTCTATCCCCAGCTCTCCTCTATCCCCAGCTCTCCTCTATCCCCAGCTCTCCTCTATCCACAGCTCTCCTCTATCCCCAGCTCTTCTCTATCCCCAGCTCTCCTCTATCCCCAGCTCTCCTCTATCCCCAGCTCTTCTCTATCCCCAGCTCTTCTCTATCCCCAGCTCTTCTCTATCCACAGTTCTCCCAGCTCTCCTCTATCCACAGTTCTCCCAGCTCTCCTCTATCCACAGATCTCCCAGATCTCCTCTATCCACAGTTCTCCCAGATCTCCTCTATCCACAGTTCTCCTCTATCCACAGTTCTCCTCCATCCATAGTTCTCCCAGATCTCCTCTATCCACAGTTCTCCCAGATCTCCTCTATCCACAGCTCTCCTCTATCCACAGCTCTCCCAGCTCTCCTCTATCCACAGTTCTCCCAGATCTCCTCTATCCACAGTTCTCCCAGATCTCCTCTATCCACAGTTCTCCTCTATCCACAGTTCACCTCCATCCACAGTTCTCCCAGATCTCCTCTATCCACAGTTCTCCCAGATCTCCTCTATCCACAGTTATCCCAGATCTCCTCTATCCACAGTTATCCCAGATCTCCTGTATCCACAGTTCGCCTCTATTCAAGGTTCTCCTCTATCCACAGTTCTCCTCTATTCACAGTTCTCCCAGATCTCCTCTATTCACAGTTCTCCCAGGTCTCCTCTATTCACAGTTCTCCCAGATCTCCTCTATTCACAGTTCTCCCAGATCTCCTCTATTCACAGTTCTCACAGATCTCCTCTATCCACAGTTCTTCCAGATCTCCTCTATCCACAGTTCTATAGTTCTGTGTCCCTAGTTCTCCCTGTTCCCTTTCATCCACAGTTCTCCTCTTTCCCTTGTTCTCCCAGTTCCCCTTTTTCCACAGTTCTCCTCTATCACCAATTCTCTTCTATTCACAGTTTTCTTCTATCAACAGTTCTCCCAGTTCTCCTCTGTGCATCATTCTCCAATATTTAAAGGGGTTCACCAGGATTTTGATGGCCTACTATATACTCAGGATAGGTCATCAATATTGTATTGGCAGCGTTCCGACTGCCCGGCACCCCGCTGATCATCTGTTTGATGAAGCCATGGCACTCTGAGCGCTTAGGCCTCGTCCTAGGCTATGTGACATAACGTTCATCGGTCACAATGCATAGGCACAGCTCATTCCCATTCAACTGAATAGGGCTGAGCTGCAATGCCAGTGCTCAGCGTTGTGCTTGGTAACCTGTAAGGAGGCTGCAGTGAGTGCCACAGCTTGCTAAAACAGTTAATGGGTGGGGGTTCCATGAGTTGGACCCCTGCTGATCTCTTATTGATGGCCTATCCTAATATTATCATTCACTTACTGCATGTCCATCTGTTATGAAGAATTATATAACTGCTGTCTGGCTCAGCAGATATCAGTTAGAGCCAAAATAAATATAATTGGGTGCATTCTGGGATGTCACATCAATAAAACTACTTCATCGTTGAAATTGCAACACCAAGAAGGAAAAGTCATGGAATTATGGAAATCACAGGATGGATAGACATGTTAATGACATGCAAATGATAAAAAAATTGGAAACAAAATATTTAAAACAACATGGAGTATGAGCACTACGCGCAGAAATGCCAATAGCCTTGGCATGCTATCAATGAGGTTATACATGGTTGTCTGAGGAATATTCTGCTATACTGAATGCACTTGAGCACACAAATCATCAAGATTTGATGTCGGCAGTTCCCTTTGCAATTGCTAACCAATAACCTCCCAAATGTGCTTGATGGGGGACAAGTCCAGAAATGCTACAGGTCATTTAGGCCACCCAGACTGTTAACTGTAGCACAAGTAACACGTGGCCCGGCTTTGTGCTGTTCAAAAACACATCCTGGGACACTTTGTAGAAATGGCCGCACCACTAGTTCCACGACCAAATCAATGTAACGCTGAGCTGGTAGTGTATCTGAAATGATAGCTATAGGGGTCTGGATGCCATACATTATGCCACGGCACACCACAGTCCTGGGAGTAGGACAGGTGTGACGTCCCTTTGTGAAGACCTCTTCATTGCCCATGTGGTCTCCAGACCAATCTCCTGATATTGTTGCATCAGAGACAAATGTGGGACTCATCGCTGAAGAGGACAGACCTCCATTCCAGCCTCCATCTTGCTGAGCTCCATGAGAGCCCTTCCGAGTGGTGGCGTGAGGTCAATGAAACACCTGTAGCTGGATGTCTGGGTTGTAGCCATTGTCATACAGATGCCTTCTAATGGTTTGTGTAGACAATGTGTGCCACCCTAGTTTTAGGATGTGGCATCTGCTGTCACTTGCAGCACAGAATGGATGACTACACGCCATTCTTCTAATCAGATGATCCGTCTGTGCAGATGTTCTCCTCTGTGCACCACTTGCTACCATTCTTGTTCATCTAGTTCTTACAACCACCAGGACACACAGCATTGAAGATTACTGACACGTCGGCCTAGTCTGCCGGAGTGATAAACTAAGGTCTCTCAGGTCAAGGATTCTGTCCCTCTCAGTTTGGCACTAGTGGTGATAATTGGTACGGCTATGAACAGGAGGCTTCATACGATTTTTGAGTTTTCATGTGGCTGAAAAACCTAGCTTTCAATCTGGCTTTTATGTCCCTACCACATGCCACAGATTAGAGCTAGGTGCTTGAAAATGTCATTATATGCAGATCTTAGTGACACCTGCTACTTCCTTGATTTTTATAATCTTACAGTTAGTTCTTCCTGGTGTCGCAATTTCAATGTTGAGGAGAAAATTAAACAAAGTGAAGTCTACAGTATATAATGTCTACTGTCCACCTGACACCTACTGTACAAAATAGAGGGGCAACCACTAATGGAGTGCCAAATTGCAGTGTATATGCAATGTGGAGAGGTGACCTACCTCATGTGTGTCTTATTACACTATATACACAATAAGGAGAGGTAATCTACCTCATGAGTGTAATATTACACTATATATACAATAAGGAGAGGTAACCTACCTCACGAGTGTAATATTACACTATATATACAATATGGAGAGGTAACCTACCTCATGTGTGTAATATTACAATATATATACACAATATGGAGAGGTGACCTACCTCATGAGTGTCTTATTACACTATATACACAATAAGGAGAGGTAACCTACCTCATGAGTGTAATATTACACTATATACACAATATGGAGAGGTAACCTACCTCATGAGTGTAAACTTACACTATATATACAATATGGAGAGGTAACCTACCTCCTGAGTGTAATATTACACTATATATATATAATATGGAGAGGTAACCTACCTCCTGAGTGTAATATTACACTATATATACAATATGGAGAGGTAACCTACCTCCTGAGCGTAATATTACACTATATATATACTATGGAGAGGTAACCTACCTCATGAGTATCACGTGGTTATATCTCCCAACTTTTTGGACTGTCAGAGACAGACACTTGTGGTTCATTTTTCCTGCATATTTATACACGTCAATAGTTTTCTTTTATACAACAGCATAAAAATGATCTGAACATGGAAATTTCTAAAATCCATATTGCATCAAACAATGAAATAATATACAAGGTGGGCTGTAATATACACATAGACTGCTTCACTGCCATCTGTATTATCTCTGTCTGATCTCCCATTGTTATTGCTGTCATGGTTTTTGACTTTTCTTATAATGTACAAAATCTGTACGTTTTCCATATATTGATCTGCATTTATGATGCTTCTTTCTCTTAAATAAAATCTTTGAAACATAATATACAAATAGGAACCAGATATACAATATGGAGAGGTAACCTACCTTATGACTGTAATATGACATTATAGGTACAATATGGAGAGGTAACCTACCTCATGAGTATACTATTACACTATATATACAATATGGAGAGGTAACCTACCTTATGAGTATAATGTTACACTATATATCTACAATATGGAGAGGTAACCTACCTCATGAGTTCCACTTTGCACTAGATGTACAATATGGAGAGGTAACCTACCTTATGACTGTAATATTACATTATAGGTACAATATGGAGAGGTAACCTACCTCCTGAGTGTAATATTACACTATATATATATAATATGGAGAGGTAACCTACCTCATGAGTGTAATATTACACTATATATACAATATGGAGAGGTAACCTACCTTATGAGTATAATGTTACACTATATATATCTACAATATGGAGAGGTAACCTACCTCATGAGTGGCACTTTGCACTAGATGTACAATATACTCTGTTGTGCCTCCACACTACCCTTTTCTTGATTACAAACGAGAACTTTCAGAAGTTCTTGTAGAATTTCATTACCCATATGGTCACCAATTTACTTCAGTAGTGGTGTCCTCTGTGGTCAGTCTCCTACTCCTACTTTATGATTGTACCCTAAAGTTTTTACTTCATGTTTCAAGAAACTTCCTATCATCATTTTTGATGAACGGACACCTATTGTGTTTTACAGAATTTTTTTACCAAAAACCTTCACCCCAAGACCCCAACCATGGATGATCCCAAATGCTACACCTTGAATGACTGAAAACATACTACTTCCAAAAGCCTCTACCAAGACTATTCCACCAAAGTCTTCAACCATGAATAGCTTCAGTATCTTCAACCTCATAACACCCAGACCTCTTATCCCTTATAATAACTCACCTGACAGAGCCAGCAAAGATGGAAAGTCTCGACAGTTGTACACTCCGGTAGAGTCAGTGGCGCAGCTCATCCAGAGGTTTTCAAACAAGGTGGATGTCGTGATGACGTTCCCATCCACAGATGACACTCTCCAGTTGGAATTGAAGAGAGTGATCCCCAACATGGTGGAGCCTGTGACCCCAAAGAAAAACCCTATGGTCTCCAAAACGGCAGACATCTGTGCAAGTGGTTGGGAAGATGAAGCAGAACTGGAATGTGTCTTATTTTTGGTGTCACTTGTTCTGCATTACCATCCACGTCCTCAGATGTTGACTGCCACTGGTCTTGATTTAGGTCTGACCTGCTTTACTGACCTGTATTGATCTGTTATCAATTTCTATTAGCTTTTCTCCTTCCTGTCAATAACCTTCTAAACACTGACTCTTTTACCCCTGTCACCCTCTTTTTTTGCCTCAACCCCTGGCTCTTATGTCCCTTGATCCTCTATCTCCAGCTACTAGACTAGTTATTGACTTCCTTGTGGCAAATCAGCTGCTGTCATGCAGAGCGAGTGGAGATGTTCTGTTGTGTATCCCAGCTCTGCTACGTAGAGAGAACAGCTATGTGAAGGTGTATTAAACCCTGAGCTCCTCCTCAGCATTCTCCTACACCACACCTTTAGGAGACAACTGCTGATACAGAGCGCTCTGCACTAGACTGATACACTGTACCTGTGCAGCATACAGGTCTACAGGAATGTACATTATACTGTGTCTTCATGCTACAGGTTTCCTCTTCCCTTAGGCAAACCTTCATTTAGCAATTCTGTCCCAATCATTTCCTAATACCCTCTGCACCTTTATTTCTATCAGGTTATGAAACAGTGAGCATAGGGAAATATAGCAATCATTGTAACGTATGGGAATCATGAGTGTCCACCATGACCACCAGTGTAGAATGGTGCTCATTAGAGATGAGCAAATCTGTTCTCTTAGGGTCTCAATAGATTCAATTCGAGTCCAAATATATTGGCCCTGAATTGAAAGTGTTTGATTGCCCAGAAAAAAAATCGTGTATGACACATTGGGGTCTCCTAGGACTGTGTGCAACTACTTTCAAGCTCTTTAACACCAAGACAGTAATGTAAAAGGGACAGTGACATACATGGGTAACTGCATGGTTTCTGGTGGTATCAAACAGCCAGTTTAAATAACACACTGCCTGTCAGATTGGTTATGCTTTTTAAAATAAAAATGTTCCAAAAATGTTCCCTTTTTAGGGGAAGATGAGTAGCAACAGGTTTGTTTTTATTGTAAGTAAAATACTTGTAGGTATTTCATCTCCACCAATTCTACTAGGACAAATATATGTACCTGCAAAAATTCCTCCCATTTTTTGGAGCAGCATCAGCACAGTACAGAACCTGACTGACAAGGCAAAGCCTGTGTAGGGGTTGAGATATACACCTGTGTAAGGGTAGTAGTAATGGCAGCAGAGGCAGTAGTAGCTTCAGCAGCAGTACAGTATGGGACCTGATGGACAGGGTAAGAGATATGTGCCTGTGTTAGGGGTAGTAGTAATGGCAGCAGAGGCAGTAGTAGCTTCAGCAGCAGTACAGTATGGGACCTGATGGACAAGGCAAGACATACGCACCTGTCTAGCGGTAGTAGTAATGGCAGCAGAGGCAGTAGTAGCTTCAGTAGCAGTACAGTATGGGACCTGATGGACAAGGTAAGATATATGTGCCTGTGTTAGGGGTATTAGTAATGGCAGCAGAGGCAGTAGTAGCTTCAGCAGCAGTACAGTATGGGACCTGATGGACAAGGCAAGACATACGCACCTGTCTAGGGGTATTAGTAATGGCAGCAGAGGCAGTAGTAGCTTCAGCTGCAGTACAGTATGGGACCTGATGGACAGGGTAAGAGATATGTGCCTGTGTTAGGGGTAGTAGTAATGGCAGCAGAGGCAGTAGTAGCTTCAGCAGCAGTACAGTACGGGACCTGATGGACAAGGCAAGACATATGCACCTGTCTAGGGGTAGTAGTAATGGCAGCAGAGGCAGTAGTAGCTTCAGCAGCAGTACAGAATGGGACCTGATGGACAAGGCAAGACATACGCACCTGTCTAGCGGTAGTAGTAATGGCAGCAGAGGCAGTAGTAGCTTCAGTAGCAGTACAGTATGGGACCTGATGGACAAGGTAAGATATATGTGCCTGTGTTAGGGGTATTAGTAATGGCAGCAGAGGCAGTAGTAGCTTCAGCAGCAGTACAGTATGGGACCTGATGGACAAGGCAAGACATACCCACCTGTCTAGGGGTATTAGTAATGGCAGCAGAGGCAGTAGTAGCTTCAGCTGCAGTACAGTATGGGACCTGATGGACAGGGTAAGAGATATGTGCCTGTGTTAGGGGTAGTAGTAATGGCAGCAGAGGCAGTAGTAGCTTCAGCAGCAGTACAGTACGGGACCTGATGGACAAGGCAAGACATATGCACCTGTCTAGGGGTAGTAGTAATGGCAGCAGAGGCAGTAGTAGCTTCAGCAGCAGTACAGTATGGGACCTGATGGACAAGGCAAGACATACGCACCTGTCTAGCGGTAGTAGTAATGGCAGCAGAGGCAGTAGTAGCTTCAGCTGCAGTACAGTATGGGACCTGATGGACAGGGTAAGAGATATGTGCCTGTGTTAGGGGTAGTAGTAATGGCAGCAGAGGCAGTAGTAGCTTCAGCAGCAGTACAGTACGGGACCTGATGGACAAGGCAAGACATATGCACCTGTCTAGGGGTAGTAGTAATGGCAGCAGAGGCAGTAGTAGCTTCAGCAGCAGTACAGTATGGGACCTGATGGACAAGGCAAGACATACGCACCTGTCTAGCGGTAGTAGTAATGGCAGCAGAGGCAGTAGTAGCTTCAGCAGCAGTACAGTATGGGACCTGATGGACAGGGTAACAGATATGCGCCTGTGTTAGGGTAGTAGTAATGGCAGCAGAGGCAGCAGTAGCTTCAGCAGCAGTACAGTACGGGACCTGATGGACAAGGCAAGACATGCGCACCTGTCTAGGGGTAGTAGTAATGGCAGCAGAGGCAGTAGTAGCTTCAGCAGCAGTACAGTACGGGACCTGATGGACAAGGCAAGACATATGCACCTGTCTAGGGGTAGTAGTAATGGCAGCAGAGGCAGTAGTAGCTTCAGCAGCAGTACAGTATGGGACCTGATGGACAAGGCAAGACATACGCACCTGTCTAGCGGTAGTAGTAATGGCAGCAGAGGCAGTAGTAGCTTCAGTAGCAGTACAGTATGGGACCTGATGGACAAGGTAAGATATATGTGCCTGTGTTAGGGGTAGTAGTAATGGCAGCAGAGGCAGTAGTAGCTTCAGCAGCAGTACAGTATGGGACCTGATGGACAAGGCAAGACATACCCACCTGTCTAGGGGTATTAGTAATGGCAGCAGAGGCAGTAGTAGCTTCAGCTGCAGTACAGTATGGGACCTGATGGACAGGGTAAGAGATATGTGCCTGTGTTAGGGGTAGTAGTAATGGCAGCAGAGGCAGTAGTAGCTTCAGCAGCAGTACAGTACGGGACCTGATGGACAAGGCAAGACATATGCACCTGTCTAGGGGTAGTAGTAATGGCAGCAGAGGCAGTAGTAGCTTCAGCAGCAGTACAGTATGGGACCTGATGGACAAGGCAAGACATACGCACCTGTCTAGCGGTAGTAGTAATGGCAGCAGAGGCAGTAGTAGCTTCAGCTGCAGTACAGTATGGGACCTGATGGACAGGGTAAGAGATATGTGCCTGTGTTAGGGGTAGTAGTAATGGCAGCAGAGGCAGTAGTAGCTTCAGCAGCAGTACAGTACGGGACCTGATGGACAAGGCAAGACATATGCACCTGTCTAGGGGTAGTAGTAATGGCAGCAGAGGCAGTAGTAGCTTCAGCAGCAGTACAGTATGGGACCTGATGGACAAGGCAAGACATACGCACCTGTCTAGCGGTAGTAGTAATGGCAGCAGAGGCAGTAGTAGCTTCAGCAGCAGTACAGTATGGGACCTGATGGACAGGGTAACAGATATGTGCCTGTGTTAGGGGTAGTAGTAATGGCAGCAGAGGCAGCAGTAGCTTCAGCAGCAGTACAGTACGGGACCTGATGGACAAGGCAAGACATGCGCACCTGTCTAGGGGTAGTAGTAATGGCAGCAGAGGCAGTAGTAGCTTCAGCAGCAGTACAGTACGGGACCTGATGGACAAGGCAAGACATATGCACCTGTCTAGCGGTAGTAGTAATGGCAGCAGAGCCAATAGTAGCGTCAGCAGCAGTACAGTATGGGACCTGATGGACAGGGTAAGAGATATGTGCCTGTGTTAGGGGTAGTAGTAATGGCAGCAGAGGCAGTAGTAGCTTCAGCAGCAGTACAGTATGGGACCTGATGGACAGGGTAAGAGATATGTGCCTGTGTTAGGGGTAGTAGTAATGGCAGCAGAGGCAGTAGTAGCTTCAGCAGTAGTTTAGTACGGGACCTGGCGGACAGGGTAGGATATGAGTGACTTAGTACATTTACAGTGTGTTGGAAATGAAATACCAAAATTATATAAAATTGTGAAAATGTTTCAATATACCGTCCTCTATTGCAACAATTGTACAGTGATTCAAAAAAGCAATTATAAAATGTTATAGGATTAAAAAAAAAAATTGAATATTGTACTCATGACTGGACAGAGTTCAGTGCAATTTTACTTTGAGAGACACAGAACAACACGTCAAGTATACTAGTTTTTGCTACATGGAATTTTTGGGCTACAATTTCCACCTCCTAAGAAAAAAAAAAACACAGTTGGACACTGCAATATACGGACACTGTCACATGGCAAGATACGTCTGGCAAGGTTTTTTTTACACTTATTAATAGAAAACACTTTCAACAGTTTTTGAAAAAATGCACAATTGGACAGAGTCCACTACATGTACAGCCACACTGACGCGCCAAGATACTTACAGTCAGGTGTTGGTACATTTATTACTTGAAGCAGGTTTGCAAGTGGAAGAGTTTTTTCTTTTTACAAAAATGTGCAATTAAGTCTAGTGCAGACTTTGCTAAATCACGAATATTTCGAATATAGTGCTATATATTCGCTATTTCGGATATTCGTAATTTTTTAATATCTGAAAACATGATTCCTCCCTGCTTCTTTCTTGTGGGTCGATGAGTCATTGGCCTACAAGCAACTTAAGCAGAAAGGAATCATGTTTTCATATGGAAAGAAAATTACAAATATTCTAAAAAACAAATATATAGCAATATAGTGAATATATTCGTTATTTAGAATATTCGCATTATTTTTTCCTATCTGTACAGTTGTTCGCATACTCCTCCCCGACAAGCGTCCCCGTCACCATGGGAACGCCTGTGGGTTAGAAAATACCATCGCATCTGAGTTTTCCCTGAGATCGTGAAAACTCAGATCCGATGGTATATTCTAACCCACAGGCGTTCCCATGGTGACGGGGACGCTTGTCGGGGAGCAGTATGCCAAAGTGGAATAACAGTACAGATTGAAAAAAAAAAAGACAAATATTCTAAATAACGAATATATTCGCTATATTGCTATAACTTTGTTTTTTAGAATATTCGTCATATTCGTCATATTCTAAAAAACGAAGTTATAGCAATTTAGCGAATATTCGTAAAATACCCATATTAGCCATAGCCATAGCCAACCAATAGAAAAGTTGCCTTATACAGTTAAAAGAAAATCAAATAATTAAATCACATATTATTCACGCTAAATAGAATAATGACGAATATTCGATTTCGACGAATATAACACGAATATTCAATTGAAAATTCGCGAAATATCGCAAAATCGAATATGGCACCTCCTGCTCATCACTTGTGCTTATGACACAGGCACACACATGACGGCTTGTGAGCCATTATGGGCAAGAGTGACGGGCAGAGGCATGCCCAGGGTCATGTGATCTCCCTTCCTTATCTTCCTTACCCCTGTGACTGTCTTCTGATCACCCAAATCAAATCGGATAAGATTAAAATTCATTTTGGACTCTCAATTTTTGTGAAATTCAAGATCAATTTGAGTCATTTAGAAAAGATTTGCTCATCTCTAGTGCTGATACTTGGGCAGCTGGGTTCTTCAATCATCTAGAGTGGACCAACTATAATTTTGAAGAACTATCACTGTTCTTATACTGTTCAAACATTACTAGTTCTCAAAGGGCCAGTGTGGCCATATACATTAGAAATGATGAATGTTTGAGGGCTCCCAATTCCCCCTAAAGGCAGATGTTGAAGGGAAAAGAATTAACAGGCATGTTGGATTTCCACATTCCTAACCCTTCTTGCCCACAAGAGATAAGAGGTTACCTGGCAGTGCCTTATACCCCTTTCCCAATTGTAAAATCATGCATGCCCTGATGCCCCGCCAAGTCATTTACGGTGGATTTGGGAAGACTAGCTGTAGGGTGAACAGCTTTCTGAAGTGTACTGTCATCTTTAGAGAAACGTTGCTGCTCCCCCCCCCCCCCAAAAAAAAAACCTGATCTACAACTGGTTGTGTGTGTGGTAGTGCACTACAGACCCATTCACTTTATCGGAGCTGAGTTGTCGTAGATGTATTCTTATAAATTGACTTGTGGGAGTTATCACTGAAAGTTTCACCACAAAACTATGGCCGTCTAGTAGATGCAGCTACTAAACTTATGTTTCAGGCACTAAATTTCTTCAGGGGCCACTAACTCACTCGTCCCCAAAAAACAGCTGCTGCATCATAATCAGTGTATGTGTTTTCACTTCTCGACCTTCAACTTGTCCTTCAGAATGGGAGCTGATAATATCTGTCACATTGGCTGATTAACATGTAGAGTAATCGAAGAACAGATGCAGAGGCAAAACTATAGAGGGTGCTGAGGTAGCAGTCCCACCTGAACAGGACTCATTCTCATTGAGTCACTGGCCTACAAAGAGGCTGCGGCACTTACTGGACCTCCATGGCCTCTTCAAACAGCAGAGGAGTCAGACCCGCACCAATCAGATACTGATGACCTATCCTGAGGATAGGTCATTAATCTTTTTACTCCTGGGGAACCCGTTTAACTCACCTTTCCATGAGCCATCACATGCATGCTCAGCTAGATGGATGTTCCATAGCAGTGAATGGAAAGCAAGCCACGCATTCACACCCACCCCTCCACTCGCTTCTATGGGACTTCCAAAAATAAGCAAGCCAGCGCTCGCCTATTTTTGGAAGCCCCATAGCAGTGAATAGATGAGTGTCACTTCATGCGCAGCTTGCTCTCCATTCACTATCTTGAGATAGGAGCAGGTCCTACAGGTGGGACCTGCATCTATTGGCTATTTATGGCATGCTATGCATATGCCATAAATTTGCAGATGGAAAAACACCTTTGAGTATGAGTATGAATGAGTAGGAACAGTTGGGTTTTGAGCAAATGTACATGTCTTGAGCTCCCATAATTTGGATGTGTACAGGTCCAGATAGATGGTTCTCAAGTAGACTTTTACCTAAAGGAGAAGATCGTTTCACACTGACTCTAGTAAAACGGTGGTTACTCTGCTTTAAAAGATTACAACCCCCTTACCCTATGGTATACAGCTGAAGATACACACGGTTCTGCAAATATTGAAAGTGCAGGTGTCCAAAGTCTATAGCTTCACAGCATATACAGCCGGGCCTGATGGAAGGTATCTCTCCTATTAATAGAATTTGAGAGATAGTACAGTTTCGAGCACGTGTACATCTGAATGTATAATGTATTGCTTCCCAGTCTCAATAAGCACAAAAACAATTTCAAAAACTCTGTAGGCATATATAACAATCTTTCAAGATAACAGTAAATTTTATTGCATTTTCAGTCTTCGATCATAAGTGAGGTTATACAGTTCAACCCAAGCCTCAAGCAAAACCTCGGCCACCAGATGGTCCCAACTGGAACATACAAACCAAAATGGTACCTACTACTTACAAACATTCGTGTCCATGTAGGTCTATAACTGTACGGTAAAAAGTTCCTGCTAGACATTTTTTATTCCAAGTTCTCATCAATTTCACGATTTCTGCTTGTTTGCAAAGGAAAAAAAAAATCTGTGGCTGAAAACTAATCTACCGGCAAGGTGTGAATTTGAGAAATCTCTGATCCCCGTTGTTGAATCCATTGATTGCAGTGGCTGATACAGACCGCAGTGTAGACTGCAGTATAAGTCATCGAGGTGGCCGTGATCTGGAGGCCGCCTATACATATACTAGCATCCTAGAAAGGACCCAAGACTGTCTGACAGTATTGCCGCGTCTTAGGGCATTCATTCTGTCCCATTCATACAAAATAAAATGTACATGTGCTCCCATAGAAGTGAAGGGAGTCAGCAATAGACTCGAGTTGGTTGGGCCCACCATTGTAAATGTTTGTCAAGGCCCTAGCCCCAAAATCATCTATAAAGTCTAATAGGTTTTCACACAAAGAAATGGATCATAGTAGCAAGTGACTGTCTCTAAAGGCAGCACCACATTGGTGGTCTACTATGGATTCAGAGACTAGGCCCACCGGAGGATCCTCTGGTGGGCCAGTCTGACCCTGAATGGATCGGTGGTCACGAATGACCCCTGTTGATCATTGGTGTCCTAGCATTCGGACCCCCGGAGATAATACATTTGTCACCTGCCCTGTGCATAGGTGATACCTTTTGTTTATAGGAAAACTGATTTAAAGCTACATGGGTTGTGTGGCTGTATAATTTTCTTAAAAAAACTGTTCATAAGAAACTGTTCAGATCCCCGCCACTCCTGTTCCAATGCTTTTCAGGTCCTCTGCCAGTCCTGCTCCATCATTAACATTGTGACACAGACATGTGACCACTGCATCCAATCACTGGCCACAGCAGTGGCCTCCGTGGTGTTGATAGGTCACCACTACTGCCACCTGTACCCTTAAAGAGCACCTGTTATCAAGATCAACCCTATTAAACCAGACATACTGACTGGTAGGGCTGATCCTGCTGATTAAAATGATACCAGTCTTCTGAAATTTAGTTGCAGTGTTCCTGTGAAAAAATAAAAAGTCTGATTCTTTATGCAAATAAGGGATTGAGTGCACTGAGGGCGGGGACTGGTCTCTCAGTGCACCTCAGCTACGCAGCTTTTCAGCGCTAGCCACAACTCTAGGTGAACTGAAGCTCTCATTTGCATGAATAGAAGTCAGCTATTATTTTAATTTGTTAAGATCAACCTTACTAGGCAGTAGACATGGCTTATTAGGGTTGATCCTGTTGATAGGTGCTCTTTAAAAGGGATTGTCTTACCTCCCCTTTTTCAGCTCCTCACCAGTAGCGATGAGCGGCAGGGGCAATATTCAAATTTGCAATATTTCACGAATATTTGGTAGAATATTCGTAATATATTTCCAAATTCGAGATTATTTTCTTGATCGCGAAAAATCGGCAATGTAATACGCGCAAAATACAGGCGTGGGTCACTATAGCTACATTTTTCGAGCTGCTAGGAGTTTCTTGAGACTGGAGAAAATGGTCGGCACGGCAGAACATTACAATAGCTTTATATGCAGATAGAGTGCTCCAATATATTCCCGATCACGAAATCGGCAATTAATGATGCGCATATTTTGGCGCAATACGTGCAACTTCACATTTTAACAGGTCTGAGTACTTATTAGTGATTGGTGCAATAAGTATTGTTGTGACATCACAGCACTATGTCTGTAGCATGTATGTATGGACAGCAGAACCTATCAGCTACACTATATCACTATCTAACCTACACTGACTATCTGTATTATATATATATAAGCTATCTAACTATATAATGTAATTACACAGTAAAGCACAGAGCACAGCAATGACACTGCTCTCTCTCAGATCTGCAAAATACTGCATACACTGGCTGCTTGGGAGGTTCTTATATAGTAAGGGGTCGGCAGCTTTCCTATTGGTTGCTAGGGATGTTGCTAAGCTCAGTCAAAGACATTGCAGCCTTCTCATTGGCCCACAAGCAAGAAGGGAGGTTACTGATGGAAAAAAAAATCTAGAATATTCGAAATTACGAATATACACTCACCTAAAGAATTATTAGGAACACCTGTTCTATTTCTCATTAATACAATTATCTAGTCAATCACATGGCAGTTGCTTCAATGCATTTAGGGGGGTGGTCCTGGCCAAGACAATCTCCTGAACTCCAAACTGAATGTCAGAATGGGAAAGAAAGGTTATTTAAGCAATTTTGAGCGTGGCATGGTTGTTGGTGTCAGACGGGCCGGTCTGAGTATTTCACAATCTGCTCAGTTACTGGGATTTTCACGCACAACCATTTCTAGGGTTTACAAAGAATGGTGTGAAAAAGGAAAAACATCCAGTATGCGGCAGTCCTGTGGGAAGAAATGCCTTGTGGATGCTAGAGGTCAGAGGAGAATGGGCCGACTGATTCAAGCTGATAGAAGAGCAACGTTGACTGAATGTCACGAGGGTATCAAGAGCCACGTCTGACTCCGTTATACCCGGGGTCAGGAGGTCGTAGCGGGTGGCTGCGCGCTCTATATCTAAAGATCACATTGTTTCTTAGTGATTGTTTTCTGTGTTTGCCTTGCTATCCTTTTTGTCTCAATCAGGGATCCGTAGCTTCTCCTCCTCAGCTGTTTCTTGTCTGCCACTCCCAACCTCCTTATATTCTCCCCTCACACTTCTCTAGTTGCCAGTTATAGAGCTTCCTGCCTGGACATCTATACTGACCCACTGGAGTTGTGAAGCCTGGTTGTCGTTCCAGAGTGCTACCCTCCGGATCCCTGTTGGGCTTCTTGTTGTCTCCTGTTGTCGCCCACCTGGGATTATATGTTGAGTTTGTATTGTCTGTCCTTCCCTTGGTGTTTTCCTTTAGAGCTAGTGGTGCGGACTAGTGTTCCCATCGCCCTGTTCACTATCTAGGGCTCAGCTTAGGTAAAGCCAGGGCTTTAGGCACGTGATCGGCGTACGGGTGAGGAACCCGTCTAGGGACGTCAGGGCAGCCAGGTGCCAGCCGCTAGGTGAGTCAGGGGTCACCACCTTCCCTCTCACTTGGGCAGGGCCTTCCTTGTTCACTCCCTCTGTGTCACGTATGTGATAGTCACGCCGACCATGATATTATAACTGGCCATTACTTTTTGAGAAAAAAAATAAATAAAAATTATTTTTGTTGTTTTTTTTTTCTCTACTTAGAATCCAATATGGATCCTATTGCTGCCTTGGCAAAACAGCTTCAAGGCCTGTCTTTGGAGGTGGCAGGATTGAAGGCGTCTGTTCTCCAACAACAGCAGCAAATGCAGCAGACCGCACCCCCAGCGGTTGCTATGGGTAACCAGGTTGTTACAGAACCCAAGGTTGTTCTTCCTGACAGATTTTCTGGGGGAAGGGACAAATTTGCGACGTTCCGTGAGGCCTGCAAATTATACTTTAAGTTGCGCCCTTACTCCTCAGGTCATGAAGAACAGCGGGTAGGGATTGTCATTTCCCTGCTTCAGGGGGACCCACAATCCTGGGCGTTCTCGTTACCCCCTGGTTCCCAGGCTCTCCGGTCAGTGGAGGGATTTTTTGGGGCTTTGGGTCTCATATATGATGACCCTGACCGAGTCGCCCTGGCTGAGTCGAAGTTACGGAGACTCCTACAGGGAGATCGGTCAGCAGAGGAATATTGCTCAGAGTTCCGTAGGTGGGCTACGGATACTCAGTGGAACGACCCGGCTCTCAGGAGTCAGTTCTGCTCTGGGTTATCTGAAAGGGTTAAGGATGCACTGGCGCTGTATGAGACCCCCCTTTCCCTGGATGCTGTTATGTCCCTCTCTATCAGAATAGATAGGCGCCAGGGAGAGATCGAAAATTCCGGAGCAATTGGTTACCTCTCCCAAGCAACAATTAGTCTGTACTGACTTAGATGAGCCTATGCAGCTAGGCGGAACTTCTCGTCAGGTCCGTCCTCCTGAGGTTCGCCGTAGGGGGGGGGCTTGTTTTTTCTGTGGGGGGAAAGGTCATTTTATTAATGTCTGTCCCTCCTTTCTCAAAAACGAAAGACCGTCGGAAAACTACTAACCCCGGGCTGTGCGGAGGATGTCAGCCGGGGGGTATACGTTTCCTCCATACGAACATCTCAATTTGTGTTACCAGCGGTTATTGTTTTTGGTGTTAAGACGGAGTCTATTTCTTTTTTCTAGACAGTGGAGCAGGGGTAAATTTGATAGATGCCCATTTTGCCCGCACTATGGGTTTGTCTCTCTGTACGCTGCAGAGA
Organism: Bufo bufo; assembly: GCF_905171765.1. NCBI lineage: Eukaryota > Metazoa > Chordata > Amphibia > Anura > Bufonidae > Bufo > Bufo bufo. Next base: position 816,141,666 of record NC_053389.1, read on the forward strand.
CCTATTCCCGTATTCGCTATAGATTCGGCTCCTCTGTCTCAGAGAAACCTCACCCACATTGTTCATAATTTACACCTTCGGGTAGGGGACCACCATAATGAGTGTCTTTCATGTTACGTTCTGGAGGGCCTTCCCTCTCCTGTGGTATTGGGTCTTCCCTGGTTGGTAGCGCACAATCCAGTGGTGGATTGGCAGGCCAGGGAGATATTGGAGTGGAGTGAGCATTGCAGAGAGAATTGCTTAAATAACAATTGCTTAATCGCCTCCATAGCTTCCCTACCTACATTTATTTCGGACTTTGAGGACGTTTTTTCTGAAAAGGGTTGTCAGAAGCTACCACCTCATCGTCCTTATGATTGCCCGGTTAACCTGATTCCCGGTGCAAAATTACCCAAGTCCAGGTTGTATAATCTTTCGGGTCCCGAGAGACAAGCCATGAAAGATTATATCTCCGAGAGTCTGGCTAAGGGACACATCAGACCCTCTTCTTCACCCGTGGCTGCAGGGTTTTTCTTTGTTAAAAAGAAAGATGGGGGCCTGCGTCCTTGCCTAGATTTCCGTGAGCTAAACCAGATAACCATCCGAGACCCATACCCTCTTCCTCTCATTCCTGACCTTTTTAATCAGATTGCGGGTGCTAGGTGGTTCTCCAAACTTGATCTTAGGGGGGCCTACAATCTGATTCGTATCAGGGAAGGGGATGAGTGGAAGACAGCTTTTAACACCCCTGAGGGGCATTATGAAAATCTAGTTATGCCTTTCGGTCTGACCAATGCCCCCGCTGTCTTCCAACATTTCGTTAATGATATTTTTAGTCATCTCATCGGCAGGTTTGTAGTCATATACCTAGATGATATCTTAACTTATTCGGCTGATCTGAAAACACATGAGGTGCATGTCAGGCAAGTACTGCAGGTCCTACGGACGAATAAATTATATGCGAAAATTGAAAAATGTGTCTTCGCCGTTCAGGAAATACAGTTCCTGGGATATCTATTATCTGCTTCAGGTTTCCGTATGGATCCTGGGAAGGTCCAGGCAATTTTAGATTGGGATCTTCCTGATAACCTTAAAGCCCTACAACGGTTTTTGGGTTTCGCAAATTTCTATAGAAAGTTCATTAAAAATTATTCACTTATTGTAAAACCGCTTACTGACATGACTAGGAAGGGGACTGATTTTTCCAAATGGTCTGACGCCGCTAAAAATGCATTTTCCTGTCTAAAAGAGAGGTTTACCTCGGCACCTGTTCTAATTCAACCTGATGTCTCCCAGCCTTTTATTGTTGAGGTAGATGCGTCAGAGGTGGGAGTGGGGGCTGTATTGTCTCAGGGTCCGTCTCCTGGCAAATGGCGCCCTTGCGCTTTCTTTTCCAAAAAATTATCTTCTGCAGAGAAGAACTATGATGTTGGAAATAGGGAACTGTTGGCGATTAAACTGGCGCTTGAAGAGTGGCGTCACTTCTTAGAGGGAGCAATCCACCCCGTCACGGTGATTACGGATCACAAGAACCTTCTGTACCTAGAATCGGCTAAGCGTCTCACCCCTAGACAAGCTAGGTGGTCGCTATTCTTTACCAGATTTAACTTTGTAATCACCTATCGTCCTGGGGCAAAAAATACTAAGGCAGACGCATTATCTCGTAGTTTCCCTGGAGGGGGTAATGTTAGTGATCCGGTACCTATTTTACAAAGAGGAGTGGTTGTCTCTGCTGTACACTCTGTTCTAGAGGGAAAGGTGTTAGAGGCTCAGGGGGACGCCCCGGCCTCTTGCCCCTCAGAGAAATTGTTTGTACCGTTAAACCTGCGTCTTGAATTATTAAAAGAACATCATAATTCGGCACTTGCTAGGCACCCGGGTAGTAAAGCAACCTTGGAGCTATTATCTTGTCGTTTTTGGTGGCCAAGGTTGCGTCAGGATGTAATGGATTTCGTGTCTACTTGCTCTACTTGTGCACGCGCGAAAGTCTCTCATACACGTCCAGCAGGGTCTTTATTGCCACTTTTTATTCCCAATAGGCCATGGACACATCTGTCAATGGATTTCATCACTGACTTACCGTTGTCTGCGGGTAAAACAGTTATTTTGGTAGTAGTAGACAGGTTTAGCAAAATGGTACACTTTATTGCGCTACCCGCACTTCCTAATGCTAAAACTCTTGCTCAGGTGTTTATCAGTGAAATCGTGAAGCTTCACGGGGTCCCTTCCGATGTGGTTTCGGATCGGGGAACCCAATTTATTTCTAAGTTTTGGAAAGCTTTTTGTTCCCGTTTGGGGGTACACTTGTCCTTTTCCTCAGCTTTCCATCCTCAGTCGAATGGACAGACTGAGCATACCAACCAAAACCTAGAAACATATTTAAGGTGTTTTGTGTCTGAAAACCAAGAGTTGTGGTCATCATATTTACCGTTAGCTGAGTTTGCCATAAATAATCATTATCAGGAGTCCACTGGCAAGTCACCATTCCTTGGTGCATACGGTTTTCATCCCCAATTTTGTACTTTCAAAGAGGGGGGGTCTTCTGGGGTTCCCGAAGAGGAAAGGTTTTCTTCATCTCTTTCATCGGTATGGCAGAAGGTGCAAGTTAACTTGAAAAAGATGAGTGGTAAATATAAATGCATGGCCGATAAGAAACGGTCGCCAGGTCCGGACCTAGGGGTGAATGACTATGTGTGGTTGTCTACTAGGAATATTAAGTTGAAGGTTCCCTCTTGGAAACTGGGCCCTAGGTTCATTGGTCCTTATAAAATAGTAGCCGTCATTAACCCTGTGGCTTTTCGCCTGGAGCTACCTCAGACTTTTAAGATCCATAACGTCTTCCATAAATCGTTACTCAAGAAGTATGTTCCACCTCTAGAACCATCACCGCTGCCACCTCCTCCTGTTATTGTGGATGGTAATCTGGAGTTTCAAATAGCCAGAATTGTTGATTCTCGTCGAGTCCGCCGCTCTCTTCAGTATCTGGTGCATTGGAGGGGTTACGGTCCCGAGGAAAGAATGTGGGTTCCAGCGTCAGAGGTAAACGCCAACAGGTTAATTCAGGCTTTCCATGCCTCTCATCCGGAGAGACCTGGTCCTGAGTGTCCGGAGGCCCCTCGTGAAAGGGGGGGTACTGTCACGAGGGTATCAAGAGCCACGTCTGACTCCGTTATACCCGGGGTCAGGAGGTCGCAGCGGGTGGCTGCGCGCTCTATATCTAAAGATCGCGTTGTTTCTTAGTGATTGTTTTCTGTGTTTGCCTTGCTATCCTTTTTGTCTCAATCAGGGATCCGTAGCTTCTCCTCCTCAGCTGTTTCTTGTCTGCCACTCCCAACCTCCTTATATTCTCCCCTCACACTTCTCTAGTTGCCAGTTATAGAGCTTCCTGCCTGGACATCTATACTGACCCACTGGAGTTGTGAATCCTGGTTGTCGTTCCAGAGTGCTACCCTCCGGATCCCTGTTGGGCTTCTTGTTGTCTCCTGTTGTCGCCCACCTGGGATTATATGTTGAGTTTGTATTGTCTGTCCTTCCCTTGGTGTTTTCCTTTAGAGCTAGTGGTGCGGACTAGTGTTCCCACCGCCCTGTTCACTATCTAGGGCTCAGCTTAGGGAAAGCCAGGGCTTTAGGCACGTGATCGGCGTACGGGTGAGGAACCCGTCTAGGGACGTCAGGGCAGCCAGGTGCCAGCCGCTAGGTGAGTCAGGGGTCACCACCTTCCCTCTCACTTGGGCAGGGCCTTCCTTGTTCCCTCCCTCTGTGTCACGTATGTGATAGTCACGCCGACCATGATACTGAAATAACCACTCGTTACAACCGAGGTATGCAGCAAAGCATTTGTGAAGCCACAACACGCACGACCTTGAGGCAGATGGGCTACAACAGCAGAAGACCCCACCGGGTACCACTCATCTCCACTACAAATAGGAAAAAGAGGCTACAATTTGCACAAGCTCACCAAAATTGGACTGTTGAAGACTGGAAAAATGTTGCCTGGTCTGATGAGTCTCGATTTCTGTTGAGACATTCAAATGGTAGAGTCCGAATTTGGCGTAAACAGAATGAGAACATGTATCCATCCTCTGATGGCTACTTCCAGCAGGATAATGCACCATGTCACAAAGCTCGAATCATTTCAAATTGGTTTCTTGAACATGACAATGAGTTCACTGTACTAAAATGGCCCCACAGTCACCAGATCTCAACCCAATAGAGCATCTTTGGGATGTGGTGGAACGGGAGCTTCGTGCCCTGGATGTGCATCCCTCAAATCTCCATCAACTGCAAGATGCTATCCTATCAATATGGGCCAACATTTCTAAAGAATGCTATCAGCACATTGTGGAATCAATGCCACGTAGAATTAAGGCAGTTCTGAAGGCAAAAGGGGGTCCAACACCGTATTAGTATGGTGTTCCTAATAATTCTTTAGGTGAGTATATTTTACTATATTCTAAATATTCGTGAATTCTCAAAGTGCCGATATTCACGATTAATATTCGCAATTCGAATATTCGCTCCAAACACTACTCACCAGACCCCAAATTTCTAATTTCCAGTCTCCTCAGTCAGTGTAAATCTTGTGAGTGACAGACCAGGCAAGCGGCACTTTGATGATTTCCGCTTTTGCCTGTTCATGCGCTCTTCTGATGCTGCTATTAAAACATTTGATTAGCAGCATCGGTGCTGTAGAATCGACCCATGGCTACAGTACATGCCCCATTGAAAGCAGATGCACCACAAACTGGTGACCAGACAGGGATCCCAGCCATTAGAGTGAGTAGAGAAAAGGACCAAACTGTGCTTTGGTGGTCACCAGTGATGGTCAGTTCGCAGTGTACACCAGCGAACACATGCGGGCTGCCATCTTTAGTAAGGTAGACTCACCTGTCCGGCGATGCACAGGTAAGCCCTTACCTGTGCCTGTGCCGGGAGCCGGTCTGAAATCAAATGCAGTCCCCGGGAGCAGGCAGTTCCGAGAACAGCCCGATGAAGGCCCCCAGCGGCTGTTCTTGGAACTTCCTTCTCCCGGTGATTGCATTAGATTTTTAGACCGGCTCCCGGCACAGGCACAGGTAAGGGCTTACCTGTGCATCGCCGGACGGGTGAGTCTACCTTACTAAAGATGGCAGCCCGCATGTTTGCTGGCGAACACTGCGAGCTGACCATCACTGGTGACCACCACTGGTAAACTACTGAGGAAGAGCAGTAAACAAAGTGGATTATGTGCCTTCCTTTCTGTAGGGCAGCAGGCAGTTAATGAGATAGGAATACCCCTTTCAGATTAATCTCAGGCCTATTGCAACTGGTGCTTGCACCAGAATCATCATTAGGAACACACAGCAAGTTTTAGGTGACGTAGACATTAGTCCTGGAGTAAGAGTCACTCATCACCTCTGCATCATCTTATGTTCCGGGCAAAGAACGTATCACCGATGTCAGATGCATCACCAAGGACAAAATTAAAGCCTTTTTTTCTGGTGCTGCTCATTCATGCCGAGAAATGATTTCCACATTCTCTTGTTTTTCAGTTACAGGAATTTCTTTATTAATAAGTCTCACAAGGAGGATGCGTTTCGGTGAAAATCTCCGTCATCAGATCGAAGGGACAATAACATTGCTTACAAGAAGAAACATAAAGTAAAAATGGTGGCAAAAATGATTTTCCAAAAGCGAGGAAGAGAGCTCCATAATGTCACACAGCTCGTTACAATGTATGGAATCAATCCATAAATATAAATATAAAAAAAACACTAAAAACATGTAGGGCCAGAGTCCATAATACACTCACTGACAAAAAAAATACCGCTCCAAGAAGGAGTTGTTGGAATGGAACCTTCTCTGTGAGGATGTAATGATGATATATGGAAGTGATCATAATGTTGTATTGAAAGGAGAAGTTTATTGGGGAAACTGTACAACTGAAAGGAGGCGCTAGGACCCTGTTGGGGCACCTCTAGCCTGGACACGAGATGAGATACAGGCAGTGGCGACTCTAGGAACAATATATAGGGGGGGAGGGGCACATAAGATACCGCAGTCCAAAATGGGGGGGCACTAATAACCATAGCCTGCAGGACATCACAGAGGTCTGGGGTCCACATTATAGCACCACTACATTTACCGTACATTTGTTTATTATAAAAAAAAATCATACATAACTTTAAAAAAAAAACAACATTTTTACTGTCCCTTTAAGCAAAAGCCAGAATATAATAAAAGACAAAAACAGACATTAAACTACATTTATAATAAAAAATTTACTTACAAAAGGAGCTATTCAGTCGTCTGCTGTGCCGTCCTCTGCTTGCTTCCGCGGATTCTTTCCCCTCCTTTCTGTCTCTCCTCAGTGCGCAGGTGCACTGCTATGGAGGATCAGTGGAGGACACACTGTTATGGGGGATCTGTGCATAACACTGTTATGGAGGATCTGTGGATGACACTGTTATGGGGGATCTGTGCATGACACTGTTATGGAGGATCTGTGGATGACATATTGTTATGGCTAATCTGTGGATGTCACACTGTTATGGGGGATCTGTGGAGGACACACTGTTATGGGGGATCTGTGGAGGACACACTGTTATGGGGGATCTGTGGAGGACACACTGTTATGGGGGATCTGTGGAGGACACACTGTTATGGGGGATCTGTGGATGTCACTCTGTTCTAGAGGATCTGTGGATGACACACTGTTATGGAGGATCTGTGGATGACACACTGTTATAGAGGATCTGTGGAGGACACACTGTTATGGGGGATCTGTGGATGTCACTCTGTTCTAGAGGATCTGTGGATGACACACTGTTATAGAGGATCTGTGGAGGACACACTGTTATGGGGGATCTGTGGAGGTCACACTGTTATGGGGGATCTGTGGAGGACACACTGTTATGGAGGATATGTGGAGGACACACTGTTATGTGGGATCTGTGGAGGACACACTGTTATGGGGGATCTGTGGCGGACACACTGTTATGGGGGACCTGTGGATGACACTGTTATGGGGGATCTGTGGCTGACACACTGTTATGGGGACCTGTGGATGACACACTGTTATGGAGGATCTGTGGATGACACACTGTTATGGGGATCTGTGGATGACACACTGTTATGGGGATCTGTGGATGACACACTGTTATGGAGGATCTGTGGATGACACACTGTTATGGAGGATCTGTGGATGACACACTGTTATGGGGATCTGTGGATGACACACTGTTATGGGGACCTGTGTATGACACACTGTTATGGAGGACCTGTGGATGACACTGTTATGGGGATCTGTGGATGACACTGTTATGGAGGATCTGTGGATGACACACTGTTATGGGGATCTGTGGATGTCACACTGTTAGGCCCCTAGCAGACGAGCGTGTCCGGATTAGGTCCAGATGCGTCCCAGTGCATTGCAGCAAACCCGCGCGAGTAGGTACCCAATTGCAGTCAGTTTTGACTGCGATTGCGTTCCGTTGTTCAGTTTTTATCGCGCGGGTGCAATGCGTTTTGCACGCGCGTGATAAAAAACTGAGTGTGGTACCCAGACCCGAACTTCTTCACAGAAGTTCAGGTTTGGGTTCAAGGTTGTGTAGATTGTATTATTTTTCCTTATAACATGGTTATAAAGGGAAAATAATAGCATTCTGAATACAGAATACATAGTACAATAGGGCTGGAGGGGTTAAAAAAAAAGAATTTTTTTTTTTAACTCACCTTAATCCACTTGTTCGCGCAGCCGGCATCTCTTCTGTCTTGTTGTATGAGGAATAGGACCTTTGATGACGTCACTACGCTCATCACATGGTCCGTCACATGATCCATTACCATGGTGATGGATCATGTGATGGACCATGTGATGAGCGCAGTGACCACCCTAACTACTGTTACTAGTACAGACCGTCACCCGGGCATCAGCCAGCATCAGCCCCCTGTAGCGATGCCTATGGATACAGGTGGCCATGGAGGCATACAGATTCTACGGCACATTTACCCACAGATATTACAGCTGGGCTGGTAGACCCTGGGATAAATGTCCAAATGGCTATAAATCTGGTGACCGGGAAGCCAATGAAGTGTTACAAACTGGTGGGGACATTCCTGGGAAACCCTTGCTGTGTGTAGATGATCATTATCCTGCACAAAAATGCCAGGTGGAAGCCCTGCCTTGAGAGGTAACACATGCGGCACAGGATGTCCTGCACATATCGCTGAGCTGTTAGTCTCCCTCGTAACAGTACTAGGGGTGACCAACTGTTGTATGCATTAGCTTACCAGTTGTTGGGGCAAAAGGCAGCCATCGTGTGAGCCCAAACAGAACCTGGATTCTAAAGACCATACGGTTGGCTGTCAATGGCAGGACACATAATGGATGAGGTGACATCAAATTTCCTTCTGCTAACCACCTGGAAATGGTTCGTTCAGAGACGGCAATGAATGATAAAGGCGCCACCTGTGTCTGGATGGTGGACAACTAAATTGTGGGAGCTGCTCGTGCTTGTCAGCGGATGAAACGACTACTGGTGGTCTGTCTGGGCCATCGGAGCCTGTTCGGTGTGTGCGCGAGCCCTCATGTAACCACTGCTCCCAACACTTCCTAACATCTAGGTCACAACATAGCGCTACTATATTCTGCAGCACTTTACAGACATTAGCATCCAACTGTCCCCAATGGGGCTCACAATCTAAGGTCCCTATCAGTATGTCTTTGAAGTGTGGGAGGAAACCGTAGAACCCGGAGGAAACCCACACAAACACAGTGATTCGAAACTAGGACCCTAGCGTTGCAAGGCACCAGTGCTAACCACTTGAGTTGACAATTTCTTGCCATGATGTACACTACCCAAAAGAAGTCTCTGAGAGCCTTTTTTATAGGGCAGCGGGGGAAGCACTTTTACTCCCTCTTGTGGCAAGACCTAGTGTCTCATCAGACCCCACCTGTAAACATTTACATATCTGCCTGAGACATAACTGCAAGGAAGTGTTTAGCAGAAATCCAACATTTCTATCCGGGTGCGGTCCTTTTTTTTGTCATTGAGTTTACATAGAGAGATCCCTAAGGCCCCTTTCACACGGGCGAGTATTCCGCGCGGATGCGATGTGTGAGTTGAACGCATTGCACCCGCACCGAATACCGACCCATTCATTTCTATGGGGCTGTTCACATGAGCGGTGATTTTCACGCATCACTTGTGCGTTGCGTGAAAATCGCAGCATGCTCTATATTCTGCGTTTTTCACGCAACGCAGGCCCCATAGAAGTGAATGGGGTTGCGTGAAAATCGCAAGCATCCGCAAGCAAGTGCGGATGCGGTGCGATTTTCACGCACGGTTGCTAGGAGACGATCGGGATGGAGACCCGATCATTATTATTTTCCCTTATAACATGGTTATAAGGGAAAATAATAGCATTCTGAATACAGAATGCATAGTACAATAGCGCTGGAGGGGTTAAAAAAATAAATAAATTATTTAACTCACCTTAATCCACTTGATCGCGGAGCCGGCATCTCCTTCTGTCTTCATCTTAGCTGTGTGGAGGAACAGGACCTGTGGTGACGTCACTCCGGTCATCACATGATCCATCACATGATCTTTTACCATGGTGACGGATCATGTGATGACCGGAGTGATGTCACCACAGGTCCTGTTCCTGCAATGAATGCTCACCACAGGTCCTGTTCAGCAAAGAAGGAGACAGACGAGAAGGCGGCAGCGCGATCAAGTGGACTAAGGTGAGTTAAAAAAAAATTATTTTTTTTTTAACCCCTCCAGCGCTATTTTACTATGCATTCTGTATTCAGAATGCTATCATTTTCCCTTATAACCATGTTATAAGGGAAAAAAATACAATCTACACAACCCCGATCCCAAGCCCGAACTTCTGTGAAGAAGTTCGGGTTTGGGTACCAGACATGCACGATTTTTCTCACTCGCGTGCAAAACGCATTACAATGTTTTGCACTCGCGCGGAAAAATCGCGCGTGTTCCCGCAACGCACCCGCACCTTTTCCCGCAACGCCCGTCTGAAAGAGGCCTAAGAGATTCAGATAACCGGTGGAGGAGTGCAGTGGAGAAATGGGTGCATTAATATTGGACTGATTGTTCTATCTGACTGCAGTATTCACAAGGAGGCAGCAAAACAGCTTGCCTACCAGTGTACAGGATGTTGCCAATGTAGGTTGATCTTAATGGACACATTTATTTAAAAAAACTTAAGATTATGGAAGTCATTTCTGTGTATGAGTGAACAGCGGCAGGAAAAAACATCTACAGGGTTTTATTCTGCATGTCTCTGCGCTCACTCTGCGTCCTCTCCAAGTAAGAAATCAATGCCAGAGAATGGACTGCTGAGAAAGCGGCCTCATTCAAGTTTCTAAGGCCTCTTTCACACGAGCGTGTGGCGGATAAGGTCCGGATGCGTTGCGGCAAACCCGCGCGAGTAGATACCCAATTGCAGTCAGTTTTGACTGCAATTGCGTTCTGTTGTTCAGTTTTTATTGCACGGGTGCAATGCGTTTTGCACACGCGTGATAAAAAACTGAGTGTGGTACCCAGACCCGAACTTCTTCACAGAAGTTCAGGTTTGGGTTCAAGGTTGTGTAGATTGTATTATTTCCCCTTATAACATGGTTATAAGGGAAAATAATAGCATTCTGAATATAGAATGCATAGTACAATAGGGCTGGAGGGGTTAAAAAAAAATAAAAAATTTAACTCACCTTAACCACTTAAGGACCACAGGTTTATACCCCCCTAGTGACCAGGCCCTTTTTTACAAATCGGCACTCCACAACTTTAGAGGTTTATTGCTCGGTCATACAACTTACCACCCAAATGAATTTTACCTCCTTTTCTTCTCACTAATAGAGCTTTCATTTGGTGGTATTTCTTTGCTGCTGACATTTTAACTTTTTTTGTTATTAATCGAAATTTACAGATTTTTTTGCAAAAAAATGACATTTTTCACTTTCAGTTGTAAAATTTTGCAAAAAAAAACAACATCCATATATAAATTTTTCTCTAAATTTATTGTTCTACATGTCTTTGATAAAAAAAAATGTTTGGGTAAAAAAAAAAAAAATGGTTTGGGTAAAAGTTATAGCGTTTACAAACTATGGTACAAAAATGTGAATTTCCGCATTTTCAAGCAGCTCTGACTTTCTGAGCACCTGTCATGTTTCCTGAGGTTCTACAATGCCCAGACAGTACAAACACCCCACAAATGACCCCATTTCGGAAAGTAGACACCCTAAGGTATTCGCTGATGGGCATAGTGAGTTCATAGAACTTTTTATTTTTTGTCACAAGTTAGTGGAAAATGATGATTTTTTTTTTTGATTTTTTTTTCTTACAAAGTCTCATATTCCACTAACTTGTGACAAAAAATAAAAACTTCCATGAACTCACTATGCCCATCACAAAATACCTTGGGGTGTCTTCTTTCCAAAATGGGGTCACTTGTGGGCTAGTTATACTGCCCTGGCATTTTAGGGGCCCAAATGCGTGCAAAGTAGTTTGAAATCAAAATCTGTAAAAAATGGCCGGTGAAATCCGAAAGGTGCTCTTTGGAATGTGGGCCCCTTTGCCCACCTAGGCTGCAAAAAAGTGTCACACATGTGGTATTGCCGTACTAAGGAGAAGTTGGGCAATGTTTTTTGGGGTGTCATTTTACATATACCCATGCTGGGTGAGAGAAATATCTTGGCAAAAGACAACTTTTCCCATTTTTTTATACAAAGTTGGCATTTGACCAAGATATTTATCTCACCCAGCATGGGTATATGTAAAATGACACCCCAAAGCACATTTCCCAACTTCTCCTGAGTATGGCAATACCACATGTGTGACACTTTTTTGCAGCCTAGGTGGGCAAATGGGCCCACATTCCAAAGAGCACCTTTAGGATTTCACAGGTCATTTTTTACAGATTTTGATTTCAAACTACTTACCACACATTAGGGCCCCTAGAATGCCAGGGCAGTATAACTACCCCACAAGTGACCCCATTTTGGAAAGAAGACACCCCAAGGTATTCCGTGAGGGGCATGGCGAGTTCCTAGAATTTTTTATTTTTTGTCACAAGTTAGCAGAAAAGGATGATTTTTTTTTTTTTCTTACAAAGTCTCATATTCCACTTACTTGTGACAAAAAATAAAAACTTCCATGAACTCACTATGCCCATCACGAAATGCCTGGGGGTGTCTTCTTTCCAAAATGGGGTCACTTGTGGGGTAGTTATACTGCCCTGGCATTTTAGGGGCCCGAATGCGTGAGAAGTAGTTTGAAATCGAAATCTGTAAAAAATGGCCGGTGAAATCCGAAAGGTGCTCTTTGGAATGTGGGCCCCTTTGCCCACCTAGGCTGCAAAAAAGTGTCACACATGTGGTATTGCCGTACTCAGGAGAAGTTGGGCAATGTGTTTTGGGGTGTCATTTTACATATACTCATGCTGGGTGAGAGAAATATCTCGGCAAAAGACAACTTTTCCCATTTTTTTATACAAAGTTGGCATTTGACCGAGATATTTCTCTCACCCAGCATGGGTATATGTAAAATGACACCCCAAAACACATTCCCCAACTTCTCCTGAGTACGGCGATACCAGATGTGTGACACTTTTTTGCAGCCTAGATGCGCAAAGGGGCCCACATTCCTTTTAGGAGGGCATTTATAGACATTTGGATCCCAGACTTCTTCTCACGCTTTAGGGCCCCTAAAATGCCAGGGCAGTATAAATACCCCACATGTGACCCCATTTTGGAAAGAAGACACCCTAAGGTATTCAAATGAGGGGCATGGCGAGTTCATAGAAATTTTTTTTTTTGCCACAAGTTAGCGGAAATTTATTTTTTCTTTTTTTTTCTCACAAAGTCTCCCTTTCCGCTAACTTGGGACAAAAATTTCAATCTTTCATGAACTCAATATGCCCCTCAGCAAATACCTTGGGGTGTCTACTTTCCGAAATGGGGTCACATGTGGGGTATTTATACTGCCCTGGCATTTTAGGGGCCCTAAAGCGTGAGAAGAAGTCTGGAATATAAATGTCTAAAAATTTTTACGCATTTGGATTCCGTGAGGGGTATGGTGAGTTCAGGTGAGATTTTATTTTTTGACACAAGTTAGTGGAATAGGAGACTTTGTAAGAAAAAATAAAATAAAAACATTTCCGCTAACTTGGGCCAAAAAAATGTCTGAATGGAGCCTTACAGGGGGGTGATCAATGACAGGGGGGGTGATCAGGGAGTGTATATGGGGTGATCACCCCCCTGTCATTGATCACCCCGCTGTAAGGCTCCATTCAGACGTCCGTATATTTTTTACAGATCCACGGATCCATGGATCGGATCCGCAAAACACATACGGACATCCGAATGGAGCCTTACAGGGGGGTGATCAATGACAGGGGGGTGATCAGGGAGTCTATATGGGGTGATCACCCCCCTGTCATTGATCACCCCCCTGTAAGGCTCCATTCAGATGTCCGTATGTGTTTTGCGGATCCGATCCATGTATCAGTGGATCCGTAAAAATCCTACGGACATCTGAATGGAACCTTACAGGGGGGTGATCAATGACAGGGGGGTGATCAATGACAGGGGGGTGATCAGGGAGTCTATATGGGGTGATCACGCCCGTCATTGATCACCCCCCTGTAAGGCTCCATTCAGACGTCCGTATGTGTTTTGCGGATCCGATCCATGTATCAGTGGATCCGTAAAAATCATACGGACGTCTGAATGGAGCCTTACAGGGGGGTGATCAATGACAGGGGGGTGATCAATGACAGGGGGGTGATCAGGGAGTCTATATGAGGTGATCAGGGAGTCTATATGGGGTGATCAGGGGTTAATAAGTGACAGCGGGGGTGTAGTGTAGTGTGGTGTTTGGTGCTACTTATTACTGAGCTGCCTGTGTCCTCTGGTGGTCGATCCAAGCAAAAGGGACCACCAGAGGACCAGGTAGCAGGTATATTAGACGCTGTTATCAAAACAGAGTCTAATATACCTGTTAGGGGTTAAAAAAATTGCATCTACAGCCTGCCAGCGAACGATCGCCGCTGGCAGGCTGAAGATCCACTCGTTTACCTTCTGATCCTATGAACGCGCGCGCCTGTGTGCGCGCGTTCACAGGAAATCTCGGCTCACGCGAGATCACGACAATCGGCGTTAGTATAGCCTGGGAGCGCCGCAGCAATGACGCCTTTCGGCGTTAGTGTGGCGGGAAGTGGTTAATTCACTTGTTCGCGCAGCCGGCATCTCTTCTGTCTTCTTCTTTGAGCAATAGGACCTTTGATGACGTCACTGCGCTCATCACACGGTCCATCACATGATATTTTACCATAGTGATGGATCATGTGACGGACCATGTGATGAGCATAGTGACGTCATCAAAGGTCCTATTCCTCAAAGAAGAAGACAGAAGAGATGCCGGCTGCGCGAACAAGTGGATTAAGGTGAGTTAAATAATTATTATTATTTTTTTAACCCCTCCAGCGCTATTGTACTATGCATTTTGTTTTCAGAATGCTATTATTTTCCCTTATAACCATGTTATAAGGGAAAATATTAATGATCGGGTTCCCATCCCGATCGTCTCCTAGCAACCGTGCGTGAAAATCGCACCGCATCCGCACTTGCTTGCGGATGCTTGCGATTTTCACGCAGCCCGAGTCACTTCTATAGGGCCTGCTTTGCGTGAAAAACGCAGAATATAGAGCTTGCTGCGATTTTCACACAATGCGCAAGTGATGCGTGAAAATCACAGCTCATGTGCACAGCCCCATAGAAATGAATGGGTCCGGATTCAGTGCGGGTGCAATGCACCCGCGCGGAAATCTCGCCCGTGTGAAAGGGGCCTAAAAGAGGTCTTCTCCACAGCATCCATTTTGCATCATCCCGATGTTAATAGACAGCTCTTCCTGTAGGAGGATGCTTCCTCTGTGGGAGCTGGATCAGAGCTAACACAAAAAAAAATCCTGTGGTAAGACCGTCACTTGCATTTTTTCCTCCAAGTTCTTCTCTGCTGCTGAACGTAACGACACTATTGGAGACCGTGAACTACTTGCCATTAAGTTGGCACTTCAGAAGCGGAGACACATTTCCGGAGGGTGCTAGTTACCCAGTTGTCATTTACGCTGACCATCGAGAATCTGACCTGTCTCCAGACTGCTCAGTGCCTCGATCTATGACAAGCCCAGTGGTCTCTGTTCTTGCTTGCTTTAATTTTACTCTGTGGGAAAGAAAAAATATTAAAGTAGATGATCTTTTACGGTCCTTTGATCCCACAGATCAGATTGTAGGACCACAGCATATCATAAAGCTGGTCTGAATAATGCCAGTTGACTCTGTCATGGTGAAGCACATTCCGCTGGTAAAACAGCTCTATTAACCAAGAGGAAACAGATCCTTGCCTGGGGACATGTGTGTAAATAGGTTGGGCACTCAGGCCTCTGCAACACAATTAATCATATTTCCCTATATTATTGGTGGCCTACACCCTCAAGATGTCTGTCAATTATGCGGCTGCTTGCACTACTTGCGCACAGAACAAGTCTTCCCCTCAGAGTCCTGCAGGTTGTCACGAGGGTGTCAAGACCCACGCCTGACTCCGTTATACCCGGGGTCAGGAAGTCGCAGCGGTTGGCTGCGCGCTCTATGTAAGATAGGGCTGTTTCCTTATGGTAGCTTTCTGGGTTTGCTTTGCAACCCTTTTTGGCTCACTCAGGGATCCGTAGCTTCTTCTCCTCAGCTGTTCCTTGTCCAGCACTCCCAACCTCCTTATATTCCCCTCTCACACTTCTCTGGTTGCCAGATATAGAGCTTCCTGCCTGGACTTCTATACTGACCCACTGGAGCTGTGTAGCTGTGCTCTCTGGTTGTTGGTCCAGAACGTTACCCTCCGGATCCCTGTTGGACCTTTGTGGTCTGCTGTGGTCGCCCACCTGGGTGTATGTGTTTGTCTGTTTTGTCTGTCCTCTCCCTGGTGTTTCCCTCTTAGTGTCAGTGGTGCGGACTAGCGATCCCACCGGCCCGTTCACTATCTAGGGCTCATTTTAGGGAAAGCCAGGGTTTAGGCACGTGATCGCCGCACGGGTGAGGAACCCGTCTAGGGACGTCAGGGCAGTCAGGTGCCAGCCGCAAGGTGAGTCAGGGGTCACCACCTTTCCCTCTCCCTTGGGCAGGGCTTTCCCTTTTCCCTCCCTGTGCATGACGCCGGTCATTACACAGGTCTTCTTTTTCCATTACCTGTGCTAGATTCTGTGTCAAAACAACTTTTAATAGATTGTATCACCGATCTACATCATCCTCTGTTTGTCCTTGAGGAATATTCATCTTAGACTACTCAAATATTTGCTCCTTGTTTCTTTATGATATTCTGGAGCAGATCGGTCTTTTGTATACCCGACTCCTTCCATGTGTCTTACTTCAAACAGTAGGTACTCAATTGCTACTCTGGACCTTCTGTCTCTACTCCTACTCCCCGTAGAGGAGTTTGAGGTGGAGAGTATTTTGGATGTTAAGAAGGCTGGAAGAAGAACTTTCTATTTGGTGAACTGGAAGGGTCTTGATCCTGAACACAGATCATGGGAACCTGCCAAGAGGCACTAGCTCTTAAAAAAAAATTCCTACAGTCTGGACCAAAGAAGAGCAGTCTCATGTTTGGATGCACTGTTATGCCAGTGGTCCTTTCCCATCATATTCCTCCTGTGCTGTCCTGGCAGTCACAGCCACCAGAGCACTCATCCCCTGCAGCTCAGCCTATGTAGCTTGCTTCTTTGGGTTGCTTAATTTTCTCTTCTAGGGACCACACGCTCATCTCTCTTGGCCTTTTAAAGGGCCAGCATGTGTGATTTCCCAATCTGCTAACCAGTGGCAACCTTCCACTGGGAGGGGTGCCTGACCAATAATGTTTTTAGCCTACTAATTTCCCTGTGAAGGTGCGCTATATTCTGATCACCTGTCACCGACCTCTGCTTGACTACCGGATTTTGACCATTTGCTGCCTGACCTGACCTCTTTCTAATTCTTGTATTGACCCCGTGCTGAACTACCACAACCTTTAGCCTAATAATCTGATTGAATGTACTCAGCCTGCCCTGAACTCAGCTTGTTGTTTGATTATTGTTTTGCTTGATCCCTTGGTGCTCCTCACCACTGTCTCCTGATCCCCATGGGTCGTCACTTAAACAGAGACTACTCCAACCGCTGATGACCTGATGGTTCTCCTGCAGTGAAGTTGACCCACATCTGCTTTTGTTGCACTGTTCTAAATGATAAAGATCATCAGTAGATGTCTGGGTTAAAGATGTCAGGCACAGAAGTCACCCTATTCCCCTACAGAGGTTTAAAGTTGGAAGAAAAAGTAAGTGAACCCTCTGGAATTACCCAGATTTATGTATTGTTTACTATGTACTGTGGCCTGATCGTCTGTAATTGTGACTTGATCACAAACACAATCTAACTAAACCAATAACACACAAACAGATGAACCATTCATATCTTTTACTGAGTACATCGAGTAAACATCCATAGTGCAGGGAGTAAAAGTGAACCCGTAAAATTAATAACCTGTAGATCCACTTTAACAGCATTTCCCTCCACAAAATTTTTCTGTGGCTGCAAATAGGATTTGCACAATGTTGAGGAGGAATTTGGGACCATTGCTCTCTCCCATTGTGTTTCCTCAGGATAGGGAATAAGTATTAGTTGGGGTCTGACGACTGGTGTCACTGTGCACATACATTACTTATCCTGTAGTGATCCCGAGTTACATCCTGTATTATACTCCAGAGCTGCACTCACTATTCTGCTGGTGGAGTCACTGTGTACATACATTACTTATCCTGTACTGATCCTGAGTTACATCCTGTATTATACTCCAGAGCTGCACTCACTATTCTGCTGGTGCAGTCACTGTGTACATACATTACATTACTTATCCTGTACTGATCCTGAGTTACATCCTGTATTATACTCCAGAGCTGCACTCACTATTCTGCTGGTGCAGTCACTGTGTACATACATTACATTACTTATCTTGTACTGATCCTGAGTTACATCCTGTATTATATTCCAGAGCTGCACTCACTATTCTGCTGGTGCAGTCACTGGGTACATACATTACTTATCCTGTACTGATCCTGAGTTACATCCTGTATTATACTCCAGAGCTGCACTCACTATTGCTGGTGCAGTCACTGTGTACATACATCACTTATCCTGTAGTGATCCCGAGTTACATCCTGTATTATACTTCAGAGCTGCACTCACTATTCTGCTGGTGCAGTCACTGTGTACATACATTACTTATCCTGTACTGATCCTGAGTTATATCCTTCTGCTGGAAAAATCACTGTGTATATACAGTGCTGCCCATAATTATTCATACCCCTGGCATATTTTGACTTAAAGTTACTTTTATTCAACCAGCAAGTAATTTTTTGACGGGAAATGACATAGATGTCTCCCAAAAGATAATAAGACGATGTACAAGAGGCATTATTGTGGGAAAAAAACAATTCTCAGCTTTTATTTACATTTGAGCAAAAAATACAAGATGTTCCGCACTGTGGAAAATCTCAGAGGACGTGGTCGGAAGCCAAAAGTGACACCTGTGCTGGCAAGGAGGATAGTTACAGAGGTGAAAAAGAATCCAAGTATCACTACCAAGGCCATCCTGGTGAATCTGGGCTCTGCTGGTGGCAATGTCTCAAGGCAGACAATCCAACGGACACTGCACACTGTTTGGTTCCACTTCTCCAGATAAGGCACACAAAAGTTCGCTTGGCCTTTGCAAAAGCTCTTCTGGACAAAGAAGAAGACTTCTGGTCTTCTGTGTTATGGTCAGATGAAACAAAAATTGAATTGTTTGGTCACAATGATGTTTCCTTCATTTGGCGTAAAAAAGGAGAAGCCTACAACCCAAAGAACACCATCCGCACTGTCAAACATGGTGGTGGGAACCTAATTCTTTGCGGGTGTTTTTCAGCCAATGGACCAGGAAACCTAATCACAGTAAACGGCACCATGAAGAAAGAGCAATACATGAGGATTCTCAACGACAACATCAGGCAGTCTGCAGAGAAACTTGGCCTTGGGCACCAGTGGACATTTCAGCATGACAATGACCCAAAACACACAGCAAAAGTGGTGAAGAAATGGTTAGCAGACAACAACATTAACGTTTTGGAGAGGCCCAGCCAGAGTCCAGACTTGAATCCAATTGAGAATCTGTGGAGGGAGCTAAAGATCAGGGTGATGGCAAGAAGACTCTCCAACCTGAAAGATTTGGAGCTCATTGCTAAAGATGAATGGGCAAAAATACCTGTGGAGACATGCAAAAAGCTGGCCTGCAATTATAGGAAGCGTTTGATTGCTGTAATAGCCAATAAAGGCTTTTCTATTGATTATTGAGAAGGGTAGGAATAATTTTGGACTGGACACTTTTTGCTGAAATGTAAATAAAAGCTGAGAAATATTTTTTATCCACAATAATGCCTCTTGTACATCGTCTTATTATCTTTTGGGAGACACCTATGTCATTTCCCGTCAAAAATTTCTTTCTGGTTGAATAAAAGTAACTTTAAGTCAAAATTTGCCAGGGGTATGAATAATTATGGGCAGCACTGTACATAACATTCCTGACCCCAGAGGTGCACTCTCTATTTTGCTAGCTGAGTTCTTTCCCAGAATGGAAGGCATCAGAGCAATTTCTATGCAGTCATTGAATGGGCAGAAAATGTTAAATGAGCAGAAATGTTATCTGTGAAGCCTGCAGAACTATGAGTGCAGCTCAGGAGTATGATACAGGCTATAACCTAACACCAGCCTCAAAGTTTACTGAGATAAGAGAGATTCTTCTGGTGAGTATTCACTGAACCCAAGTGGACTGTGACCTACGTATGGGCTAATGAACCAATGACCTCTCTTGGTATTGAATGTACATCACAAGATAATAAAAAGGACCTTAGATAAAAACCACTACAAGTAAGATGAGATAAGTCTTACTACATGGGATCATAGTTCAAAGTCCCTGTAGTAGTAATCCAATTTCTCAGATTTCTCTAAAGCCAACCATGCACATTAGATAAATGCTGGCTGAACCAACTGAATTCGTCAGGAATGGTCAACAATCTAATGTGCATGGGGACCTCTCGACTGTTCCTCGATGGCAGATGTTGGGGGAAAGAAGAATCTTGTCCAATTCTTTGGCTTTTAGGAATATAGGACATGCATGTGTATGAGGGCGTGGAGGGACAGTTCGTAGCCATGGTGGCATGGACCTGCATTTTATTTTATATTGTTTGGAGGTGCTGGTCTAATTTTGTTTCTTGCATTGTACCTATGGGAGACTGGCTACCGCAGTTTGGACCGTGCACTCTTGCTCATGGCTTAGATCCTACACTGTCCTGAATTTTGTAGGCTTTATGCCTATGAGAAGCAATGCTTATAGTTTAAAGGGTTATTCCCATCTCAGACAATGGGGGCATAGCGCTAGAATATGCCCCCATTGTCTGATAGGTGCGGGTCCCACTGCTGGGACCCACACCTATAATGAGAAAGGATCAGGGAGAGCTGTGGCTTGAGGACCCCAGATTTCCCGGGGTCCGTTTACCACCAAGCGCTGCTCCCATAGAAGTGAATGGGAGCGTACCACGCATGCGCGGCCCAGGCTCCCATTCATTTCTATGGGGCCGATGGAAATAGCCGAGCCAGCGCTCGGCTATTTTCGGAGGCCCCATAGAAATAAATGGAGGGCGGCTGCGCATGCGAAGTGCGCTCTCCTTCACTTGCGAGGCCCCGTTCTCGATGGTAGTGCGGGTCTCAGCGGTGGGACCCGCATCTATCAGCCAATGGGGGCACATCCTAGTGATATGCCCCCATTGTCTCAGATGGGACAACCCCTTTAAAGTAGACCTTTCACCAGAATAAAGTATCTAAACTGACTATACAGACATGTAGAGCGGCTCCCAGGGATCCTCCTGCACTTACTGTTATCCCCGGGCGCCGCTCCGTTCTCCGGTTATAGCCTCCGGTATGTTCATAGTTAGGCTCCACCCAGGGGAACCTGCCGCGGTCTCCTTCTCCTATGCTGTAGCGCTGGCCAATCGCAGCGCTCAGCTCATAGCCTGGATCCCTGGGCGCCGCTCTACACGTCTGTATAGTCAGTTTAGATACTTTATTCTGATGAAAGGTCCTCTTTAAGTCCCGTCCCATCTGTAGAAGCCACCTTGTCGTTGTTGGCTGATCAACAATTTGTGCAAATAGCATAAATTTTTTATATATAAGTATAGCAGTAATGTAAAAGATTTTAATGTTTGCAGTATTTGCATGTGTCTTTGTGCTTGGGGCTGGGTGCTTCTACATTTACTATGGCTAGTCGTACATTTCAGATACAGTAGCTGTTGGCTGAATGCATGTTTGTTCGGCAGCTGTCCATCTTGACTCCCTTATATACATGTATTCTTGGCAAGTGCATGTGTTATCAATGGGGAAAGGGGAGTAAGTTATTGCAAAACGTCTCTGGTATTGGTATAATTCCAAGAATAGGAGGATCGGTGTAGTGAAATCCAACTGCCCAAAAGAGGTCCAAACAGCTTAGATGGTTGGCCAGTCCTGCAGAAATGAAAGGGTTTGGAAAACATAGTTTGAATACAGTACGTGTGGCCAACTTAACAGGTAGATAAAAAGGCCCATTATGTCTACCACTGAGGCTTAATTTTTCCAAATACATACAACTACATCCCTTTGTATATTTTTGGTAGCACAACACATCACCTCAAGGTGACACTGATGAATCTGGACCTGGCTGTTTGGGATTATTTCCGCTTTTCACGATGATACTTAATAATTTGATGGGTATATTAAGTGATAATGAGATTGTATCTGAATCAAAGCTGCCTAATCATCTCAAAATGTTTGGCCAGCATTGCTAGGACCAACTTTTTTCTTAGTGTTATACCTAAAGCAAATCAGGAGCCAAATCATGCGTTAGACAATGGTACCTTCGGTACATATAGATGTCACTATTAATCTTCTTACCTATTGTTCCAAGAACAGCTGGTAATTTAAGCTATGAATAGAAGTTCAAGAAATATTTGGCTCTTTCACAATGTAAAGAGATTTGTAACTAAATTCTCAAGCAGCTGTTGTTGCAGGTGGAAGGAAGCATTGTGTCTGGTTACTAACCAGCCAAGACCTGGAAGGTTCAAAATCATGACTCACAGTAACTGGCCTCTATTCAACATCAATGAAATCAACATTTCAGAGAATGGAGATGATACAGAGGGGCAGCACCAAGAATGGGGCAAGGTAGGACATAAGTGGTAGACAAAGCCACCATTAACCTGGGACAGCTAGACCAAATCATGGGTAATAGGAATTCCTTAGACTAAATTTGATCAAAATAGATGAATTCCACCAAAACAATTTTTAGCCAGATGAGCTTTATCAGTGAACAATCGTTTTAGCCATTTGACCACACACCATTATCATCTAAAGAGAAATCGGCTGTGTTTGAAATTCTCATCCAATAGTTGGACCAAAGATCTTTCATTCAAAGAAAGATCACACGTGGATAAAAAATCTTGTGCCCATCGCCCAGTTTCATTGAACATGTATAGTTAGTTTGAATAACCGTAAGGGTCAATATGTATTTAAATGTGTATGGCCATGTCTGCGAAACAAAGGTTCACCAGATGATTGTTCAACTGTTCAACCATCAACCAACTTCTATCTAATATGTATGGGCCCCTTGAGTTTATGATATGTCTTGTGTGCAAGGACCAGGGAATGGACCCTAAGGTCAAGACCAAGATTTTAAGAGTTCACTTTAGAATTTGAACCAGGAAGCAGTAATGGAGCTCATAAAAGGACCATAGGTTGGAACCATGAATGGAAACTGGAAAAGAAACTGAATTATCACAGAGTCTTTCTACATGGGGCAATTTCCACCATGAATGAGCACTAATCGACCATATACAAGTAGATCCACACTTGTATAAAGGGCCTTTCCACATGGCCAGATGCAAAGTAAATGGGGAATGAATAATCGTTATTGAGATTGTTCATCCCCTTTGTATATTGCAGGCAGCACATTCCGTTTACACAAGGCGATATGCAGCTGACAAACAATGATTTTTGCTGGTTTGTCAGGTATCTGGTGCCCCATTTACATGGGCCAGTTGTCGGGACCAAGTTTTCATTTGAACGTTCCTTCACATTTATTGGCCTCATCATATAAATGTGTAAGAGGGCCCCTAGAGTGAGTTGAGTCCATAAGCAACATCCAACCTCTGACTTGGAGCCAGAAATGTTATTTCTTATCCTGCTTGTTGATAAGCTGTAGATTGTCCACAAATTCATTAGGTTGGTTGCATGTTGAGCCAAAATAGACTCTACTCAATCTGACAAATAAACAAGGGTGAGCAGCCAAGCCAATGGTAAATGCAGGTAGCAGAGGGGCTGGTTGCAATAAAAGTATATGAGGCCCTTGCTCAAAAACAGCTCTTCATTGAAGAGTTCCTCTTGCAAATTTATAGATAAGCCAACATTTTCTGTGGACTAGTCACTGTGAGCAGTGAATTTCCTTAAAGGGGTTGTCTGCAACCATAAAAAAATCTCCCCATGTAACCACTGGGGTTACAGGAAGGCGGGAGCAGAGGAGCGATGGTGCTGGATCAGGGGATCTATCAAGTGAAAATTAGTTCTTTCATTTTATCATGTTGCCTGCCTTTTAGAATGTTTTTTATGATCTTGGACAACCCACTTATAGGGGTTTTCTCATCTCAGTCAATGGGGGCATATCGCTAGGATATGCCTCCATTGTCTTATAGGTGCGGGTCCCACCGCTGGGACCCGCACCTATATCGAGAACGGAGCACCGAAAGTGAAGGAGAGCGCACTGCGCATGTGCAGCCACCCTCCAATCATTTCTATGGAGCTGCAGAAAATAGCCGAGCGCTGGCTCTGCTATTGCCGTCTGCCCCATAGAAATGAATGGGAGCATAGGCCGCACATGCGCGGCACGCTACCATTTACTTCTATGGGAGAGGCAGGGATTAGCGCTTTGGTGGTGGACGGACCCCGGGAAATCTGGGGTCCTCCAGCCACAGCGCTCCCTGCTCCATTCTTGATATAGGTGAAGGTCCCAGTGGTGGGACCCGCACCTATCAGACAATGGGGCATATTCTAGCGATATGCCCCCATTGTCTAAGATGGGAATACCCCTTTAAAGGGTTATATCAATCTTAGACACTGGTGACATATCGCTAGGATATGCCATCACTGTCAGACAAGTGTGGGTCCTACCTTTGGGACCCGCACCTATCTCTACAATGGGCTCCCTGAAGCCAAGGAGAGCCCACCACCCATGCGCTGAATGCTCTCTATTCACTTCTATGGGAGTTCTCATGCATGGCCACACCTAAATTCACCGCTATGGGACTTCTGGAAATAGTTCCGAGTGTCAAAAGAGTCAAATGGCGGCAACGCATGTACGGAGTAGTATCCTTCTCTTTTAGGGGTCCATTCTAGAGATAGGAGCTAATCCCAGACGTGGGACCTGCACGTATCTTACATTGATGGCATATCCTAGCGATATGCCACCAAAGTCTGAGATGAGACAACACGTTTAATTCAATTCCTTTCAAACAATCTAGTAGAAAGTAGGACAAATATTTTCCTCTTAAGTTGGCAACGGGCCCCTTTACCCTTAGGGACCCACAAAGGTTATGTTTGTTTTAGGGTAATTATAGCAAGGGAAATTAACCAAGTCTTTGGACTGGAGTGGTACTCCTGACTTTTTTTTATTATCCGTAATCATTTTTAATCTTCATTTCTTGAATTACTTGCACAATTGGAAAAAAGAAATTTACTTCATGAGTTAATTAAGACAGAATTCGCAAGCAGGTGGCACGTGCGGCTCTGCCAAATCATGGCAGCGTATGTGCAAATAGTCCTGTGAAAGTAAAACAAACCATCAGCCGGTTCCTTGACCTGGGTCATAGTCTCACGGGGCAAATTGTCGGAAAAAACATATTTGTTTAACGATGTAACAGAATTAATACCAATCTTAAGATCAATTTACATGGGAAGATTATCAGGAAAATTATTAAGAAAGAAAATTCATATGAACACTTGTTCCCGGTAATTATCCCATGTGTCTCCAATCACCTAACAAATACACAAAATGCTTGTTTGTTGGGCAATCAGTCGTTTGTGAGGCACATAAAATCATCACTCGTGGGCAGCAAGTCCCCTTGCGTAAATAGGGATAGCCTACCGATAAACAATTTGTATGGGGAGGAACGATCGCAGTAGAGATCCTTCATCTTCATACAGAAGAAATTATTGCTGTGTATAATCACACACGCAAACTCTTAACTTAAAGTTCTTAACTCATCATGATATTGTCACGGTCCCTCAGGTGACTGATGTCAGGAAATCAAGCAGATTGGCTGAGCGTGGAGGAATCTAACAGCCTCCTTGATTTCTCTTCATTGAGTGTTGATAGGGTTAATGACCACTTCCCTTTTTTCAGCTTTTGCACAGTGGTCATCACTTCTACCCTTTATAGTCTCACCCCACCCTTCTGACTATGCGGTTGATAACTTAATTTGGGTTTGGCTGAGCTGGTGTGAGATCCTCTGTGGGGTTCCTGTTCTTCCATCTCTACAGAAGTTAGGTGTCGCGTTTGTTTGTATTTGTTATATTTCCTGTTGTTGTATCTGGGCCTGAGACAGAGACTTCCATTTGTCCATCTGGGGAGGAATAGGTTGTCTCTGGTCCAATACTTATTCCAGGGTCTTATAGGGAAATCAGGGCCTAGGTATACTGCTTATGAATATTCCTACCTTCAAGGTCTATTCATATTGATAGGTAGTCAGGGCCCGGATTAGGGTTGTCTAGGAGGTGACCTGTTTCTTCCCTAGTTTCCAAGCCCAGTTACTGTTCCCCTTCCCTCCTGTGTTCAGTGTGGAGTTTACCCCCCCCCCCCCCCCCACATTGATCGTAACAGATATCCCAATTGAAGGTGTCGGCTTAACATAACAAGTCTAGTTAAGAATGTGTGTTAACTCTACTACATCTGTAGGTGTAAAGATTTTCCTCATCAGTGACATCCAGAATCATTCATTTAATAGGAACTATTGTACATTGTAAAAACCTACAACAACCTCATATTATCCCAGTTGACCCTAGTTAAAAAAACAGCATAAATCCTAACCAAAAGAAAGATCAATGGGATTATAACGATAAAATATGTAATAATCTTTATTAATTAAAATATATAATTTAAATACAATTGTAAGGAGAAAGAGGCACGATGGAAAATGATCCAGAAAAAATACATGGGGTACATAGATCAGATATAGCACTTACAGTATTTTTTGCCCTATACGACGCACCGGTCCATAAGACGCACCTAGGTTTTTGAGGAGGAAAATAAGAAGAAAAAAATATGTTTAACCAAAAGGTGTGCTTTTGAACTAATGGTGGTCTGTGGATGACACTATTATGGAGGATCTGTGGATGACGCACTGTAATGGGGGTCTGTGGCTGACACTGTTATGGGGGATCTGTGGATGACACAGTGTTATGGGGGTCTGTGGCTGACACTGTTATGGGGGATCTGTGGATGGCACTGTTATGGGGATCTGTGGATGGCACTGTTATGGGGATCTGTGGATGGCACTGTTATGGGGGATCTGTGGATGGCACTGTTATGGGGATCTATGGATGACACTGTTATGGGGATCTGTGGATGGCACTGTTATGGGGATCTGTGGATGGCACTGCTATGGGGATCTGTGGATGGCACTGTTATGGGGATCTGTGGATGGCACTGTTATGGGGATCTGTGGATGGCACTGTTATGGGGATCTGTGGATGGCACTGTTATGGGGCATATGTGGATGGAGCTGTTATAGGGGCATCTGTGGATGGCACTGTTATGGGGGCATCTGTGAATGGAACTGTTATGGGGGCATCTGTGGATGGCATGACACTGCTATGGGGGGATCTGTTGATGACACATATATAATATCTTATGCTGTGTGTCATCCACAGATCCCCCCCATAACAGTGTCCCTGTGTAGTGAATGACCCCCAATACAAGGGGTGGGGGTCGGCATCTGGTTTTGTAATGGCAGCGGGGCCCTGTGCAGTCACTGTATTCTATTACACCGGGCCCCGCTCACTGTAGTAATCATATCTAACCTGTAGGCAATGTTAAACTATAGAAATAATGTGCAATCCAGCCTGTAGTACTTACTACAATCTTCCGTAGCAGGCAGGAGGAAGGGTATGCGGGCGCTGCCAGCGTAACTCACTACGTCATACACCTGTGCAGCCTTCTTCATTCATAAAGTGTGAGAAGCAGGCTTGTGACGTAGTGAGTTACTGTCACGGATGGTGTACAGGGAAACAAGACAATACAATATAATCTATGAGTCACTGGATCCACAACAAAGGAACAAAAGGGAGACCCCTGCATGAGACCTGCCACTCTCCCTGACTGCTCAGCCTATGCGAACACCCCAAAGGTGGATGGGCGCATATCCACGTACCTCGACTATCTTACAGCTGAAGACCCTACAATAGTGAGGGGACAAGACCACCGGCCCCCTACACAGACACGGAGGGAGCCAGGGTCACCTGGATCCAGCAAACAGAAAATCACAAATACATAAACAGTACTTATCTTGCAGACGACTGGGAACTAGGAAAGGCATGCACACACACTCCAGGAAGTTGTATAAGCCGCAACCTAATGCATCATGGGGAGGAACTTAACCTCCTCAGGACCGCCGTAGCAGGATTGCGTCTTTGCGGCGGCCCTGCTCTTCTGGGTGGACACAGGCGCGCGCGTTCACAGGAACGGAAGGTAAGAGAGTGGATCTCCAGCCTGCCAGCGGCGATCGTTCGCTGGCAGGCTGGAGATGTGTTTTTTTTAACCCCTAACAGGTATATTAGACGCTGTTTTGATAACAGCGTCTAATATACCTGCTACCTGGTCCTCTGGTGGTCCCCTTTGTTTGGATCGACCACCAGAGGACACAGGTAGCTCAGTAAATATGTTGCACCAAGCACCACTACACTACACCCCCCCCGTCACTTATTAACCCCTTATTCACCCTTGATCACCCCTGATCACCCCATATAGACTCCCTGATCACCCCCCTGTCATTGATTACCCCCCTGTCATTGATCAACCCCCTGTAAAGCTCCATTCAGATGTCCGCATGATTTTTACGGATCCACTGATAGATGGATCGGATCCGCAAAACGCATACGGACGTCTGAATGAAGCCTTACAGGGGCGTGATCAATGACTGTGGTGATCACCCCATATAGACTCCCTGATCACCCCCCTGTCATTGATTACACCCCTGTCATTGATCAACCCCCTGTAAAGCTTCATTCAGATGTCCGCATGATTTTTACGGATCCACTGATAAATGGATCGGATCCGCAAAACGCATACCGACGTCTGAATGAAGCCTTACAGGGGCGTGATCAATGACTGTGGTTATCACCCCATATAGACTCCCTGATCACCCCCCTGTCATTGATTACACCCCTGTCATTGATCAACCCCCTGTAAAGCTCCATTCAGATGTCCGCATGATTTTTACGGATCCACTGATAAATGGATCGGATCCGCAAAACGCATACGGGCGTCTGAATGAAGCCTTACAGGGGCGTGATCAATGACTGTGGTGATCACCCCATATAGACTCCCTGATCACCCCCCTGTCATTGATTACACCCCTGTCATTGATCAACCCCCTGTAAAGCTCCATTCAGATGTCCGCATGATTTTTACGGATCCACTGATAAATGGATCGGATCCGCAAAACGCATACGGACGTCTGAATGAAGCCTTACAGGGGCGTGATCAATGACTGTGGTGATCACCCCATATAGACTCCCTGATCACCCCCCTGTCATTGATTACACCCCTGTCATTGATCAACCCCCTGTAAAGCTCCATTCAGATGTCCGCATGATTTTTACGGATCCACTGATAAATGGATCGGATCCGCAAAACGCATACGGGCGTCTGAATGAAGCCTTACAGGGGCGTGATCAATGACTGTGGTGATCACCCCATATAGACTCCCTGATCACCCCCCTGTCATTGATTAAACCCCTGTCATTGATCAACCCCCTGTAAAGCTCCATTCAGATGTCCGCATGATTTTTACGGATCCACTGATAAATGGATCGGATCCGCAAAACGCATACGGACGTCTGAATGAAGCCTTACAGGGGCGTGATCAATGACTGTGGTGATCACCCCATATAGACTCCCTGATCACACCCCTGTCATTGATCAACCCCCTGTAAAGCTCCATTCAGATGTCCGCATGATTTTTACGGATCCACTGATAGATGGATCGGATCCGCAAAACACATACAGGCGTCTCCCTGGAGCCTTCCAGGGGGGGTGATCACCCCATATAGACTCCCTGATCATCCCCCTGTCATTGATCACCCCCCCCCCCTGTCATTGATCACCCCCCCTGTCATGCTGCATTCAGATGTCCGTATGATTTTTACGGATCCACGGATACATGGATCGGATCCGCAAAACACATACGGACATCTGAATGGAGCCTTATAGTGGGGTGATCAATGACAGGGGGGTGATCACCCCATATAGACTCCCTGATCACCCCCCTGTCATTGATCACCCCCCCTGTCATTGATCACCCCCTGTAAGGCTCCATTCAGACATTTTTTTGGCCCAAATTAGCGGAAATTATTTTTTTTTTTCTGACAAAGTCTCATATTCCACTAACTTGTGTCAAAAAATAAAATCTCACATGAACTCACCATACCCCTCACGGAATCCAAATGCGTAAAATTTTTTAGACATTTATATTCCAGACTTCTTCTCACGCTTTAGGGCCCCTAGAATGCCAGGGCAGTATAAATACCCCACATGTGACCCCATTTCGGAAAGAAGACACCCCAAGGTATTCCGTGAGGGGCATATTGAGTCCATGAAAGATTGAAATTTTTGTCCCAAGTTAGCGGAAAGGGAGACTTTGTGAGAAAAAATAAATAAATATCAATTTCTGCTAACTTGTGCCAAAAAAAAAATAATTTCTATGAACTCGTCATGCCCCTCATTGAATACCTTGGGGTGTCTTCTTTCCAAAATGGGGTCACATGTGGGGTATTTATACTGCCCTGGCATTCTAGGGGTCCTAAAGCGTGAGAAGAAGTCTGGGATCCAAATGTCTAAAAATGCCCTCATAAAAGGAATGTGGGCCCCTTTGCGCATCTAGGCTGCAAAAAAGTGTCACACATGTGGTATCGCCGTACTCAGGAGAAGTTGTGCAATGTGTTTTGGGGTGTCATTTTACATATACCCATGCTGGGTGAGATAAATATCTTGGTCAAATGCCAACTTTGTATAAAAAAATGGGAAAAGTTGTCTTTTGCCGAGATATTTCTTTCACCCAGCATGGGTATATGTAAAAAGACACCCCAAAACACATTGCCCAACTTCTCCCGAGTACGGCGATACCACATGTGTGACACTTTTTTGCAGCCTAGGTGGGCAAAGGGGCCCACATTCCAAAGAGCACCTTTAGGATTTCACAGGTCATTTACCTACTTACCACACATTAGGGCCCCTGGAAAATGCCAGGGCAGTATAACTACCCCACAAGTGACCCCATTTTGGAAAGAAGACACCCCAAGGTATTCCGTGAGGGGCATGGCGAGTTCCTAGAATTTTTTATTTTTTGTCACAAGTTAGTGGAAAATGATGATTTTTTTTTTTTTTTTTCATACAAAGTCTCATATTCCACTAACTTGTGACAAAAAATAAAAACTTCCATGAACTCACTATGCCCATCAGCGAATACCTTGGGGTCTCTTCTTTCCAAAATGGGGTCACTTGTGGGGTAGTTATACTGCCCTGGCATTCTAGGGGCCCAAATGTGTGGTAAGGAGTTTGAAATCAAATTCTGTAAAAAAATGACCTGTGAAATCCGAAAGGTGCTCTTTGGAATATGGGCCCCTTTGCCCACCTAGGCTGCAAAAAAGTGTCACACATCTGGTATCTCCGTACTCAAGAGAAGTTGGGGAATGTGTTTTGGGGTGTCATTTTACATATACCCATGCTGGGTGAGAGAAATATCTTGGCAAAAGACAACTTTTCCCATTTTTTTATACAAAGTTGGCATTTGACCAAGATATTTATCTCACCCAGCATGGGTATATGTAAAAAGACACCCCAAAACACATTCCTCAACTTCTCCTGAATACAGAGATACCAGATGTGTGACACTTTTTTGCAGCCTAGGTGGGCAAAGGGGCCCATATTCCAAAGAGCACCTTTCGGATTTCACAGGTCATTTTTTACAGAATTTGATTTCAAACTCCTTACCACACATTTGGGCCCCTAGAATGCCAGGGCAGTATAACTACCCCACAAGTGACCCCATTTTGGAAAGAAGAGACCCCAAGGTATTCGCTGATGGGCATAGTGAGTTCATGGAAGTTTTTATTTTTTGTCTGGCCATTGTAGAATCTCAGGAAACATGACAGGTGCTCAGAAAGTCAGAGCTGCTTCAAAAAGCGGAAATTCACATTTTTGTACCATAGTTTGTAAACGCTATAAATTTTACCCAAACCATTTTTTTTTTTACCCAAACATTTTTTTTTTTATCAAAGACATGTAGAACAATAAATTTAGAGCAAAATTTCTATATGGATGAAAAATGACATTTTTTTGCAAAAAAATCGTTAAATTTCGATTAATAACAAAAAAAGTTAAAATGTCAGCAGCAATGAAATACCACCAAATGAAAGCTCTATTAGTGAGACGAAAAGGATGTAAAATTCATTTGGGTGGTAAGTTGCATGACCGAGCAATAAACGGTGAAAGTAGGGTAGGTCAGAAGTGTAAAAAGTGGCCTGGTCTTTCAGGGTGTTTAAGCACTGGGGGCTGAGGTGGTTAAAGGGAAGCAATCAGTCCAACTGCATGACAGCTGAGATAGGCTAACGAGATGAGGAACTGAAATCAAAACAAAGAAACTCAAGGAGGAGGTTCTGGACAGCTCCTGTCAGAGCTTCTCAGCTGTCTGGTTGTGACAGTACCCCTCCCTCTACGAGTGGACTCCGGACACTCAGAGCCCACCTTCTCAGGATGGGACCTATGGAAAGCCCTGATGAGACGAGTGGCCTTAATGTCCGTCACTGGGACCCACATCCTCTCCTCAGGACCATAACCCTCCCAATGAACGAGGTACTGGAGGGAACCGCGGACAAGACGAGAATCCACAATCCTAGAGACCTGAAATTCAAGATTTCCATCAACCATAATCGGAGGAGGAGGCAAAGGCGAGGGTACAATAGGTTGAACATAAGGTTTCAATAAGGACTTATGAAAAACATTATGGATCTTCCAAGTCTGAGGAAGATCAAGACGGTAGGCAACAGGATTGATAACAGACAGGATCTTGTAAGGCCCAATAAACCTAGGACCCAACTTCCAGGAGGGAACCTTCAATTTGATATTCTTGGTAGACAACCACACCAGATCACCAACATTCAGGTCCGGACCAGGCACACGTCTCTTATCCGCCACACGCTTATATCTCTCACTCATGCTCTTTAGATTATCCTGAATCTTTTGCCAAATAGATGACAAAGACGAGGAGAATCTGTCCTCATCAGGTAAACCAGAAGACCCCTCTCCCGAGAAAGTCCCAAACTGCGGATGAAACCCATATGCACCAAAAAATGGTAACTTATCAGAGGACTCCTGACGACGGTTATTTAAAGCAAACTCAGCAAGGGACAAAAACGAACACCAATCCTCCTGATTCTCCGCCACAAAACAGCGCAGATATGTCTCCAGATTCTGATTGACGTGCTCTGTCTGGCCATTCGACTGCGGGTGGAAAGCAGAAGAGAATGACAACCGAACCCCCAAGCGAGAACAGAAAGCCTTCCAGAATCTGGAAACAAACTGCGTGCCCCTATCAGAGACTATGTCTGAAGGGATACCATGCAATTTGACAATGTGGTCAATAAATGCCAGCGCCAGCGTCTTAGCATTGGGCAAACCAGGAAAAGGGATGAAATGCACCATTTTGCTAAAACGGTCCACCACCACCAGAATCACAGTCTTCCCCGAGGAACGAGGCAGGACCGTTATGAAGTCCATGGACAGATGTGTCCAAGGACGGGAAGGAATGGGTAAGGGAAGGAGAGGACCTGATGGCCGTGAATGAGGGACTTTGGCACGAGCGCAAGTCTCGCAGGCTGCCACAAAACCCTCAACCGACTTACGAAGCGCAGGCCACCAGAATCTCCGAGCGATGAGATCCAGTGTGGCTCTTGGGTGCCCAGCAAGGACCGTATCGTGGTGTTCCTTAAAAATCTTGTGTCTTAAAGTGAGAGGCACAAACAACCTCCCAGCAGGACAAAGATCAGGAGCCTCCGACTGGGCTGCCTGCACCTCTGCCTCCAATTCAGGAAAAAGAGCAGAGACCACCACACCTTCAGCCAAAATGGGACCCGGGTCTTCAAAATTCCCACCTCCCGGAAAACAACGTGACAGGGCATCTGCCTTCACATTCTTAACCCCAGGGCGGAACGTGACAACAAAATTAAACCTTGAAAAGAACAAAGACCATCTGGCCTGTCTCGGGTTTAGACGCTTGGCTGACTCCAAGTCGGCCAGATTCTTATGGTCAGTAAACACGGTAATAGGGTGTCTGGCTCCCTCTAGCCAATGGCGCCTTTCCTCAAAAGCTAACTTGATGGCCAACAACTCCCTATCTCCCACATCGTAATTTCTCTCTGCGGAGGAGAGTTTCTTCGAGAAAAAGGCACACGGTCGCCATTTGGCAGGAGAGGAACCCTGAGACAAGACCGCACCCACACCCACCTCAGAAGCATCAACCTCAACTATGAAGGGTAAAGAAATATCAGGTTGTACCAGGATGGGAGCGGAAGCGAAACTCTCCTTGATATTAGAAAAGGCCTTACGCGCCTCTACCGACCAGGAAGAAAAATCTACCCCCTTTCTGGTCATATCAGTGAGTGGTTTAACAACAGAGGAATAATTAAAAATAAATTTCCTGTAATAATTGGCAAAGCCCAAAAAACGCATCAGCGCCTTCTGATTCTCAGGAAGCTGCCACTCAAGCACAGCGCGGACCTTCTCGGGGTCCATGAGAAAACCAGAAGCGGAGAGAAGAAACCACAGAAATTGAATTTCTGGAACCGCAAACACACATTTTTCCAGTTTCGCGTACAATTTATTCTCCCGCAGGATGAGCAAGACCTGACGTAAGTGTTCCTTATGAGTCTTGAAATCAGGAGAAAAAATCAAAATGTCATCCAAATACACTAATACAAATTTTCCCATTAAATGATAAAAAATGCTGTTCACGAAATGCTGAAAAACGGCTGGGGCATTCATCAAACCAAAAGGCATAACCAAATTCTCAAAATGGCCCTCAGGGGTATTGAAAGCCGTCTTCCATTCGTCTCCTTCTCTGACCCTGACCAGGTTGTATGCCCCTCTTAGGTCTAATTTGGAAAAGACTTTAGCCCCAACAACCTGGTTAAACAGGTCCGGAATCAGAGGAAGCGGATAAGGGTCACGAATAGTGATACTGTTCAGCTCCCTGAAATCCAGACAAGGTCTTAAAGAACCATCTTTTTTCTTAACAAAGAAAAAAACAGCGGCAACAGGTGACTTCGAGGGTCGTATGTGTCCTTTTCTCAGACTCTCAGAGATATAAGCACGCATAGCGACCCTCTCAGGTTGGGAAAGATTGTATAAACGAGATTTAGGCAGCTTGGCGCCTGGGATGAGATTAATAGGGCAATCGTACTCCCTGTGCGGAGGCAAATCCTGAACTCCACTCTCAGAGAAGACATCCGAAAATTCAGAGAGGAAAGGTGGAACAGTCTTAGTAGAAACCTCAGAAACAGATGTCATGAGGCAATTCTCTCTGCAAAAGTCACTCCAACCATTTATTTTCCTCGCTTGCCAATCAATGGTGGGGTTATGTTTAGTGAGCCAGGGTAGCCCCAACACTAGAGGAGTAGGCAAACCGCTAAGGACGAAACATGACATATCCTCAACATGAGCATCCCTCACAATTAAACGGATATTGTGAACTATGCCCTTTAATGATTTCTGAGAAAGTGGAGCGGAATCAATAGCAAAAACAGGAATATCCTTTCCCAAAGTGCATACCTGGAAACCATAAGTTATTGCAAATTGATGATCAATTAGATTGACAGCTGCTCCACTATCCACAAAAATCTCACAAAAAATGCTCTTGCTCTCTAGCGCCACCCTAGCAGGCAGGACAAAACGGGAACTACAAGCAAACGGAAAACCTTCAATTTCCGCCTCAACCCTGCCAATAGTAACAGACGGAACATTTTTAAAAGATTTCTTTCCTTTTTGTTTCTTTATTACTCTCAGAAAACTGCCTGAATCTCCTAGAGGGACACACATTTGCCAAATGATTTATACCTCCACAACAAAAACAAACCCTCCCATGCGGGCTGAATCTTCTATTGTCTGAGGCAATCAACCCCAGCTGCATGGGCTCCTGCTCAGAAGGGGCTGACAGCGACTGAGACCCCGGCGCACAGAATGGGACCGCTGCACTGTCCCGGGACTGAGCATGATAGGAAGGAGAGATCTCTCCTCTCTCTCTAAGACGCCTGTCAATACGAACGGACTGAGACATAGAAGAATCCAAGGAGGTAGGTCTCTCATGAAAGGCAAATGCATCTTTCAATCCTTCTGAAAGACCATGGCAAAATTGACTTCGGAGTGCAGCATCATTCCAACCAGTATCATCTGCCCATCTCCGAAATTCTGAGCAGTATATCTCTGCGGATTGTTTACCCTGGCATAACAGACGTAGTCTAGACTCAGCCAGAGCAATACGATCCGGATCATCATATATCTGACCCAGGGCTAAAAAGAATTCATCCACTGAACGGAGGGGCCGTGCCCCCTCCGGCAGCGAAAAGGCCCAGGACTGAGCGTTACCCCTGAGCAGCGATATAATTATCCCCACCCTCCGTTCCTCATCACCAGAGGAATGGGGAAGAAGGCGAAAATGGAGTTTGCAAGCCTCTCTAAAACGCACAAAATTCTCACTACCCCCGGAGAACGTATCCGGGAGCGAGATCTTAGGCTCAGAACAAACTCCATGAACGCAAGCTGAACCGGTCACTTGAAACTGAGAAAAAGCTACCTCCAATGAAAGACCCTGGAAGCGTTCAGCCAAAAGTGAAACCGGATCCATGCTTGAGACGGTTTTGGCGGCTTATAATGTCACGGATGGTGTACAGGGAAACAAGACAATACAATATAATCTATGAGTCACTGGATCCACAACTAAGGAACAAAAGGGAGACCCCTGCATGAGACCTGCCACTCTCCCTGACTGCTCAGCCTATGCAAACACCCCAAAGGTGGATGGGCGCATATCCACGTACCTCGACTATCTTACAGCTGAAGACCCTACAATAGTGAGGGGACAAGACCACCGGCCCCCTACACAGACACGGAGGGAGCCAGGGTCACCTGGATCCAGCAAACAGAAAATCACAAATACATAAACAGTACTTATCTTGCAGACGACTGGGAACTAGGAAAGGCATGCACACACACTCCAGGAAGTTGTATAAGCCGCAACCTAATGCATCATGGGGAGGAACTTAAAGGGAAGCAATCAGTCCAACTGCATGACAGCTGAGATGAGGCTAACGAGATGAGGAACTGAAATCAAAACAAAGAAACTCAAGGAGGAGGTTCTGGACAGCTCCTGTCAGAGCTTCTCAGCTGTCTGGTTGTGACAGTTATGCTGGCAGCGCCCGCCCACCCGGCCTCCTGCCTGCTACGGAAGATTGTAGTAAGTACTACAGGCTGGATTGCACATTATTTCTATAGTGCTGATACACCCGCTGGCCGGGCTGTGCAGCTTCGGGGCGGCGGTGTATCAGTGTAAATTGCAGCATTCGCCCCATAAGACGCACTGACATTTTGCCCCCACTTTTGGGGGGGGGGGAGTGCATGTTATAGGGCGAAAAATACGGCATGTCACAGATGTAATGTTGGGAAACAGGCCCCAAGCTCTTATATCAAGCTACATAATAAAGCCAAGTAATAGAAGATACCAAAAAGCCCTAGAGAAAATACAAACCCCAGAAAAATATAACGGGCTAGATATATCAAGCACTCCACCAGGGCAACAGAAGATAGAGGCCCAAGTAGTATATCAGACTAAATATATAAAGCTGAGTACATATAAGGACCAAAGGCTGGGTGCATGAATAGTGCAAGGAGCGATAGATACTCCACTTAGCTTCTAGCTGAATATATAGTAATAAATACATACAACATATAGTTAGATCTGAAGCTGAGTACATATAAGGGCTTTATAATACCCGAGGCTGAGTACATAAATATTGCACAAAGCTGCAGATACTATACTTGACTTCTAGCTGGATATATAGTGCTGAATACATGGAAAATACACAGTCCTAGGTGCTGTATTTCACCAGAGCAGTAATACTGGTGCTGTACTGAATATATATAGGTGATGAAATATAATGATCAAGTCAATAATTACACATGGCACACATATATACATGCAAAAAATGGCAAACTACTCAGGAGAAAGGCCCATGTACAGCTATAGCAACCTACCCACAGACATGATGTGCAATATGCTGAAGTATCACCCCACGCACTAACACCTCGACACGTGTTTCGCCCCTTAGGCTTCGTCAGGAGGACTATTGTACATTGCCCCACATTACAATTTTTACCGCTAAAACTCAAGAATAATTTTAACAATTACAATTGTTTAATTTGATTTGAATAAATATTCTGAGCAAGCATCTGTAAAGTGTTCGCGCTCACCACAAGTTACCATTGGTCGTGTCACGTTTAGCAATGCCTCCGAGATGTTTGATGAATTGTTACTTGGGTGATAATGTTATTGACTCAGGACTTCGAGGCTTCATAGAAAGTTTTAGAGAGTTTACCCAGAGCAAACAAAGCTGAACCGAAATAGCGCTCTCCACCACAAGAAGTGCATTATTTACACCTCAAGTGGAGCTATCTCCGCTCAATTAACCACCAGGTCTGCACACAGATTCCAGGAAATAAGCTTACATGGAAAATGGAAGATGGGCAAAGAGTTTTAGGAATGAAAGATCCGATTGTTGGGGTTGAGAACTACAAGTAACGGCACTTCATTACTGAAGAGTAAAGGAAATTTCGACCTACTCCCTCTTAAAAATGGGTGACCTGAAGGCACCAGTCCTATTTAAACAGTGATGGCACTTGGGTAGGATACATAAAGTCAACGAGCATCATGCATAGATACATAGAAGGACGGTTCCTAACTGGGACAACCGGTATAGCCACCATTAGAATTTCCACATGGGTTATCACAAAGCGTGCGTTAATCCTAAAATGGATGATCTATCTAGTTATACAGTTCTTGAGGAATATATTACTGCTCATTCAATAGTCTAAGACCACCAAGGTGACATCTCCTGTGTCAGTCTCTTCAGTGAGGTCCATATTAGTTACCAACCAGTTAAGGAATTGTTGGAGAATAATTAAGACTATTTTTTACTGATCGAATGACTGAAGATGAAAAGATTGGAAATACTTTTTTGCTCATAGTGTGGGCATGTACTCGTCACAGTGCGAGGAGAATGTGGCTGGTAAAAACGTTGATTTTATGACAAGTGTCAGCACACGTTGTTTTGATCAGCTGAAGTGCAAAAGGCAAAGCTACAGACAACCCCCTTTTCATGATCTTCTTTACCCAGACAAGGGTGCATGCTTTTTTTATTGGAGAGGGGGAGAAATAACTGCCAATCCTCTCTTACAGTAGCATATCTACTAGGTGAACATGCTGACTGGATGGGCATGCGAAAATATATTTGCCATGCACATTAGATAAGGTGTGGTCGATGGTCATCTAATGTTTTTGGGCACTTTTAAAGGGTTCTTCGTCTTCAGTGGGGTCTTTCAGGCACATCCCCTCTCATGACTAGACCTATGCAGGGAATAATACTTACCTTCTCCCTGCCGCTGGCTTCCAACTCTTTCACTTCCCACTTCCCTCTGCTGCTGTGTTCGGGTGTCAACATCCAGTTTCTATTCCAACGGGAATGGAGCTTGGCAGTGGAGGTGGAGAGGTGCCGGAGCCCAGCAGCAAGGAGCAGGTAAATATGCTTCCAACCACATATCTGGCCAAACAGGTCTGGGGGTCTGCCTGGAAGACCCTTGAAGGTGAGCAACCCGCTTTAAGAATCTGATGTGTTAGGAAGACAATTCTCCTCTGAAGATACTTGCATGTCACCATCTCTATCAAATGTCCCTAACAAAAAAGAAGAAGATGCAAATCTTCTCTTTCCCCTTGGGTAAGAAAACCTATGGCTGTTCCAGGTTTGTTAGCTCTCATCAGTGCAAAATATAGAAACCATGGCCGTACGGAGTCGGGCTTTGAGAACTACTAAACTATGGTGGGATGACTGATTGCTCCTTATGCCTCCTCCAGAAAACTAGGTTTTCTGTATCTTGCACTGATGAGGAATAACCAGTCTCCATTATCTCTGAAGAGAATGAGAAGATGGGGGAAAAGCAGCTGCCAGAACCCTAATCCTTTCTTCATTTTGGAGTAAGATTAATTTGAATACATATGCAAATCAGCAATTAAGTGCACCGAGTATATGCCCAAGCCACTCTGTGCAACCTAGCTCAGTCCACCTCTGTTTCCAGGTTCCTGCAAAATCATCTCACCTGGCTCTGTCAATCAAGAAGAAGAGGGAGGGGCCGGCAGAGGAAGCAGGAGGAGCAAGGGTGATCAGAGAGTAGATTGGGCACTCACTCTACTGGTGCCCTTAACTGCTCAAAATGAAGCAACAGATCACTAAGTGAAAGTTACTGCAAAACACTGGGCCTGGTTTATCAGAGAATTTCCTGGTGACAGACTCCCTTTAGGAATTTAATGTGGTGGAAAAAAACAAGGAACTAGGAGTGCTCCTAATGTGCTATTGATGGCAACCAGAATGAGTAAAAGGTGTAGTATTGCTCTCTCCTTAATGCATTCTACTGACTGCCCAATGCGTGTGATGCCACATCGGTACCATAGGTAAAGCGGAAGTCTTCCTTTATTGTCATAACATTAGGTGTTTCATGGCGCTCACCTGTTCTTCAGATCAGTATGACATAAAAAATACATACAAGGTGCACACTTAAATAAGGCTCCTACTCCTGTCCAAAGGTCAAAATGGGCACAAGAGCACTTAAAAATATAACACAATGTAGAGGGAAGGAGTATTATGCAAATATATGTATATATGTCTTTTAATTTATACATATGTATATTGGCCCTGGTTGGCCAGTATGGGCCCAGGTATGTGTAGATATATATATATATATATAGAGAGAGAGAGAGAGATGTGTGTATGCCCCTTATATTGCACACATCTGTATGTATATATATATATATATATATATATGTATGTAGATCAGAGAAAAATGGCGGCACTGGCAAATATTGAAAAAGTCGGGTGCACGTTCCAAGGGAATAGACTTCTCACCCCAGTAAATAATCCAGAAAATGAGCGGCACTCCAGTAGGTTAAGAACAAATGATTCCTTTAATCACCCGTGCGGTGCAACATTTCGGCTCAGTACTAGAGCCTTTTTCAAGCAGAGAACTAATACAAATGATGGCGAATATATAGGTGAAACAATCAAGGTACAAATCATGTGACCACAATCCACCAGGTGGGTGTGTTACAAAATAAAGCAGTGACATAAATACAATGAAGAAAATACAGTGAAAAAGATACAATGTACAATAAGGACATGATCATACATGTCAATCATAATACATACTATATATGCTGCGCTAATCTTCTGATATAGACTTGTTATTCATATTTGAAAAACTGACCATGTCATATAACTTACTTAAACGTAAGGAGCTACAGTGGATACATAGGTTGGGTAGTTTGAGACCCAATGGATTAGATGTGGAATACAATCTTGGGGATATTTTGTGAAGTGTGGTTTCCTCCATGGGCGCGTGGTTTGCATCTCGGTGTCCGGTGTGTATACAATGAGAATTTAAATATCAAAATATTTCTTGCCTTATCAATAATTTTTCTTCTTTTTCTTTTCTCTTATAGATTATTTGCACTATTGTAACAGGAGGGTTGGAGCGTGGGGATCAAGTGAACGCAGCACATCCTACAGGAGGGAGGCATTCCTATATGCGTAAGTGAATCACGACATCCTGGACAATACCCCTTTGATAGCCGCGGATTCCGTGGCAGTCCTTGGGATTTGTCCGGAGTATGGAAGTGGGAGCCCTGTGATGGGGTTCATCCCTACCTGTCGGTGACTCAATACTCAGTAATGGAGCTGGTTTTATTGTTAGGCAGTATGGATTTGCAGACTAAGGGTGACTTTCCATCAACCACGATGGCGCGTCTGTGCCTGATTTCTACTGGGCATGTGCCGAATATTGAATACACCGAGGCAGTCTAGTGGTGTGGCGGATGGAAAACGTGCATGCGTGGGTAAGTGCCTATGACGCATGACGTTCGCGGCCGCAGGAGTCTCCCGATTGGCACAGTACTGAGCAGGCGCAGAGTGATGTTTACAACGCCGGGATGCCGCATGGAATGTGTTTCCTACCGGATTGGTATGTCTGCGCTACTTGTCCTTTGCTCCTCCCCCTGCATTTTAGATCACTATTTGTTATATGACATGGTCAGTTTTTCAAATATGAATAACAAGTCTATATCAGAAGATTAGCGCAGCATATATAGTATGTATTATGATTGACATGTATGATCATGTCCTTATTGTACATTGTATCTTTTTCACTGTATTTTCTTTATTGTATTTATGTCACTGCTTTATTTTGTAACACACCCACCTGGTGGATTGTGGTCACATGATTTGTACCTTGATTGTTTCACCTATATATTCGCCATCATTTGTATTTGTTCTCTGCTTGAAAAAGGGTCTAGTACTGAGCCAAAACGTTGCACCGCACGGGTGATTAAAGGAATCATTTGTTCTTAACCTACTGGAGTGCCGCTCATTTTCTGGATTATACTGTATATGTATGTACAGGGTGGGCCATTTTTATGGATACACCTTAATAAAATGGGAATGGTTGGTGATATTAACTTCCTGTTTGTGGCACATTAGTATATGTGAGGGGGGAAACTTTTCAAGATGGGTGTTGACCATGGCGGCCATTTTGAATCCAACTTTTGTTTTTTCAATAGGAAGAGGGTCATGTGACACATCAAACTTATTGGGAATTTCACAAGAAAAACAATGGTGTGCTTGGTTTTAACGTAACTTTATTCTTTCATGAGTTATTTACAAGTTTCTGACCACTTATAAAATGTGTTCAATGTGCTGCCCATTGTGTTGGATTGTCAATGCAACCCTTTTCTCCCACTCTTCACACACTAATAGCAACACCGCAGGAGAAATTCTAGCACAGGCTTCCAGTATCCGTAGTTTCATGTGCTTCACATCTTGTATCTTCACAGCATAGACAATTGCCTTCAGATGACCCCAAAGATAAAAGTCTAAGGGGGTCAGATCGGGAGACCTTGGGGGCCATTCAACTGGCCCACGACGACCAATCCACTTTCCAGGAAACTGTTCATCTAGCTGGCACGTTCCCTGAGTTTTTCCATCAAGATGGTGCACCACCACATTATGGGTGTCAGGTCCGAGCATTCCTAGATGAACAGTTTCCTGGAAAGTGGATTGGTCGTCGTGGGCAAGCTGAATGGCCCCCAAGGTCTCCCAATCTGACCCCCTTAGACTTTTATCTTTGGGGTCATCTGAAGGCAATTGTGCTGTACTATGCTGTGAAGATACGAGATGTGCAGCACCTGAAACTACGGATACTGGAAGCCTGTGCTAGCATTTCTCCTGCGGTGTTGCTATCAGTGTGTGAAGAGTAGGAGAAGAGGGTTGCATTGACAATCCAACACAATGGGCAGCACATTGAACACATTTTATAAGTGGTCAGAAACTTGTAAATAACTCATGAAAGAATAAAGTTACGTTAAAACCAAGCACACCATTGTTTTTCTTGTGAAATTCCCAATAAGTTTGATGTGTCAAATGACCCTCTTCCTATTGAAAAAACAAAAGTTGGATTCAAAATGGCCGACTTCAAAATGGCCGCCATGGTCACCACCCATCTTAAAAAGTTTCCCCCCTCACATATACTAATGTGCCACAAACAGGAAGTTAATATCACCAACCATTCCCATTTTATTAAGGTGTATCCATATAAATGGCCCACCCTGTATATGGGCTTTCCCCCAGATATACAGTACAGACCAAAAGTTTGGACACACCTTCTCATTCAAAGAGTTTTCTTTATTTTCATGACTATGAAGGCATCAAAACTATGAATTAACACATGTGGAATTATATACATAACAAACAAGTGTGAAAAACAACAGAAAATATGTAATATTCTAGGTTCTTCAAAGGATCCACCTTTTGCTTTGATTACTGCTTTGCACACTCTTGGCATTCTCTTGATGAGCTTCAAGAGGTAGTCCCCTGAAATGGTTTTCACTTCACAGGTGTGCACTGTCAGGTTTTATAAGTGGGATTTCTTGCCTTATAAATGGGGTTGGGACCATCAGTTGCGTTGAGGAGAAGTCAGGTGGATACACAGCTGATAGTCCTACTGAATAGACTGTTAGAATTTGTATTATGGCAAGAAAAAAGCAGCTAAGTAAAGAAAAACGAGTGGCCATCATTACTTTAAGAAATTAAGGTCAGTCAGTCAGCCAAAAAATTGGGATAACTTTGAAAGTAATGGCTATTTGACCATGAAGGAGAGTGATGGGGTGCTGCGCCAGATGACCTGGCCTCCACAGTCACCGGACCTGAACCCAATCGAGATGGTTTGGGGTGAGCTGGACCGCAGAGTGAAGGCAAAAGGGCCAACAAGTGCTAAGCATCTCTGGGAACTCCTTCAAGACTGTTGGAAGACCATTTCAGGGGACTACCTCTTGAAGCTCATCAAGAGAATGCCAAGAGTGTGCAAAGCAGTACTCAAAGCAAAAGGTGGCTACTTTGAAGAACCTAGAATATGACATATTTTCAGTTGTTTCACACTTGTTTGTTATGTATATAATTCCACATGTGTTAATTCATAGTTTTGATGCCTTCATAGTCATGAAAATAAAGAAAACTCTTTGAATGAGAAGGTGTGTCCAAACTTTTGGTCTGTACTGTATATATGTGGGCTTATTAACTGCCCATTTATACCCCTGGTTTTATATATATATATATATATATATATATATATATACACTGCTCAAAAAAATAAAGGGAACACAAAAATAACACGTCCTAGATCTGAATTAATTTAATATTCTTCTGAAATACTTTGTTCTTTACATAGTTGAA
Organism: Bufo bufo; assembly: GCF_905171765.1. Taxonomy (NCBI): domain Eukaryota; kingdom Metazoa; phylum Chordata; class Amphibia; order Anura; family Bufonidae; genus Bufo; species Bufo bufo. The sequence goes on from NC_053389.1 coordinate 816,186,151, forward strand.
TGTGCTGACAACAAAATCACACAAAAATTTAAAATAGAAATCAAATTTTTCAACCCATGGAGGTCTGGATTTGGAGTCACTCTCAAAATTAAAGTGGAAAAACACACTACAGGCAGATCCAACTTTGATGTAATGTCCTTAAAACAAGTCAAAATGAGGCTCAGTAGTGTGTGTAGCCTCCACATGCCTGTATGACCTCCCTACAATGCCTGTGCATGCTCCTGATGAGGTGGCAGACGGTCTCCTGAGGGATCTCCTTCCAGACCTGGACTAAAGCATCTGCCAACTCCTGGACAGTCTGTGGTGCAACGTGATGTTGGTGGATAGAGCGAGACATGATGTCCCAGATGTGCTCAATTGGATTCAGGTCTGGGGAATGGGCGGGCCAGTCCATAGCATCAATGCCTTCGTCTTGCAGGAACTGCTGACACACTTCAGCCACATGAGGTCTAGCATTGTCTTGCATTAGGAGGAACCCAGGGCCAACCGCACCAGCATATGGTCTCACAAGGGGTCTGAGGATCTCATCTCGGTACCTAATGGCAGTCAGGCTACCTCTGGCGAGCACATGGAGAGCTGTGCGGCCCTCCAAAAAAATGCCACCCCACACCATTACTGACCCAATGCCAAACCGGTCATGCTGGAGGATGTTGCAGGCAGCAGAACGTTCTCCACGGCGTCTCCAGACTCTGTCACGTCTGTCACATGTGCTCAGTGTGAACCTGCTTTCATCTGTGAAGAGCACAGGGCGCCAGTAGCGAATTTGCCAATCTTGGTGTTCTCTGTCAAATGCCAAACGTCCTGCACGGTGTTGGGCTGTAAGCACAACCCCCACCTGTGGACGTCGGGCTCTAATATCACCCTCATGGAGTCTGTTTCTGACCGTTTGAGCAGACACATGCACATTTGTGGCCTGCTGGAGGTCATTTTTCAGGGCTCTGGCAGTGCTCCTTCTGTTCCTCCTTGCACAAAGGCGGAGGTAGCGGTTCTGCTGCTGGGTTGTTGCCCTCCTATGGCCTCCTCCACATCTTATGATGTACTGGCCTGTCTCCTGGTAGCGCCTTCATGCTCTGGACACTACGCTGACAGACACAGCAAACCTTCTTGCCACAGCTCGCATTGATGTGCCATCCTGGATAAGCTGCACTACCTGAGCCACTTGTGTGGGTTGTAGACTCCGTCTCATGCTACCACTAGAGTGAAAGCACCGCCAGCATTCAAAAGTGACCAAAACATCAGCCAGGAAGCATAGGAACTGAGAAGTGGTCTGTGATCACCACCTGCAGAATCACTTCTTTATTGGGGGTGTCTTGCTAATTGCCTATAATTTCCACCTGTTGTCTATCCCATTTTCACAACAGCATGTGAAATTGATTGTCACTCAGTGTTGCTTCCTAAGTGGACAGTTTGATTTCACAGAAGTGTGATTGACTTGGAGTTACATTGTGTTGTTTAAGTGTTCCCTTTATTTGTATATACACTGCTCAAAAAAATAAAGAGAACACTTAAACAACACAATGTAACTCCAAGTCAATCACACTTCTGTGAAATCAAACTGTCCACTTAGGAAGTAACACTGAGTGACAATCAATTTCACATGCTGTTGTGCAAATGGGATAGACAAAAGGTGGAAATTATAGGCAATTAGCAAGACACCCCCAATAAAGGAGTGGTTCTGCAGGTGGTGACCACAGACCACTTCTCAGTTCATATGCTTCCTGGCTATGTTTTGGTCACTTTTGAATGCTGGCGGTGCTTTCACTCTAGTGGTAGCATGAGACGGAGTCTACAACCCACACAAGTGGCTCAGGTAGTGCAGCTTATCCAGGATGGCACATCAATGTGAGCTGTGGCAAGAAGGTTTGCTGTGTCTTGCAGCGTAGTGTCCAGAGCATGGAGGCGCTACCAGGAGACAGGCCAGTACATCAGGAGACGTGGAGGAGGCCGTAGGAGGGCAACAACCCAGCAGCAGGACCGCTACCTCCGCCTTTGTGCAAGGAGGAACAGGAGGAGCACTGCCAGAGCCCTGCAAAATGACCTCCAGCAGGCCACAAATGTGCATGTGTCTGCTCAAACGGTCAGAAACAGACTCCATGAGGGTGATATGAGGGCCCGACGTCCACAGGTGGGGGTTGTGCTTACAGCCCAACACCATGCAGGACGTTTGGCATTTGCCAGAGAACACCAAGATTGGCAAATTCGCCACTGGCGCCCTGTGCTCTTCACAGATGAAAGCAGGTTCACACTGAGCACATGTGACAGACGTGACAGAGTCTGGAGACGCCGTGGAGAACGTTCTGCTGCCTGCAACATCCTCCAGCATGACCGGTTTGGCATTGGGTTAGTAATGGTGTGGGGTGGCATTTCTTTGGAGGGCCGCACAGCCCTCCATGTGCTCGCCAGAGGTAGCCTGACTGCCATTAGGTAACGAGATGAGATCCTCAGACCCCTTGTGAGACCATATGCTGGTGCGGTTGGCCCTGGGTTCCTCCTAATGCAAGACAATGCTAGACCTCATGTGGCTGGAGTGTGTCAGCAGTTCCTGCAAGACGAAGGCATTGATGCTATGGACTGGCCCGTCCGTTCCCTAGACCTGAATCCAATTGTGCACATCTGGGACATCATGTCTCGCTCTATCCACCAATGTCACGTTGCACCACAGACTGTCCAGGAGTTGGCAGATGCTTTAGTCCAGGTCTGGGAGGAGATCCCTCAGGAGACCGTCCGCCACCTCATCAGGAGCATGCACAGGCGTTGTAGTCACGTGGAGGCCACACACACTACTGAGCCTCATTTTGACTTGTTTTAAGGACATTACATCAAAGTTGGATCAGCCTGTAGTGTGTTTTTCCACTTTCATTTTGAGGGTGACTCCAAATCCAGACCTCCATGGGTTGAAAAATCTGATTTACATTTTTGAATTTTTGTGTGATTTTGTTGTCAGCACATTCAACTATGTAAAGAACAAAGTATTTCAGAAGAATATTTAATTAACTCAGATCTAGGATGTGTTATTTTTGTGTTCCCTTTATTTTTTTGAGCAGTGTATTTATAGATGTGCCCCAAGCATCTATATATATATATATATATATATATATATATATATATATATATGTTTAAAATGTGGCCAGTATACATCTCCCCCCCATCATGGGTGCCCCCTCCCTAGCCAAATCATCCTGCAGGCACATTCCAATTACAGCAGTAATTACAGCGCCAGAAGTATGTGCGGGGGCTTCAGGCGGGAGATTCAAATCCCCCCCCCCCCCCCTGCCTGGAAGTGCTCCGGATAGAATCCTGGACCCCCCAGCAGCCACAGAAGGAGAGCGCAGGCAGTGCTCAGGAGAGGAGTGCCCCCACCCCCCTTGGAAGGACCCTGCATAGCTGAGTAACCCCTATATCACCAATGAATAACCCCTGATCCCTTTAACCCCTGAATGAGTTCCCTGCAGAGCATGCACAGGTCCTTAACCCCTGCTGCCCTGGCAGCCCCAGCATGCTACCCCTGCTGCCCTGCCTTGCAGATTCCTGTGTAGCCTGCCCTGCAGTGTAGTAACCCCTTCACTGCTGATGATCCCCAGCACAGGGTTAACCCTTTCCTACCCTGGGTTAACCCTTTCTGCATTAATCCCTTCAGTGCCCAGCAGCACTAGCCCTGTGTTTCCCCCCCCCCCCCTGCAGATCCTGCTGAGGCTAACCCTTTGTTACCTGTAACCCTTGCATTGCCCTGATTGTTTTAACCCTTTCCTGGGTTACCCCTGCCCTGTTAATTGCAGTAGGGACAGTGTGTAGAGCCAGAAGGGGTGGGCGCTGTTATATAACGTGTGTATGTAAGTGTAATGTAGGTAGATTTGGGGTGGAATTGTGTATTATATTGTACTGTGTGTAGCGTAGTTTAGGATTGTTTATTGTAGTGCTATTACTGTACTGTGGTGTGTGCGTCTATATGTATATATATTTATAACCATTGATCTATAAATATTGTGGTAATGTGAACAGTGCTAGAAGGTGTGTTGTCCCACTTCAGGTACCTTAGATGGGTGAGACAGATAAAATCCAGAGAGTGGCAGTAGTCTCAGCAAAGCATAGTTTGCTGAGATGTTTTTGTATACATTTTCTGGGCTGGATTTTACTTGGACTGGTGGCTAGGCTTGGTAGAGGGAGTTGCCAGTCCACACCCTTCCAGTATGGGTTTTCCTTTCTACCTGAGGTGATCGCAGATGAGGCCTGCTGTAATTTAGGATGGCATTCTGAGTAGGTCAGTCTGAGAAGGGAGAGCGAGACTGTTTTGTGAAGCAGAGGCTCTGTGTGTGGTCTCAGTCAGGAGGACTGAGGGGCCACAAGGCTTTGAATAGCCTGAGGTTTGGAGGACCTAGCGACACCTAGAGAACGAGGGTTGCATGCCCAGCGTCTGGAGGACTACTGGGCCACACTCCCCCAAAAGGTACTGGAGTTGCCACAGCCTTGATGCTGCAGTATTGATGTTGGCTGAGGAAAGCCGCATATGTTGTCCATGTGTGAACTGAGCTCTATGAGTGAGGTAGGGACGTATTTTGTTTAGGTAGCGCCTAGATGGGCAGGAGTTTATTTGTGTTTAAAGTGTTGGCGGTGTGGGAACCTCACCCCACCCAGTGATGTATAACTGGACTATACTTTATAAGAAGACTGTTAAAATAAATGCACAGTTTGGACATGAAAATCCGTTGTCTGGTGATATATCTGTGAGTGTGACCCCCTGAAAAGAGACGATCCCTTACAATATATATAGATATAGCTACTTATTAGACTGTATACTTGCTATTGTGTAATAAATACTTTATTATTCATAATACAGTGTATAGTGTATATAGTAGTTGCCGCCATAGTAGCAGTGGTAGTCACACGTAGTTTAGGTCAGTGTAGAGTAAGACAATCAGAGAGTATTTGTATTTATTGTATAAATAGGCAGAGTCGTCAATAGACGACTCGCACCTATTTATGAATATTAATTATTGATATTACCAAAATATTAATAATTCATATTTCCCTTAACACACAAACCTATAAAATGCCACAATAAATCTATAAATACAAACTGCAAAATACATACCATCTAAGAAGGACAACTATGCACTCGTTACATTTATTCTGCACCTGGGTGTGTAATATAAAGGGGTTTGTTCCGTCAACTATTTGTCACCTAGCCACAAGATAGCAATAAAAGTATGATTGCTGGGACAGCACAGATCATAAGAATTGGGGTCACGAGTCTCTCCTGTTAATGGAATGGTAGATCGCATGTGTGACTACTGCTCCATTCACTTCTATAGGACTGACAGAGATGGCTGAATGTGGCACTCGACAGTCCCATAGACCTCCTGATGATGCAGGAACTCGTACCAGAGTTAGGACCCTCACCTATCAGACACTAGAGCCATCATCTATAAACATCTATGGTATATCCAGTTGATAAAAAAAAAAACTTGGTCATTCTATGTATCGGTCTGATTAGGCTCCATTTGTGTAGACAACCAGTAAAGCTAAGAACTTGATTTTTTGCCGTGGTCCTTCTTCTAGGAAACCTCTGAGAAAGAAAGAGAGGTGTTGACTAGAAAAACTCCAAGCCACCAAATTGGTTGACTGACAGCTTCTTGTCCCTAGCTAGAGTAAGAAGAGCAGCTGTGGAGCACAAACAGCTGCTCATGAATGGTTTATTGCTTGGGTTGAGATTGAATGTCTCCATCAGCCTGGTAAACACAGATGCAGAATATGCAATTAATCTTTGCCTTTGGCTAAGGATCACCTTCAGACACTGAAGTCATCGCTTTTACAGAACCTCCTTTCAATGTGACCTGAGAAACACTTCTTGAGTCTTGAGGCTTTCTTTGTTCGTGCTCCATACATTGCACAACACTGTTATAAGTGGCACACAAGGAAAAACAAAAGTGTGCTCTGTTGGAAATGTTGCTCACCCTTTTAATACCTTGTATCGACGACGTCACGTGAATCTCTCGGTTCGTAGATATTGTAAAATTTGATGTCTACGAAAACATTGTGGAAAATCTCTTTGGTTGAGGCCAGCATGTTCAATGAGTATCTTCAGTCACCCTATAATGACTGCCCTGCGTCATGAAGATCCAGCACAACCACTTACAGTATTTACACCCAGTTTTATTTGAAATATCAGACAAAAATCAATACATTGGTGCAAAGCATAACTGCCATATATCGAGTCAATAGCTATGACCTAAGGATCAGGGCTTGTAAGTGAAATTTTGCTCATTATATGTGGGGATTGTCCCTTATCTTTATTGGTTGTTAGGCTTTGGTTCGATTTGGGGAATCCAGTAGTCAGACATACATACTAGGCCCCCCCTTTTTTTTAGAACATAGGTGTTTATATTAACTCAAAGGGAAAGTCTCAGGTACATAATCTTAGTATCAGATTTAAGTCTAACGTTGCTTCTAACTTTCCTGGGGGCTGCTATATTAGGAAACACACTGCCTCTATAGTGTCTGTATTTTCAGTGTATGCTTTATGGCCCACCCTCTTATGATACTGAGTTGACTCTGCTCTTCGTGTCCTAATCTACACAGCAAAGCCGGGCTGCTGAAAACAAGAGGTGTTTCCTCTAATAGCCACTGCAAGTTTTCTATGTGGGTACTGCTTTTTCTGTCCCAATATATACAACAAAGGCGACAAGCAAGCTGCAGAAAACAAGAAGTGTGAAACCTGCAAGATTTTAAGATATTTTTTTTTGTTACTATCCACAAAAAACAACAACTTTTATTATAAGAACCTTATGTAAATAATATAGCTCCTCCACAGAACGTCCTGATTTTAGATTAATATGTATGTGGTGGCAGGGTTAACCCCTTAGATACCAGAGATTTTTTTATTTCTATGTTTTTATTTTTCTTCCCTGTCTTCACGGAGCCATAACTTTTTTTTTTTTTTTCTGTTCACTTAGCTCCATGAGAGCTGTTTTTCTTTTGCGGAGCAAGTTGTACTTTCTATTGTCACTATTTAATGTCTGTGAAGGTTCTCATTTATCCAGGTCATGGTATATCTGTAAAGAATAAATCAAGGCAACTGGACTTACTGTAGATTTCTTGAAAACGTTTCACTCGTTCTTCCAACGAGCTTTCTCAATTATGAGTGACTGTACAAGAATTCTCTGGGAATAAATATGTAACAGAGAAGGAGAAGAAAGAGCACCAAGACTACCAGTGTGGGCGGGAAGCATGACAGATGCAAGAACATGGTTATCCCATATGTAGCTGGGGTGTCTGAGAAACTCAAAAGGATTTTTAATAAACATTACATCCCTGTCTGCTTTAAACCCAGCAACACACTGAGGCAACAACTGGTTCACCCCAAAGACCCAACGCCTAAACACAAGATGGACAACATTGTGTACGCAGTCCAGTGCAATGAGGAATGCTCAGAACTGTATATCGGCGAAACAAAACAACTACATCAGCGTATGGCTCAGCATAGAAGAGCCAAAACCTGTGGTCAAGATTCAGCCATGTACTTACATCTAAAAGAAACAGGTCACACCTTTGAAGACGTGTACGTGTTTTGGATAAGGAGGCCGATTGGTACCAACGAGGTGTGAAGGAGGCCATCTACGTAAAAATGGAGAAGCCAAGCTTGAATAGAGGCGGGGGGGTTAGACATCTATTGTCTGCCACATACAATGCTGTCTTGACACCTTTTTCTCGGAGGTCTTTATCACCTACTGACTCCAAATAGGATAATGGCATCAACACCTCTGACCCCATGCTGGGTATAATGACCTCTGACCCCATGCTGGGTATAATGACCTCTGATCCCATGCTGGGTATAATTACCAGATGTTGATTCAGTTACATATTTATTCCCAGAGAATTCTTGTACAGTCACTCAGAATTGAGAAAGCTCGTTGGAAAAACGAGTGAAACGTTTTCAAGAAATCTACAGTACGTCCAGTTGCCTTGATTTATTCTTTACAGATACTATTTAATATGACATACAATGTAGTGGGAAGCACTAAAGAAAAAATCCAAATGGGGTGGAATTGGAAAAAAATACAATTCAGTTTTACCGGTTTTGTCCCTAGGCGGCAAAACTGACCTGTGCCCTTCATTCTCTGGGTCAGTACGAATACAATACTTTTTGTTTAATTTGTTAAATTTTTTCGGCTTTTGTGAAATGATGAAAAAAATGATGAATTGGCCATTTGGATTTTTTTTCCCATTCGCTGTATTGGACAAATACTTTAATATTATAATATTACGGGCATTTTCGGATGCAGCGATGCCCATGATGTTTATTTTTTTATTGTTTAGGTATTTTTTTTATTCTAGGGGGGTGATTTAAAAAAAATAATTATTTATATTTTTTCTTTTTTTTTTTTTACTTTTTAAACATTTGCCTCTCTAAGAGGCTACAGTATTCACTAGTTATATTTCTTATAACTTACAGTATATTGTAGTTCCATAGAGCTACAGTCTAAGCTGAATTTACTGTTATCCTATGTTGGCCTGCCATTTTCAGGCAATATAGGAACTGCAGCTCAAATACGCTGGGTCTCTTTAGAGAGACTCAGCTTATTAGAACAAAGGACCAACTTCCCCGATCGCTGCACGGGGGAACCGGTCTTAACCTTGAAGCGCTTACGGGTTTTTCATTATTTAGATGCCATGGCAGCCACATGCTGTGTGGAACGCAGGGGATAGCTTGAGAAAGGGTCATTCCAAGTGTAGCCCCGAAACGTTGCTGATGTTTTACTGCACCTCCTATGGCTGAATAAAAATAAAGATACGCATATTTAAAAATGCAAAGTTGATGTGCTGTCTGAAGTGCGGAGAAGGACCTAAAAAAGGGACGTGCATCCAATAGAAGCCACTTTTGGATGAGTACTGTGGCCAGTAATTGTTTCAGTAGATGCCGTTTGCAAGCTTGGCTGTCATCAAGGTCACTGTCATCTACATTACAGTTGGCCATACATATGAGTGTTTGACTGACCTCTCGACTCCAGACGAGTGGGCATTCTTTTCAGTGACTTGTTGGCGGAAGAGTTTTATATCCTAAAGTTGATCAACAAAATCATGCGTGATACTTTTTCCCTGTCATCTGCTGTTGGGAAGACCTCACATGCACATTAGACAGTCAGTCGATCTAATGTTAATTGCACCTTGATAATATCTAGGGAAGAACAGAAAAAACTGCCAATGTTTTCCCATTTTTGAGATTATTGCTCTTTCTTCTATGACTCACCAAAACACCCTGCCACCATTATCCAGTGCAGCCAACATGACCTATTCCTTCCTAGTTTCATTCAGGAGGCTGCCATACCAGACAAAACTTCAATTGTATAACTTTTGACATTTATTAGATGAGAACAACAGACAGTAAAGGGCATCATTTTATTCTGCACAATGCTGGCATTTTATGGAAATTATCTGCTAAAAGTGACACTTGTCAAAAATCTAATCTACTGAGCCAAATAAATGAACACTTGACAGGGGACTTGTCTGGAGATCTCTCATCCAAAAACAGATTTAAGGTCCTGCTACACCTCTTCAGGACACCTCTTTTTGGCAACTTGAGCTCTTTTGTATCATAATGTTTTTTTAAATTGTGAAAGTATAAACAGAAAACACATTAAGGCCCAGACATGACAGAGGCCACCTACCTCGTACCACAGAGGAAGTGAACGTCACCGCTCCATTATTTCGTCTTTGTGGTGCATTGTTCTATCACAGAAGACAGTAGGCCATTGTAAATAGCAATTTCCAGTATGGAGTTGCTTCCCCATATCCAACCTGACAGACCTAAAGACCTAATTTAAAGAGGTTCTCCGGGAATGTGAGCAGGATTGGATGCTTCCACTTGCAGAACTGCCTAGGGAAGGTGAGGCCTCACTACACACTGCACTGATTTACAATAGATGGTAATGATGCTATGATATGCTATCATGGCTGAGAAGCCTGACAGGAAAACTCACCACTACGTAGTATATGCAAGTGCTAGAGCATAGTGTGTATGAGGTACCATCCCCTCCCCCCTAGGCAGTTCTACAAATAGAGGCAACCAGTCCTGCTCACATTCTAGGAAAGGTTGCTGGCGGCCATTTTAAATTATTTCCCGGAAAATCCCTTTAAATAAAACAGGCAGTGCTATGTGAACTATAAACATGCTCAGTGGAAGAGAATTGTACCGGAATTGACGTAATGACGTAGGGAGGAGCTACGTCGTGCCTCCCCCCTCTCCTCCTACCCTGCTGCGGTGAACTTCGGCTTCTGCATGAACGGAGCCGTGCTGGATTTTGATGGCCCCGCTGTGCTGCCGGAAAAGCGGAGGTGCTCCCCCGTGGAGTCAGCACTCCCTGGACGTAGGAGCGTGCGGACTCCTACCGGTTTTATCCATCTCTTCTACTATATTACAGACTGGACCGGAAGGTTGGCTGTCTGATCTTTTCATCTCTATCCGCCTACACCTGCCTCAACGCTACCTCCTGCTGCCGGGCTTCATGATTAAGCTATCTCCTGCCTCCACTCCCGATAGGATCGGAAGGTTTGGCTGTCTGCGTTTGTCGTCTCTATCCGTCTTCACCTGCCTCAATGTCACCTCCTGCCTTCTAGCTCTATGTATAAGTCATCCTATGCCTCCATGAATAAGCTATCTTTTTTATGAGCCCTGAATGTGCTTTCCCGACCCCTTGGTTGTTTATCAGACATATATATGTGAAGAAGTGTTTACAGCCTGTTCTGTTTGTGATATCTTGATGTAGATACCAATACACATTGGGACTGATCTTGGTGAACTGTTGCTGAAATTTTTCAACCGGCATGGAAAAACTATTGTGAACAGTTTATATTGAGAATAATTATTTTTGGTTTTTGCTTTTTTTCTCTTATTTTATGTTTTTTTTCTTTTTTCTTTTTTTTCCTTCTTCCTTCACTCCTCAATCTCATTATTGACATATAACTGAATTGGAAGAAGGGGAAGAGGAAGGGAGAGGGAGGAAAATGGAAAGAGGAAAATGTATTATACATAAAAAGAGAGGAAGGAGTAGGAAGTGGCCTCTAAGCAAAATAGACGTTCAGCAGAACATGCAGCTCAAAAAACGGGGCAGAAAACATTAGAATCCGCAAAAATTTACTAGATTTTAAATTCCCCAAGTATAATTACAAGAGCAGGACAAAAAGGGCGGTTAATTTAAATGGTAAAAAAAATGCCGGATCCAAAGTGGGAGGAGGATCTCCAGAATGAAGAGGTAAGGAGGAAAGAGTTAAATGATTCATCTACTGTGGAGCCTGCCCCACTAAAAGAAATTCTGGCTGCGGTTAAAAAAAATGGAGATCTAATACAGAATATGTCAACAGAGCTCGGGGTAATCCAGACAGAGGTGGTCTTGATAAGGGACGATGTTACAAAGATCCGGGACAGAGTTACAACTATAGAAAAAACTGTTGGGCATTGGAAAATGAAGCTAAAATATCGAAATCTGAAACTTCCACATTGAAAATGGAGGTTAACATTCTTAAAAAGAAGGTGGTGGATCTGGAGTACAGGTCTAGGAGATGCAATTTGAGAATTTGGGGTCTACCTGAAGGCTCTGAGGAAAAAAATCTTGCCGAAATGATACAAACCTTAATTCAGGAAAAGTTTGGGAAGAAACATTTCTCTTCTCTGTTCTTGGTGGAAGGAGCACACCGGGTGCCAGGGGGTAAATCTATCCCTGGGAGGCAGGCACAGACACTTTTGGTGAAGATTTTGACGTCACGAGACAGAGATACGGTTCTTAGAAGGGCAAGGGAGTGCTCTCCCATTGTATATAATGGAAGTAAATTGCTTTTTTTCCCGGATTTGTCAAAAGAGATCCAGGAAAAGAGACGCAGTTTCATGGCAGCAAAAAAACGTTTACAGGAAAAGGACATTAGATATTTATTTGTCTACTTAGCTAAACTGAGAATTATTTTTAATGGTGAAACCAATTTTTTTGATACCTCGGAATCTGTTATAGACTAGTTGGATCGGCATAATATTTAACTAGTCTTTTTATAACTACTTTTCCTTTTGATGTTCCCTTTTTCTACCTTAGATGTCAGCGGGAAGGGGGTCATAGGTTAGAGATCTGTGCAGTGATGTGGCAGATCAAGAAGTGTGGGGGGGGAAGGGATGTGGGATGGGTTGCGATGTGTCTCCTAAGATGGTGGAGTTGGGGGGTGGGGGATGGGATTATACCTATATTATGGGAATCTGTTGGTGGGTCTGATGGCAGTTAAAATTTTCACTTGGAATGTCCGAGGTGTTGGGGATAAGATCAAAAGACAGGCGGTTTTTGACCAGGTCCAGAGACATCTACCAGCAATTGCTTTTTTGAGACGCATGCTACTGAGGAGTCGGTTGGGCTGCACAGATTTATCATTCTACCTTTACTAGTTATTCCAGAGGTGTTACAGTTTTGATTCATAGGGGGATTGATTTTGTCTGCCAGGCATCCGCTATCGATAAGCAGGGGAGGTTTGTTTTTCTCTATGGTAAACTCTCGGGAAGATTCTGTATCTTGGCCTTTATTTATATTCCGCCCCCCTTTTTCTTTTGATGCACTTAATAGTTTATTAACCTTTTTGGATCACTGGCCAGAATGTCCCTCGCTAGTTATTGGGGACTTGAACTGTGGTATGAATTCAGAAACAGATTTCTTTGGGGGGAGATATTCACACTACAGCCCAAGGATCCCCTTTGGCACACTTTTGTCTGGAAGCAGGTTTTGTGGGTGTATGGGGAGGGATTGGAAAAGGGAAAATAGCTTATTCCTGTATAAGTAAATCTGGGAACTCCATGTCTAGGATAGACTTGGCCTTGATTAATAAACACTATCTTAAACTTATTAAATCGATGAAATACGAGGGTACGTCATTATCGGACCATGTACCCTTATCTCTTGAATTAACCACGGGGGACATGAGTATAAAGTAAGACCTCTAGACTGAACCCCCATTGGATTTTTATAATGGATAGGGATACTCATGAATTGGTAAAACAGGAGATGGAGCATTTTTGGGATAGTAATGAGAACACTGGTTTGGGATGGTATGGGATTAGGGATGAGCGAACCCGAACTGTATAGTTCGGGTTCGTACCGAATTTTGGGGTGTCCGTGACACGTACCCGAACCCGAACATTTTCGTAAAAGTCCGGGTTCGGGTTCGGTGTTCGGCACTTTCTTGGCGCTTTTTGAAAGGCTGCAAAGCAGCCAATCAACAAGCATTATACTACTTGCCCCAAGAGGCCATCACAGCCATGCCTACTATTGGCATGGCTGTGATTGGCCAGTGCAGCATGTGACCCAGCCTCTATATAAGCTTGGGTCACGTAGCGCTGCACGTCACTCTGCTGATACAAGCATAGGGAGAGGTTGCAGCTGCGACGTTAGGGCGAGATTAGGCAGATTAACTCCTCCAAAAGACTTCATTCAGTGATCGATCTACAGCTGTGGATCATTGAACTGCTGCTATTCAATTGCTCACTGTTTTTAGGCTGCCCAGAGCGTTTTTCAGTCACTTTTTTCTGGGGTGATCGGCGGCCATTTTGTGGCTTGTGGTGCGCCAGCACAAGCTGCCACCAAGTCCATTTAACCATCAATAGTGTGGTTATTTTTTGCTATATCCTACATCAGGGTCAAGCTGTCATCAAGTGCATTTAACCATCAATAGTGTGGTGATTTTTTGGCCATATACTACATCAGGGGCAAGCTGCCACCAAGTCCATTTAACCATCAATAGTTGAGCCTGTCACCCAGCGCCTAAAAAATAGGCCTCACATTTATATTCATCCAAATCTGTCATTACTGCTTTAGCTGGTCAAGTTATTTAGTGTCCGTCAAAGCACAGTTTTTGTTCTGGGTTGAAAAACAATTCCCAATTTTGCAATTCTCAAAATTAGTGGTTTCTGCTGTATCAGGCCTACTTTAAATCTATCCCTAAAAGAGTAGATTAGATTCAAGGTGCTGATAGGGTCATTCTCAAGAACTTCACACACACGCTACAGTGCAGATCCAAGTCTAATTCTGTCCGTAAACGTATACCTGTCACCCAACGCCTAAATAATAGGCCTCAAATTTGTATTCAGCTAAATCTGTCATTACTTGTGTGCCTGTATTAGTGTAATACGGTACCTAAATAGATAGCCAGACAGTGTTAGGTGTCTGTAAAAAAAGGCCTGATTTTGAATTCAATACATTGGCCCGAATAATATTTTTCTTATTGTGGTGAACGGTAACAATGAGGAAAACATCTAGTAAGGGACGCGGACGCGGACATGGTCGTGGTGGTGTTAGTGGACCCTCTGGTTCTGGGAGAGGAAGTGGCCGTTCTGCAACAGCCACACGTCCTAGTGTACCAACTACCTCAGGTCCCAGTAGCCGCCAGAATTTACAGGGATATTTGGTGGGGCCCAATGCCGTTCTAAGGATGGTAAGGCCTGAGCAGGTACAGGCATTAGTCAATTGGGTGGCCGACAGTGCATCCAGCACGTTCACATTATCTCCCACCCAGTCTTCTGCAGAAAGCGCACAGATGGCGCATGAAAACCAAGCCCATCAGTCTGTCACATCACCCCCATGCATATCAGGGAAACTGTCTGAGCCTCAAGTTATGCAGCAGTCTCTTATGCTGTTTGAAGACTCTGCTGGCAGGGTTTCCCAAGGGCATCCACCTAGCCCTTCCCCAGGGGTGGAAGAGATAGAATGCACTAACGCACAACCACTTATGTTTCCTGACGATGAGGACATGGGAATACCACCTCAGCACGTCTCTGATGATGACGAAACACAGGTGCCAACTGCTGCGTCTTTCTGCAGTGTGCAGACTGAACAGGAGGTCAGGGATCAAGACTGGGTGGAAGACGATTCAGGGGACGATGAGGTCCTAGACCCCACTATGAAGGTCGTGCCACTGACTTTCACAGTTCGGAGGAAGAGGCAGTGGTGAGACCGAGCCAACAGCGTAGCAAAAGACAAAGAGGGAGCAGTGGGCAAAAGCAGAACACCCGCCGCCAAGAGACTCCGCCTGCTACTGACCGCCGCCATCTGGGACCGAGCACCCCAAAGGCAGCTTCAAGGAGTTCCCTGGCATGGCACTTCTTGTTGGCACCTGCCGCCCAGCAAACATGGGATGTACCACCAACACCACCAACTGCGTCACCAAGCATCTCAACCATGTCACACGGCAGCGTTCAGCTCTCCATCTCACAAACATTTGAGAGAAAGCGTAAATTCCCACCTAGCCACCCTCGATCCCTGGCCCTGAATGCCAGCATTTCTAAACTACTGGCCTATGAAATGCTGTCATTTAGGCTGGTGGACACAGACAGCTTCAAACAGCTCATGTCGCTTGCTGTCCCACAGTATGTTGTTCCCAGCCGCCACTACTTCTCCAAGAGAGCCGTGCCTTCCCTGCACAACCAAGTGTCCGATAAAATCAAGTGTGCACTGCGCAACGCCATCTGTGGCAAGGTCCACCTAACCACAGATACGTGGACCAGTAAGCACGGCCAGGGACGCTATATCTCCCTAACTGCACACTGGGTAAATGTAGTGGCGGCTGGGCCCCAGGCGGAGAGCTGTTTGGCGCACGTCCTTCCGCCGCCAAGGATCGCAGGGCAACATTCTTTGCCTCCTGTCTCCTCCTCCTCCTACTCAGCTTCCTCCTCCTCTTCTTCCACCTGCTCATCCAGTCAGCCACACACCTTCACCACCAACTTCAGATCAGCACGGGGTAAACGTCAGCAGGCCGTTCTGAAACTCATATGTTTGGGGGACAGGCTCCACACCGCACAGGAGTTGTGGGGTGGTATAGAACAACAGACCGACGAGTGGTTGCTGCCGGTGAGCCTCAAGCCCGGCCTGGTGGTGTGCGATAATGGGCGAAATCTCGTTGCAGCTCTGGGACTAGCCGGTTTGACGCACATCCCTTGCCTGGCGCATGTGCTGAATTTGGTGGTGCAGAAGTTCATTCACAACTACCCCGACATGTCAGAGCTGCTGCATAAAGTGCGGGCCGTCTGTTCGCGCTTCCGGCGTTCACACCCTGCCGCTGCTCGCCTGTCTGCGCTACAGCGTAACTTCGGCCTTCCCGCTCACCGCCTCATATGCGACGTGCCCACCAGGTGGAAATCCACCTTGCACATGCTGGACAGACTGTGCGAGCAGCAGCAGGCCATAGTGGAGTTTCAGCTGCACCACGCACGGGTCAGTCGCACTGCGGAACAGCACCACTTTACCACCAATGACTGTGCCTCCATGCAAAACCTGTGTGCCCTGTTGCGCTGTTTCGAGTACTCCACCAACATGGCAAGTGCGATGACGCCGTTATCAGCATTACAATACCACTTCTATGTCTCCTTGAGAAAACACTTAGGGCGATGATGGGAGAGGAGGTGGCCCAGGAGGTAGAGGAGGAAGAGGGGTCATTTTTAGCACTTTCAGGCCAGTCTCTTCGAAGTGACTCAGAGGGAGATTTTTTGCAACAGCTGAGGCCAGGTACAAATGTGGCCAGACAGGGCCCACTACTGGAGGACGAGGAGGAGGAGGTGGAGGAGGATGAGGATGAATCAGGTTCACAGCGGGCTGGCACCCAACGCAGCTCAGGCCCATCACTGGTGCGTGGCTGGGGGGAAACGCAGGACGATGACGATACGCCTCCCACAGAGGACAGCTTGTCCTTACCTCTGGGCAGCCTGGCACACATGAGCGACTACATGCTGCAGTGCCTGCGCAACGACAGCAGAGTTGCCCACAATTTAACGTGTGCGGACTACTGGGTTGCCACCCTGCTGGATCCACGGTACAAAGACAATGTGCCCACCTTACTTCATGCACTGAAGCGTGATAGTAAGATGCGCGAGTACAAGCGCACGTTGGTAGACGCGCTGAGAGCATTCCCAAATGTCACAGGGGAACAAGTGGAAGCCCAAGGCGAAGGCAGAGGAGGAGCAGGAGGTCGCCAACGCAGCTGTGTCACGGCCAGCTCCTCTGAGGGCAGGGTTAGCATGGCAGAGATGTGGAAAAGTTTTGTCACCACGCCACAGCTAACTGCACCACCACCTGATACGGAACGTGTTATCAGGAGGCAACATTTCAATAACATGGTGGAACAGTACCTGTGCACACCCCTCCACGTACTGACTGATGGTTCGGCCCCATTCAACTTCTGGGTCTCCAAATTGTCCACGTGGCCAGAGCTAGCCTTTTATGCCTTGGAGGTGCTGGCCTGCCTGGCGGCCAGCGTTTTGTCTCAACGTGTATTCAGCACGGCAGGGGGCGTCATTACAGACAAATGCAGCCGCCTGTCTACAGCCAATGTGGACAAGCTGACGTTCATAAAAATGAACCAGGCATGGATCCCACAGGACCTGTCTATCCCTTGTGCAGATTAGACATTAACTACCTCCCCTTAACAATATATTATTGTACTCCAGGGCACTTCCTCATTCAATCCTATTTTTATTTTCATTTTACCATTATATTGAGGGGCAACCCAAAGTTGAATGAACCTCTCCTCTGTCTGGGTGTCAGGGCCTAAAAATATCTGACAGTGGCCTGTTCCAGTGGTGGGTGACGTGAAGCCTGATTCTCTGCTATGACATGAAGACTGATTCTCTGCTGACATGAAGCCTGAATCTCTGTTATGGGACCTCTCTCCTCTGCCTCGGTGCCTGGGCCTAAATATGTGACAGTGGCCTGTTCCAGTGGTGGGTGACGTGAAGCCTGATTCTCTGCTATGACATGAAGACTGATTCTCTGCTGACATGAAGCCTGAATCTCTGTTATGGGACCTCTATCCTCTGCCTGGGTGCCTGGGCCTAAATATGTGACAATGGACTGTTCCAGTGGTGGGTGACGTGAAGCCTGATTCTCTGCTATGACATGAAGACTGATTCTCTGCTGACATGAAGCCTGAATCTCTGTTATGGGACCTCTCTCCTCTGTCTGGGTGTCGGGGCCTAAAAATATCTGACAGTGGCCTGTTCCAGTGGTGGGTGACGTGAAGCCTGATTCTCTGCTATGACATGAAGACTGATTCTCTGCTGACATAAAGCCAGATTCTCTGTTACGGGACCTCTCTCCTCTGCCTCGGTGCCTGGGCCTAAATATGTGACAGTGGCCTGTTCCAGTGGTGGGTGACGTGAAGCCTGATTCTCTGCTATGACATGAAGACTGATTCTCTGCTGACATGAAGCCTGAATCTCTGTTATGGGACCTCTCTCCTCTGCCTGGGTGCCTGGGCCTAAATATGTGACAATTGACTGTTCCAGTGGTGGGTGACGTGAAGCCTGATTCTCTGCTATGACATGAAGACTGATTCTCTGCTGACATGAAGCCTGAGTCTCTGTTATGGGACCTCTCTCCTCTGTCTGGGTGTCGGGGCCTAAAAATATCTGACAGTGGCCTGTTCCAGTGGTGGGTGACGTGAAGCCTGATTCTCTGCTATGACATGAAGACTGATTCTCTACTGACATGAAGCCAGATTCTCTGTTACGGTACCTCTCTCCTCTGCCTGGGTGCCTGGGCCTAAATATCTGACAATGGACTGTTCCAGTGTTGGGTGACGTAAAGCCTAATTCTCTGCTATGACATGCAGACTGATTCTCTGCTGACATGAAGCCAGATTCTCTGTTACGGGACCTCTCTCCTCTGCCTGGGTGCCTGGGCCTAAATATCTGACAATGGACTGTTCCAGTGTTGGGTGACGTAAAGCCTGATTCTCTGCTTTGACATGCAGACTGATTCTCTGCTGACATGAAGCCAGATTCTCTGTTACGGGACCTCTCTCCTCTGCCTGGGTGCCTGGGCCTAAATATCTGACAATGGACTGTTCCAGTGTTGGGTGACGTAAAGCCTGATTCTCTGCTATGACATGCAGACTTATTCTCTGCTGACATGAAGCCAGATTCTCTGTTACGGGACCTCTCTCCTCTGCCTGGGTGCCTGGGCCTAAATATCTGACAATGGACTGTTCCAGTGTTGGGTGACGTAAAGCCTGATTCTCTGCTATGACATGCAGACTGATTCTCTGCTGACATGAAGCCAGATTCTCTGTTACGGGACCTCTCTCCTCTGCCTGGGTGCCTGGGCCTAAATATCTGACAATGGACTGTTCCAGTGTTGGGTGACGTAAAGCCTGATTCTCTGCTATGACATGCAGACTGATTCTCTGCTGACATGAAGCCAGATTCTCTGTTACGGGACCTCTCTCCTCTGCCTGGGTGCCTGGGCCTAAATATCTGACAATGGACTGTTCCAGTGTTGGGTGACGTAAAGCCTGATTCTCTGCCATGACATGCAGACTGATTCTCTGCTGACATGAAGCCAGATTCTCTGTTACGGGACCTCTCTCCTCTGCCTGGGTGCCTGGGCCTAAATATCTGACAATGGACTGTTCCAGTGTTGGGTGACGTAAAGCCTGATTCTCTGCTATGACATGCAGACTGATTCTCTGCTGACATGAAGCCAGATTCTCTGTTACGGGACCTCTCTCCTCTGCCTGGGTGCCTGGGACTAAATATCTGACAATGGACTGTTCCAGTGTTGGGTGACGTAAAGCCTGATTCTCTGCTATGACATGCAGACTGATTCTCTGCTGACATGAAGCCAGATTCTCTGTTACGGGACCTCTCTCCTCTGCCTGGTTGCCGGGGCCTAAATATATGACAATGGACTGTTACAGTGGTGGGTGACGTGAAGCCAGATTCTCTGCTATGACATGAAGACTGATTCTCTGCTGACGTGAAGCCAGATTCTCTGCTATGGGACCTCTCTCCAATTGATATTGGTTAATTTTTATTTATTTTATTTTTATTTTTATTCATTTCCCTATCCACATTTGTTTGCAGGGGATTTACCTACATGTTGCTGCCTTTTGCAGCCCTCTAGCTCTTTCCTGGGCTGTTTTACAGCCTTTTTAGTGCCGAAAAGTTCGGGTCCCCATTGACTTCAATGGGGTTCGGGTTCGGGACGAAGTTCGGGTCGGGTTCGGATCCCGAACCCGAACATTTCCGGGAAGTTCGGCCGAACTTCTCGAACCCAAACATCCAGGTGTTCGCTCAACTCTATATGGGATGCATTTAAGGCCTTTATGATGTAAATTTTTGTTAGTAATATTTAAAATCTAAAAAATGGATATGGTAAGAAGGAGGGGGAGTTAAAAGAAGCAGTGTTAGTTGCCATGAATGAGTTCTCCAGGAATAAAACACCAGGAATTAACGAAACCATGCAGAATGCAAGTCAGGCGTATGCCGACTTTCTCTTGGAAAAGGCCCAGCAGAGACTCTTTTTTTAAGGGACAAAAATATTTTTCTGAAGCGGGGAGACCAGGGAATCTTCTGGCGAGGCAGATCTCTAATCAAGAACTAAAAAAAGAGATAGTTCGTATCTGGTCAGCTGAGGGTATAATTATTGAAGAACAAGAGCGTATAAAGGGAACTTTTTTGAAGCACTTTGCTGAATTATATAATTCAGATAAGGTTATAGCAGATGAAGAGATGAATTCATATTTGGACTCTATTCTTCTTTCAGTTCTTACCGATACTCAGGGAGTTTCTAGATCTTGATCTCTCTCTAGAGGAACTAGAGGCTGCACAGGGGGCATGTTCGGGTCAGATGGACTCCCATATGAATTCTATTATAAATATGGGAAGATTATCCTCCCTCGTTTATTTAGGTTTTTTTTTAGGATCATTTGAGGAGGATAGCCTTCCAGAATCAATGACAGAAGCTGTAATAACATTAATATTGAAAAAGGGGAAGGACCCACTAGATATGGGGTCATATAGGCCTATTTCTTTACTGAATACAGATACGATGCTTCTTTCAAGAATTTTGGCTACAAGGCTATCCAAGGTTATTACATCAATTATACATCCTGATCAAAATGGGTTTATTCCTAACAAGGGTACTCCCTATAATTTACATAGTCTGTTTGCTAATATACAATCCTCCGGGGGGTTTCTCGCTCCATTCTGTCCTTAGACGCCTCTAAGGGTGGAGTGGGAATTCCTTTGGAAGGTTTTGGGGAAGATGAGATTTAGTAATAGATTTATAAATTTGATTAAGCTATTGTATAAATCCCCTATAGTAAGATTAAATATTTATGGGAGCTTGACAGAGCGCTTCTCTTTGAGTAGAGGTACCCGTCAGGGTTGCCCACTTTCTCTATTATTATTCAATATTTATATTCAGCCCCTTGCTGATAGAATTAGGCAGGATTCCGGGATTGAGGGGTTTGGGATATTAGGAATAGAGGACCACACTTCTCTATATGCGGACGATGTGTTTTATAAATCATACTAATACCTCATTGCCCGAACTTATTCAAATAGTTAATGCCTTAGGTGCAGTCTCGGGCTTTGATATTAATTGGTCAAAGACAACGCTTATACCTGTAGATAGACCTAATTATTCTATTGAGGGACCCTGGAGTTTACTTAAGATTTCTGATTCATTTGAATATTTAGGCATGACTATATCCCCTAGAGTTGAATTTTCTGCACCTAAATTTGATTCCATTGATAAGTAAGCTGAGATCTAAAGTGGCGGTATGGCTTCGACTTCCTTTATCTAGAACTGACAGAATATCCCTAGTAAAGATGGTGATATTACCCCAACTCCTCTATATTCTTAGGAATTCCCCAGTGTGGATTGAGGATAATTTTTCTAAGTTAATTGAGAGAATTATTAATGATCTGGTGTGGGGAAGAAAGCGGGTGAGGCTTAAATTGGAATATCTTTATAAGCCGATGAAACAGGGCGGGTTGAACCTGCAGCCAGCCAGTCGCAGGGGAAACACGTGAGGTGCACAGTTAGCAGAAAGCCTCCCTGGGCCGGCAGCACAGTGTTGAGGTGGACAGCACGAAATCCTCTTGGCACGCTCTGTGGTAGGAAGCATCAGCCAAGATGGTGGTTGAGGTGCCCTTGATGTTAGGGGTGCTTAGGGTGCTTGTTGCGGCTGAGTCCCATGATGGTTTTTGTCGTGACGCCAGTACCGTTAATGGTGGTACAACCATAGGTAGTAATAATGAGGTAGACAGAGGTAAGATGCAACTCACAACTTTTACTTTGGATGTCTTTTAGTTGCAGCAGTACAATTATGCAGTCTTTAGATGGTACAGAGTTAAGTCTGCAAATCCACCGTTTTAAGGCTGTTTAGGTTTCTTGGTTTTGGAGCAGTGGGTTAGGTGTACCTGGTTCCTTTAGATGCGTAGGATCCTATTCCTTGTCTCTCCCTACAAGCTGAATATTTTAGACAGGAAAACTCAACTTTCTCTCAGAAGTTTGGTGTGGCTGCCTTACGCTATAAAATCTCCACCATGCAAAGGTGTCTGTGGCCCTCAATAATGGCTCTTATTACCGATGAATTCCTAGGATTGCTTTTTTTTTTTCCAGAGAGGCAAACTCTTCTCCTACTGGTCAGGGATGCAAGTCTATAGTCCGGCCACAGAAGGAAAGCGCTTTTCTGCGCCTCACATCTGAGTAAACACCTCCTAGCGAAGTTGGCTCCACTCACTAATCTGTGTTGCGAAGTCTTCACTCTATCTTTCCTCCCACTAATCAGATCTGCTCTCTTCTGGGTGGTTGGGAGGGTGGTTGGGAGTAAGGGGAGCTCTCCACTGCTCGCCCCTTTGGCATAATTATTATTTACAGGAGTTGGATATTCTAGCTGAAGATAAATATTGGCAAAAAAACAACATCCTGTATGTTGCCCAACTGGTGAGTAATGGAGATATATTATCTTTTTTGGAGTTGTCACAAAGAGAGTTTATAATTAATTTATCTTGGTTTAGAGATTTACAGTTACGTTCGGCACTTGGAAGTGTAAAGGGGAAATTTTTGCTACAAATAGGTACTTGTACACCTTTGAATGAATTGATGGGAAATTGGGGCAGAAGTTTAACATTTCTCAACCTTACAAATTGCTTCTTGAATCACTATTTAATGGTATACGTTCCTCCAGACAAAAGGCTTGGGGATCTGTTTTAAGGATCCAACCAGATGACTGGGGGAAAATGATGAGTAATATAAGATTAGTGTCACATAATTTTAATCATCTTTTGGTACACTTCAATATCATACATGGATTACATGTCACACCAGCATGGCTTAATAAATATGGGTTGAGGAGTATGTCTAATTGTCCGCGATGTGATTCACTTGGGGCTGAATATTTACACGTTTTGGTCTTGTATAAAATGAACAGAATATTGGGAGGCTATAGCTAAACTTATTACCCAAAAACTAAAAATAGTGATTCCATTTATGGTGGAATGTTGGATTCTGGGTGATTTTTCCCAAATTAAATGTGCTAAGTATAAAAGAACCCTCCTGATTAAAATACTATTTTTGGCGAGACTTTTAATCACGCGGTATATATGGATAAATCTGGTCAATAAGATTAAGGGATATAAAACAAATCTTATGTAAACAAAGAAATATTGAGGAGAAATGGGAAAAGGTATGGGGGATTTGGGAGTCTTAAGTCCTATGGCTTCCACCCCACCGTCATCCCTGCTCCGTTCTAGTGGATGGATCGCAAGGGAGGCTGGTGGGGAAGTTTTGGGGTAAAAATGAGAAATTTGATAATGTTGAAGATTGGGTTGTTTGGAAGATGTTTCTGTATTTTTTTTTCTGTCAATAAAAAAAATAAAAAATAAATAAATAAAAAGGCGATCAGCAACCTGTCTTAGGGTAGTTTCACACTAGTGGAAGGGGACTCCAGCAGGCTGTTCCGTCGGGTGAACAGCCTGTCGGATCCGTCCTGCCGCTAGTTAACGTGTGCCCCCGGACTACCGCTCCGTCCCCATTGACTATAATGGAGGCGGGGCGGAGTTCCGGTTGGAGCACGGCAGCGCACGGCGAGAGGCTGCAGGACTAAATGTACTGCATGTCATACCTCTTGCAGTGCTGCCGCCGGAACTCGGCCCCCGCCCACATTATAGTCAATGGGGACGGAGCGGCAGTCCGGGGGCACATGTGAACTAGGGGCAGGACGGATCCGACAGGCTGTTCACCCGACGGAACAGCCTGCTGGACTCCCCTTCCACTAGTGTGAAACTAGCATCCGTAGTTCCGTTATGCGGATCTGCACAAAAAAATAGAGCATGTCCTACTATAGTCCGCATAATGCGGTCCGTGGTCCCATTGTAGTCAATGGGTCTGCAAAAAATGCGGATGATATGTGGAAAGGTGCAATATATTTTCCACAGGAAATAGAAAAAAAATAGCCCTGCCCCCTGTGAACCCAGGAAAGCAGAGTAGAGAGAAAAGCTAATTGTTCTGATACATCCCTATGGGACACCCGGTCAGAGGTGTACCACGACCGTGTCCAAAAGGACCGGTCATGGGAGGAGATTGCAAGAGAGTTGGTACCTACAGTGGGGTCTTCTGCTTCTTCATGACGTATGCCAACTCACTTTAGTGAATATATTGTAAATTATATTTTTTTTGTGCAAGAGGCCTAGTCTGAAAATGTCTTGCATTGCATACATTTAAAATTCCCTTTCTGCAAGGCATAACTTAATGCATAGCAACCGATGTCTTACATGTAAAAATAAAATTTTTGTTATACTTTAATAACAACATTTTATTCTATATTTCCAAATGTCTTTGATATGAATTGATAATAGGCCTCTTTCGCATATTTGATTATTAGGGCTCATGCACACGGCCGTTGTGCGTTGCACTGGGGACTGCCATATGCAGCCCGCAATACGGCCACGGCCGGGAAACGGCCATGTGCATGAGCCCTAAAACTAGAAGGATGTCTGTATCAGCCTCATACACACGACCGTAGGAACTCCGAGACATATGGTTCGTGAGTGGGCAATATGTCCCGGGACAGCATTGATCGTGTGCACTGGAGTAAAATCATACTTTGAGCTATAAATCAAATTTTGTTTTGTAATTTTTAATGAATAATTATAAAATAATAATTTTTATTTTTAAAATACTTTTTTTCTTTTCAGTAAAATAGATTAAAAAAAAGGTGGAATACATGCAGAGACCAATTTAGAAGGGAAGTTAACGCTAAACAGCGCAGTGGAGATGGCGGGTTAAAAAAAACGTACATGTACAATGTAATTACGAAATTAAGTAAATTTTATATTATATATTTATAGTTTATATAAATTTTAATATATAAAAAATTCATTATATATATTTTTTAGACAATCTGGCTCAAGACCTCACTCTACAGATGCAGATACACAGGAGAGGCGTCTGCAACTGAAACACAGAAGATTTACCGATTGCAGAAGACATCATACAGGCCACCGCAGAAAGGACCCCAGTTGGTGCAGCACCAGTTTGCCGTTCATCTGGCAGACAAAGGCGACGTCCTCTGATCGATTCTGATTTAGATGTTCGAGGCCAGATTGATAGTCTGGTTTTCGAATATTGAAATTGAAATCAATCACACAACAAGGAAGAAGTAACTTTAAAAGGTCCTGCTCCTTCCTTCCCAGAAGAACGGCAAACGCGGTGGATTTCTGCGGTTGTGCTAATCGATCAATTTGCTGGGCCTCAAGAGCCGCACGATGTAGTTAATTTTTTGTAACATTCAAGAGACAAAATGCTAAACATTCAAACCCCTCCTTCACGTCTTCACAGACCAGATCCCCCTATTGTTCACACCCCTGGCCCTTTTTCGCGTGAATTATTTGATTTGTATTTTTTTTTGTTATCATAAAAAAATATTATATTGTTACTATTGTGTATGTATTTTATCTTTAAAAATGTAATATTTTTTAAAAAGTATGTTTGTTTTTAATATTGATGACCTATTATCTGTTTAGGTCATTATTATTAAATAATATTTTAGAAAAAATTATTTTTTTACAATTATAATAAGGCCTCATGCACACAGCCGTTGCCAGGCCATCGCCGTATTGTGGCTCGAAAACAGCTTGAATGGGTCCGCTATCCGGAAGATGCGGTGCTGTGCTGTGCGGAACGGAAGCACGGATCGGAAGCCCACGGAAGCACGCCGCGTTTCTGTCCGTGCCTCCGCACCGCAAAAAAATAGAAAATCTATTTTTTCACGGACCCATTCAAGTTGCGGTCCCCAATACACGGAACGGCCACACGACAGAGACTCATCTTTTTAATGATACAGTACCTAATGACTTCAATTTTTTTAAATCACACCAATGCTTGAGCAGCATTTAGGATGAGTAAACAGTAGATGTTATCATGTCCCCTCCCCTTTTAAAGGGGTTGTCCGGGTTCAGAGCTGAACCCGGACATAACCATATTTTCACCCCAGCAGCCCCCTGACAAGAGCATCGGAGAATTTCATGCTCCCATGCTCTCCCTTGCCCTGCGCTTGATCGCGCAGGGAAGGGGCTCTTTTTGTTAAAACAACACATTGCCGGGCAGATGCTTCCGGCAAGCAGTGTGTTTGGTGACATCACCAGCTCTGATGGGCCGGCTTTAGCACTGCCCTAGCCTTTTTACAGGCTAGGTCAGCGCAGAAGCCCACACATTAGTGCCGGTGACATCACCAAACATACTGCTTGCCGGAAGCATCTGCCCGGCAATGTGTTGTGCGCGATCAAGCGCAGGGCAAGGGAGAGCATCGGAGCATGAAATTCTCCGATTCTCTTGTCAGGGGGGCTGCCGGGGTGAAAATGATGATGTTATATACTTACCTTTTCTGCGTCGAAGTTTATTCTTTGTGGATTGCGGGCCTGATTACGTCTGGTGTTGTCCTTGTTCATAGCTGAACGCAGACATATCCCATTATAAAAATGGGACATGTTCGTGTTTAGCTGTGAAGTCATACATAAATTTAAATTAATATTAAAATGATTAAGTAATTTTTAATCCACGTCAAGGGTCCTCATTCTCTTGCGAGTCCCTAATCTAAACTAACAACAGGGGATCTAACTGAACTAAGAAAATAAAAATTTAAATAAAATTTAAAACCAGATTCCAGCTGAATTCAACGACTTCCACGGATGGCGTCCAACTGCCACGACAATGCCCCCTCAAGACTGCAGTAGTAGTCGGCATAGAGTTACCGAACAGCTAGTCCAGCCGTTCCAGGGCGTCAGGTCTAAAATGACAGAAGATGTCATATTTAGGCCCAATTCTGCATCTGTGGAGGCATCGTGAATCCTGGTCAAGTTGTGTAGCAGTACACAGGCCTGTATCACCAGGATGGCATTGTTCGGATTCATCTGTATGGATGACATGAACACTCTCCACTTTGTGGACAGTATTACGAAAGCGCACTCCAAATACCGACAGGCACGAGTCAATCGATAGTTGAAGATGTGCTTCCGGTCATCCAGATCACGTCTAGGGAAGTGCCGCATCAGGTGGGGTGACAATGCGAATCCTTCATCTGCCACAATCACAAATGGAGCCGGCGGACCTGCAGATTCAGGAAGTCTACTGGGCTCTGGCAGGGCAAGCTGGTTTGTCTGAAGCCGTTCACCCATTCTGGAAGCACTAAAGATGCGGACGTCTAAAGTGCTCCCATAGGCCCCGATATCCACAATTACAAACCTGTAGTTACTGTCAGCCAAGCCATCGGCACTACAGAAAACAATTGTTTGTAATTGAAGTATCGGGACAATGAGTGAGGCCGCTTCTTTACACGGATGTGTTTGCCCCAATGCAGTTAGGAAACTGCGCAGATTGGTGAAATCCCTCGGTGATATAAAGCCAATCTTCCGCCTTGGGGATGGGCATCACCACTTCTCTGCCAAGTCACTGCCAGATGACTTGGAAGGTATGAAAGACGATCCCAGAGATTGTTGAGATCCCAAGGAGAAACTCGAAATGCAAAGATGCAAATGAGTTTCCTGTTGCAAGGAATCTAAAAAAAAATGAAAAAATGTTTTAATAACCATTTACATAAGTTAATATTCAATATATAGTATTAATTAACATGATAAAATTCACTTACCTCAAGGTGACTATCAACCTTTGCTCTGCTGCGATGCTGAACCTCATACTGGTGTCCATGAAAGTCAGGTCAGGATGAAGACAGAACAGCAGGTGATCAAATGCTTCCATGGACTTCCACGGCAATAGTTTTTGAATTTGATGGGGTCACGTCGCAGCTCGTTATACAAGGTATGAAATTGCCCTTTGTGAAGGCGCTGAGCAACAATGGGATAGACCCACTGCCGTCTCCTCTTTCTCCCCGGTTCTTCGTCCAGCATCGATGAACGCCGTCCGAATCGCTGAGAAAGAATCCTGTGAAATAGTACTTTATCCATAAGGTCTTCTGCCATGATGGTCGCTGAGAAATAGGAAGAAAACTATGCAACCCAAGCATAGGGGCACTTAAAACTTGTGGGTATCCAGTTTGGGCCTTTGTCAAAACAGAAGGAAGAAGAAGAAAGAGCACCAAGACTACCAGTGAGGGCGAGAAGCATGACAGACGCAAGAACATGGTTATTCCATATGTAGCTGGGGTGTCTGAGAAACTCAAAAGGATTTTTAGTAAACATCACATCCCTGTCTGCTTTAAACCCAGCAACACACTGAGGCAACAACTGGTTCACCCCAAAGACCCAACGCCTAAACACAAGATGGAGAACATTGTGTACGCAGTCCAGTGCAATGAGGAATACTCAGAACTGTATATCGGCGAAACAAAACTACATCAGCGTATGGCTCAGCATAGAAGAGCCAAAACCTCTGGTCAAGATTCAGCCATGTACTTACATCTAAAAGAAACAGGTCACACCTTTGAAGACAGTTAAGTACGTGTTTTGGATAAGGAGGCCGATTGGTACAAACGAGGTGTGAAGGAGGCCATCTACGTAAAAATGGAGAAGCCAAGCTTGAATAGAGGCGGGGGGGTTAGACATCTATTGTCTGCCACATACAATGCTGTCTTGACACCTTTTTCTGGGAAGTCTTTATCACCTACTGACTCCAATTAGGATAATGGCATCAACACCTTTGACCCCATGCTGGGTATAATGACGCCTGACCCCATGCTGGGTATAATTACCAGATGTTGATTCAGTTACATATTTATTCCCAGAGAATTCTTGTACAGTCACTCAGAATTGAGAAAGCTCGTTGGAAGAACAAGTGAAACGTTTTCAAGAAATCTACAGTACGTCCAGTTGCCTTGATTTATTCTTTACAGATATACCATGACCTGGATAAATGAGAACCTTCCCAGACATACAGCCAAGCAAAGGTTTCTCACACAGCTCTGAACGACACCAAAACGACACCACAGTGTGCTGTCCGCATCGGCATTTCCGTTCCGCATCCGCATTTCCATTCTGCAAAAAAATAGAACATGGCCTATTCTTGTCCGCAATAGCGGACAAGAATAGGCATTTTCTATTATAGTGCCAGATCCGCAAAACACTTATGGAAATGTGAATGGACCCTTAAAGTGAAGAAATAGCTTGGTTATTAGGGGATAACTCTACTGTACTGTGTTCTTGAGGTGAAGTATAATGTGAGGTAAGTAATTATGAGATGTAGAGATGAGCGAATCTTTCAAAAATTCGATTCGCCGGTTCGCCAAATTTTTGGGGAAAAATTTGGTTCGATACAAATAAATTTGCAGCGAATTAAGTTAAAAAACTGATATTTCCTGGCTGCAGAGAGCCTTTATAGGGGTGTAGAACACTGTGCCTTGCAGTAACACGCATAAGGAGTCTGCTGTGGTAGGGAAATAATGCTGTGAGTTAGTATGACATGCAGATGACAGGCGTCGCTCTTAGAATCACTGCACACTTCACTTATTAGGGCAGTCACGGGGCCAAAACTGACCAAATAACTGAAGTATCAACTCAGCCTTACAGGTCAATGTTAGTGCCAAGAAGAAGCGCACTCCTTTTACTCCCTCATCAGCTGATTCCACATAGACGTCTACAGAACCTGTTCTATTAAACGCTTATACAAGTAGAGCCCCCGACAGAGTGGAGAGGGTGTCAGCAGTAAGTTTGTGTTGACGTCACTGATTAATTTGCCCTTCCTCTGATCCGTCAGAACAATAAAACGGATCTTGTCTGTGGAGTATCCGCCTTCACTTGATCAGCATTTGGTCAGTAATCCATCAGTATTGCTAATGCCAAAAAAAACAGGAGTGATCTAAAACAGAGATGTTTTGTACCCACTCCTGCTTTTGTCTACCAAATCATAAGCCAATTCTGATGGGACCATACAGGCCTTACAGCTGCTACACAGACAGGATCTGTTGTGCATCTCATTTTTCCTTCCTTCTGACAGATCAAAAGAAAGGTCAAATAAATAATGATGTCAGCCAGGCCGAAAGCCAAAATAGTGGACCAGTCATGAAGTGGGGAGGGTGGGAACAGCATGAGAAGTCCACAGAGTGGACCTATGACATAGTGGTGAGGTGGAAGCAGCATGAGGAGACCACAGAGTGGCATAATTACAGGGTCTGGAGGTTGAAGCAGAATGAGGAGGGCACCGAGTGGTACAATGACACAGTCTGGAGTTGGCAGCAGTATGAGGAGGCCACCGAGTGGCAAAATGACAGACTCTTGAGGTGGCAGCAGTATGAGGAGGCCACCGAGTGGTACAATGACAGAGTCTGGAGGTGGCGGCAGTATGAGGAGGCCACCAAGTGACACAATGACAAACTCTTGAGGTGGCAGCAGTATGAGGAGGCCACCGAGTGGTACAATGACAGAGTCTGGAGGTGACGACGACAGCAGCAGCATCAGGAGGATACCACAGAGTGGCAAGGTGACATAGTGTGGAGATGGCAGCAGCAGCATTAGGATACCACAGATTGGCTAGGTGACATAGTGTGGATATGGCAGCAGCATCAGCATACCACAGAGTGGCAAGGTGACATAGTTTGGAGATGGCGGCAGCAGCAGCATCAGGAGACCACAGAGTGTGAAGGTGACATAGTGTGGAGATGGCAGCAGCAGCATCAGGAGACCACAAAGTGACCCGGTGACAGAGTGGGTGAAAGAAGGAGCACTTGGCCTCAGATGTGTGGCATCAGGCGGGTGGCAGCATCAGAGTAGTAGCTGAGGCAGGTAGCCAGAAGAAACCAGTCTCTTTTGTCAAAGTGTTGGTGTGGCACTATGGATGATCTAGTCTGATGCATCAGGCATTGGTGGGTGGAAATCCTGACTGATCCACACCTGACTCATCTTGACAAAGGTCAGTCTCTCCACATTTTGGGTGGACAGGCAAGTTCTCCTTGGGGTAACTATGGCCCCGCCACACTAAACACCCGCTCTGATGCCACCCTACTGGCCAGGCAGGCCAGCTTTTCCAGGGCAAACTCTGCTAGTTGCAGCCACAAATCCAGTTTGGCTGCCCAGTAGTCCAGCGGATCTTCAATGTGGGTTGGACGGGTGCTGTCCAAGTATGTCACCACCTGCTGGTTCAGGTCCTGCTCCAGGTCTACCTGCTGCTGCTGGTGAATAGTTTCTTCACTATGACTTACTTCTACCGCCGCTGCTTCCGTGAACCCCTTTACAACTACTTCCCGGGCAGGTAGGCTGCTGCGAAGCAGGTGGTCTACCCTGGGGACGTTTGGCTCCCCACCTCCCACTGCTGCCACCCTGCTGACTCCCAGCAATGCTACCACCTTGCTGGCTCAGCCGCTGCCTCACGGCAAGCTGCCAATCTCTTCTCCCAATGACGATGAAGCCCCTTTTGCACCCGGCTCCAAAGTGCGATCGGCTTCATTATCATCGAGTAGAGTCTGCACGTCACTGATGTCCTCCTCAACGGTCTCTGGGTCAGGAGCCTGACAGCTCGCAACACCACCTCCCACGCCACTCTCCTCACCACTACTTGCCCGCCTAGCGGAGTAAGCGGAGGATGTCTCCTCCAGATCTTGGCTGGGCAGTAGCTGTTGACCGCCCTCTAGTAGCTCATCCTCGCTGAAAAATGGAGCTGAGCCTACAGCATATAATACTTCTCGCGGTGAGGGAGCAGAAAAGGAGAGAGGCAGGTTGAGGACAGGTGAGGGCACAGGGCCTGCTCCCGGGCCATGCCAACTAAGGGTTGTGTCTGATGAACTTTTTTCTGGGGGTGTCTGATGTCACTTGGGATGAAGTGGATGATCGAGTTAACCAATCAAGAACCGCTGGGTTGCTGGTCAAGACACGACCGCTATATGACACTGGGAGCTCAGGCCTCTTGCTGCGACTCCTGCTGCCACGCCCCCTTACTCTGCTGTGTCCTTTGCCTGCGCCAGAAACATTTAGGCTTCTGCCACTACTCTGTGCATGGCCTGACACTTCTCTGTCTGACATACTTTTAGCTGAACTAAATAAATTAAAAGCAAATTAAAACACCCCTAAAAACGACGAATATATTTTTATTTCTGTACTGAAATAGGCCACTAATCGCTTTCACCACAAATAACTGCAACAGTGAAGTGCGTATATATTTTTATTTTTGCACTAAAATAGGCCACTAAAGACTTTTCAGCATAGCACTTGCACCCCAATAACAAGAACAAATTGCTGGAATGACAGAGCTGTATAATGGCTATTTGGATCCCCAAATAATCTTTCTCTGCACTTGTAAATCGCTTTCCTATCACTGTCCCTAGCGCCTTCTGACGTCTCTCCCTGCACTAAGATGCTGTAAAATGTTTCCTCCCTATCCTTTCCCTGCACTTATAAATATTTTTTTCATTTTTTTTTTCACAATGAGGTTTTTCCTTTTGCTGTCACTAGTGCCTTCTCACGTCTGTCCCTGCACTCAGAACGCTGGAAAATGTCTGAGTCCAAGATGGCAGCCGTATTTATAGGGCTGTGACATCACAAGGCTGGCTGGCTGCTGATTGGCTGCATGCAGGGCCTTCCCAGAATTCCTTGCCCCATGTCCTCACACGTGTAGCTGCCATTTTAGGAAAAATTGTGATTTGCTACCACACAGCGCAAGGAAATTCACATTTGTTGCTGATAAAATTCCACTTCATCAGCTTCGATTCGCTCATCTCTAATGAGATGTCTTCATTAGTTTCAAATGTGTGACAAACTAACGATACAGGGACAGAAGAATGTATCATATAACAGTAATAGGTACACCAGCGTTCCACAAATGGAGAGACTTGTACTTCAGATCTGCCAAAGAGCTGGTCTGAAGGAAAGGAGGCTCTTACAATTAGGAGCTTCGATTCACATAATATGTCTATCTGTCTAGATTTGCTACACCAAAAAACAGGTCATGGGAAAGTAAAATGGGACGGGGTGGGGTTGGGAGGGAGACCTGCTGGGCTATGTAAGGCCAAGAACAAGTGTGTCATGGCAAGCTCCCTATTTCAATTCTCTATAGATGTTTATAGATATATAGTGGGTAGAGGGACCAGACCAAGTAAAAGCTGGGTGTCGGAGGGGCAGTAGAACAGATAATAGGGGTCTGGTGTTGGTTATGGCGTATTGTGGGGATTAGTAAAAACAAATAATCCAGTTATAGTGCATATAGCAACAGAAAAAGCTAGTATCTGCGAGACTTGCTTAACAATAGACATCCAGTATGGAATTATAAGCTGGCAAGTCCACCATAAATGGTAGTAAGTACCAGCTGCCACAGGTGCCCTCCTGAATACAGGGAGTGCAGAATTATTATGCAAGTTGTATTTTTGAGGATTAATTTTATTATTGAACAACAACCATGTTCTCAATGAACCCAAAAAACTCATTAATATCAAAGCTGAATATTTTTGGAAGTAGTTTTTAGTTTGTTTTTAGTTTTAGCTATTTTAGGGGGGTATCTGTGTGTGCAGGTGATTATTACTGTGCATAATTATTAGGCAACTTAACAAAAAACAAATATATACCCATTTCAATTATTTATTTTTACCAGTGAAACCAATATAACATCTCAACATTCACAAATATACATTTCTGACATTCAAAAACAAAACAAAAACAAATCAGTGACCAATATAGCCACCTTTCTTTGCAAGGACACTCAAAAGCCTGCCATCCATGGATTCTGTCAGTGTTTTGATCTGTTCACCATCAACATTGCGTGCAGCAGCAACCACAGCCTCCCAGACACTGTTCAGAAAGGTGTACTGTTTTCCCTCCTTGTAAATCTCACATTTGATGATGGACCACAGGTTCTCAATGGGGTTCAGATCAGGTGAACAAGGAGGCCATGTCATTAGATTTTCTTCTTTTATACCCTTTCTTGCCAGCCACGCTGTGGAGTACTTGGACGCGTGTGATGGAGCATTGTCCTGCATGAAAATCATGTTTTTCTTGAAGGATGCAGACTTCTTCCTGTACCACTGCTTGAAGAAGGTGTCTTCCAGAAACTGGCAGTAGGACTGGGAGTTGAGCTTGACTCCATCCTCAACCCGAAAAGGCCCCACAAGCTCATCTTTGATGATACCAGCCCAAACCAGTACTCCACCTCCACCTTGCTGGCGTCTGAGTCGGACTGGAGCTCTCTGCCCTTTACCAATCCAGCCACGGGCCCATCCATCTGGCCCATCAAGACTCACTCTCATTTCATCAGTCCATAAAACCTTAGAAAAATCAGTCTTGAGATATTTCTTGGCCCAGTCTTGACGTTTCAGCTTGTGTGTCTTGTTCAGTGGTGGTCGTCTTTCAGCCTTTCTTACCTTGGCCATGTCTCTGAGTATTGCACACCTTGTGCTTTTGGGCACTCCAGTGATGTTGCAGCTCTGAAATATGGCCAAACTGGTGGCAAGTGGCATCTTGGCAGCTGCACGCTTGACTTTTCTCAGTTCATGGGCAGTTATTTTGCGCCTTGGTTTTTCCACACGCTTCTTGTGACCCTGTTGACTATTTTGAATGAAACGCTTGATTGTTCGATGATCACGCTTCAGAAGCTTTGCAATTTTAAGAGTGCTGCATACCTCTGCAAGATATCTCACTATTTTTGACTTTTCTGAGCCTGTCAAGTCCTTCTTTTGACCCATTTTGCCAAAGGAAAGGAAGTTGCCTAATAATTATGCACACCTAATATAGGGTGTTGATGTCATTAGACCACACCCCTTCTCATTACAGAGATGCACATCACCTAATTTGCTTAATTGGTAGTAGGCTTTCGAGCCTATACAGCTTGGAGTAAGACAACATGCATAAAGAGGATGATGTGGTCAAAATACTCATTTGCCTAATAATTCTGCACGCAGTGTATAACTGTATTGCCGTCTTCAGGACGATACAGTTTCATACTGTGGTGAGGGTGAAACTATGTTGTGCTGCACTGTGGTATTTGGCTTTGCTGAGGCAGTATTCTTTGTTTTGCTATGGTATTGGGTTCTGTTGGGGTGGTGGTATTTTCTTCTGCACTACAATACTGCTTGCCCTGCCTACTTCTGGTGGCCCTGTCTTTTGTTGCTCTGCCTTCTCTCAATTTTGACCCACCTACAACATGGGGCCACTTTTAGGTCTTTTCCAGGGCCGTAGTTTGTAGCCACTTTCTTGAATTTTAGTGGCCTAAATTTATCTTTCAAACTCGTTTGCCATGCCTTTAAGAAGGAGGGTGTGGTGTCAACAAGTGACAGTAATAAATGTTCATAAATGGTAGAGACAGTTTTCTTTGGTGGACTGGGTTTAGCTGAGAACTCTTTCGACTATGTGAGGACGCAACCAAAACCGTGTGCTTTTGAAACAGACTAATATGGTTGGGAAAACCTAATGAATAAAAGAGTGTTAATGTTTTTGCCATTAAGTTGTAAGATAGCTTCAAATGGAAATAGATTCAGTGCCTTGCAAAAGTATTAACCTCCCTTGACTTTTTTCGTGTTTTGGTGCCTCACAACCTGGAATTAACATGGATTGTTTGAGAATTTGCATCATGTAATTTACAGAACATGCCGACAACTTTGAAGATGTTTTTTTATTTTATTGTAAAGCAAACAACAAATAGGACAAAATAACTGAAAAAGTCAATGTGCAGAACTACTCACCCCCCTAAAGTCAATACTTTGCAGAGCCACCTTTTGCGGCAATCACAGCTCCAAGTCGCTTTGGATAAGTCTCTATGAGCAGTCGCCACATCTTACCACTGGGATTTTTGCCCGTTTCTCCTTGCAAAACTGCTCCAGCTCCTTCAAGTTGGATGGTTTGCGCTTGTGAACAGCAATCTAAGTCTGACCACAGATTTTCTATTGGATTGAGATCTGGGCTGTGACTCGGCCATTCCCACACATTAACATGTTTCCCCTTAAACCACTCAAGTGTTGCTTAAGGGCTCTTTCACACCTGCGTTGTTGTCTTCCGGCATAGAGTTCCGTCGTCGGGGCTCTATGCCGGAAGAATCCTGATCAGGATTATCCTAATGCATTCTGAATGGAGAGAAATCCGTTCAGGATGCATCAGGATGTCTTCAGTTCCGGAACGGAACGTTTTTTGGCCGGAGAAAATACCGCAGCATGCTGCGCTTTTTGCTCCGGCCAAAAATCCGGAACACTTGCCGCAAGGCCGGATCCGGAATTAATGCCCATTGAAAGGCATTGATCCGGATCCGGCCTTAAGCTAAACGTCGTTTCGGCGCATTGCCGCATCCGACATTTAGCTTTTTCAGAGTGGTTACCATGGCTGCCGGGACGCTAAAGTCCTGGCAGCCATGGTAAAGTGTAGTGGGGAGCGGGGAGCAGTGTACTTACCGTCCGTGCGGCTCCCCGGGCGCTCCAGAGTGACGTCAGGGCGCCCCAAGCGCATGGATCATGTGATCACATGGATCACGTCATCCATGCGCATGGGGCGCTCTGACGTCATTCTGGAGCGCCCGGGGAGCCGCACGGACTGTAAGTATACCGCTCCCCCGCTCCCCACTACTACTATGGCAACCAGGACTTTAATAGCGTCCTGGGTGCCATAGTAACACTGAAAGCATTTGGAAGACGGTTCCGTCTTCAAATGCTTTCAGTACACTTGCATTTTTCCGGATCCGGAGTGTAATTCTGGCAAGTGGAGTACACGCCGGATCCGGACAACGCAAGTGTGAAAGAGGCCTTAGCCGTGTGTTTGGGGTCATTGTCCTGCTGGAAGGTGAACCTCCGTCCTAACCTCAGATCACGCACAGAGTGGGACAGGTTTTGCTCAAGAATATCCCTGTATTTAGCACCATCCATCTTTCCCTCAACTCTGACCAGTTTCCCAGTCCCATCCCCCCAGCATGATGCTGCCACCACCATGTCTCACTGTGGGGATGGTGTTCTTTGGGTGATGTGATGTGTTGGGTTTGCGCCAGACATAGCATTTTATTTGATGGCCGAAAATTTAAATTTTAGTCTCATCAGACCAGAGCACCTTCCTCCGTACTTTTGGGAGTCTCCCACATGCCTTTTCGCAAACTCACAACGTGCCTTTTTGTTTTTTGCTGAAAGTAATGGCTTTCTTCTGCCACTCTGCCATATAGCCCAACTCTATGGAGCGTACGGCTTATTGTCGCCCTTTGTACAGATATTCCAGTCTGCAGCTCCTCCAGGGTTACCTTAGGTCTCGGTGCTGCCTCTCTGATTAATGCCCTTGTTGCCCGGTCTGTGAGTTTTGGTGGGCAGCCGTCTCTTGGCAGGTTTGCTGTTGTGCCATGTTCTTTCCATTTGGTTATAATAGATTTGATGGTGCTCCAGGGGATTATCAAAGATTTGGATATTTTTTTATAACCTAACCCTGACTTATACTTCTCAACAACATTGTTCCTTACTTGTTTGGAGAGCTCCTTGGTCTTCATGGCAGTGTTTGGTTAGTGATGCATCTTGCTTACGTGTTGCAGCCTCTGGGGCCTTTCAAAAAAGGTGTGTATATGTAATGACAGATCATGTGACAGTTAGATTGCACACAGCTGGACATCATTTCACTAATTATGTGACTTCTGAAGGTAATTGGTTGCACCAGAGCTTTTTATGGGCTTCCTAACAAAAGGGGTGAATCTATTTCTAAACAATCGTTTTATTTATATATTTTTCTCATTTCACTTCACCGACTTACACTATTGTGTTCTGATCCATCACATAAAATTCATAACAAAACATTGAACTTGAGGCTGTAATGTAACAAAACATGAAAAAAGTCAAGGGGGGGGGGGGTGAATACTTTTGCAAGGCACTGTATGTGGTGTTAGTGGAGATAAAGGGTTGTAAAACTTGTGGTGGAGTCTTAGTGCCAGATAAGTATAAGTCAATCATTTTCTAGATGCTTGATTATTGTGTATTTATCAGCTTCTATATTTTATGACCAATATATGTTTTAGTGACCATGAGATCAGAGGAAGATGGATCAAAGGTTAGAGTATATCAGATATTCATAGTCCTCCGCGCTAGAAAACTTTTAGCCATTAAACTATCATGAAGTATACAGAGACATTTTTCTAATGCATATTAATGTTTGGGTGTGGTCATATTTGTCCAATCAATTACTGCGAAGTATACAGGAGGTGTAACTTTCCTTATGCATAATAACGTGCTGATGTGGGAACAAATATTAATGTAACCGTGATGTCATGTACGAAAAGGCGTTGATGTTTATGTACTGCAGTAGACTGCGGCATTTTAAGTTATAATAATAACATGGTGTTTAAGAAGCTATCGTTCAAGAGATATTTTACGATTTAATCGTCCAAGACCGCCCAGCTTTCGACAGTCTGCAATTTCAAGCTGGAAGAAGACACTGTCTTTCTTCTCAGCACCTCATGTCCCTTCTAGTCGAATACAGAAAATCTACTGTCTGCCATACAGTCTCTAGATTTCAGTCTTTAGAATTTACTGTATAGAATCGACTCCTAAAATCCACTGTTTGGAATCTACTCTCCAGGGTATACATTCTAAAATCCAATCCTTACAATTCACTCTGTAGAGTTCACCCTCTAGGACAGTGTTTCCCAACCAGTGTGCCTCCAGCTGTTGCAAAACTACAACTCGCAGCATGCCCGGACAGCCAAAGGCTGTCCGGGCATGCTGGGAGTTGTAGTTTTGAAACAGCTGGAGGCACACTGGTTGGGAAACACTGCTCTAAGATACATTATCTAAAATCCACTCTTTAGAATCTATTCTCTAGAGTCCTCTCTCTAGGACAGGCAGACTGCGATCTGAATACGGACTGCTGTTGCTAGAAGTCTGGACCCCTGCAGGTCCCACTCAACTGTATGTGCATCCTCAGGTCACATATATAGTCAAATGGTGAAGTATTTAAATAAGAGGCAATATGGGATCATCATTCTGTGAGGGGGCATCATTCTGTCTTGGGGCACTTAAAAGGGTTCAGCAGTTTTTGGAGATCATAGATCATCAGCATCTGATCGGCGGGGTCTGACACCTGGGATCTCCGTCGATCAGCTGTTTGAGGAGGCAGCATCGCTGGCAGTAGCGCCGCGGCCTTCTCGCTGTTTACTGCAGGCCCAGTGACGTCACGACTAGTATCAATGGCCTGGGCGGGGCTAAGCTCTGTTCATTTGAGTGGAGCTTAGCCGCGCCCAGGCCAGTGATACTAGTCGTGACATCAGGACACCAGGAAGAAGTACAACAGCGACTTAAAAAGATTAAAATAGACAAATCGCCAGGACCGGATGGCATACACCCCCGTATCCTAAGGGAATTAAGTAATGTCATAGCCAGACCCTTATTTCTGATATTTGCAGATTCTATACTGACAGGGAATGTCCCACAGGATTGGCGCATGGCAAATATGGTGCCAATATTCAAAAAGGGTCCAAAAACAGAGCCCGGAAACTATAGGCCGGTAAGTTTAACATCTGTTGTGGGTAAACTGTTTGAAGGTTTTCTGAGAGATGCTATCTTAGAGCATCTTAACGGAAATAAGCAAATAACGCCATATCAGCATGGCTTCGTGAGTAGGGATGAGCGAACCCGAACTGTATAGTTCGGGTTCGTACCGAATTTTGGGGTGTCCGTGACACGGACCCGAACCCGAACATTTTCGTAAAAGTCTGGGTTCGGGTTCGGTGTTCGGCGCTTTCTTGGTGCTTTTTGAAAGGCTGCAAAGCAGCCAATCAACAAGCATCATACTACTTGCCCCAAGAGGCCATCACAGCCTTGCCTACTATTGGCATGGCTGTGATTGGCCAGTGCAGCATGTGACCCAGCCTCTATATAAGCTTGGGTCACGTAGCGCTGCACGTCACTCTGCTGATTCAAGCATAGGGAGAGGTTGCTGCTGCGACGTTAGG
Source organism: Bufo bufo (assembly GCF_905171765.1). NCBI lineage: Eukaryota > Metazoa > Chordata > Amphibia > Anura > Bufonidae > Bufo > Bufo bufo. The sequence goes on from NC_053389.1 coordinate 816,226,275, forward strand.
GCGAGATTAGGCAGATTAACTCCTCCAAAAGACTTAATTCAGTGATCGATCTCCAGCTGTGGATCATTGAAGTGCTGATATTGACTTGCTCACTTTTTTTAGGCTGCCCAGAGCGTTTTTATATCACTTTTTTCTGGGGTGATCGGCGGCCATTTTGTGGCTTGTGGTGCGCCAGCACAAGCTACCACCAAGTGCATTTAACCATCAATAGTGTGGTTATTTTTTGCTATATCCTACATCAGGTGCAGGCTGAGCCTGTGTCACCGAAGTGCATTTAACCATCAATAGTGTGGTTATTTTGTGCTATATCCTACATCAGGTGCAGGCTGAGCCTGTGTCACCCAAGTGCATTTAACCATCAACAGTGTGGTTATTTTTTGGCCATATACTACATCAGCTGCAGGCTGAGCCTGTGTCACCCAAGTGCATTTAACCATCAACAGTGTGGTTATTTTTTGGCCATATACTACATCTGGTGCAGGCTGAGCCTGTGTCACCCAAGTGCATTTAACCATCAACAGTGTGGTTATTTTTTGGCCATATACTACATCAGGGGCAAGTTGAGCCTGTCACCCAGCGCCTAAAAAATAGGCCTGACATTTCTATTCCTCCAAATCAGTACAGTTTTAGCTGGTCAAGTTATATTTAGTGACCGTAAAAGCACAGTTTTTGTTCTGGGTTGAAAAACTATTCCCAAATTTGCCATTCTCAAAATTAGTAGTTTCTGCTATATCAGGCCTACTTTAAATCTATCCCAAAAAGGATATCTTAGATTGAAGGTGCTGATAGTGTCATTCTGAAAAACTTAACACACACGCTACCGTGCAGATACAAGTTTAATTCTGTGATTAAAGGTATATCTGTCACACAGAGCGTAAAAAATAGGCCTCACATTTATATTCAACCAAATCTGTCATTACTGGTGTGCCTGTATTAGTGTAATACGGTACCTAAATAGATAGCCAGATAGTGTTAGGTGTCTGTAAAAAAAGGCCTGAATTTTAATTCAATACATTGGCCCGAATAATATTTTTCTTATTGTGGTGAACGGTAACAATGAGGAAAACAACTAGTAAGGGACGCGGACGTGGACATGGTCGTGGTGGTGTTAGTGGACGCTCTGGTGCTGGGAGAGGACGTGGCCGTTCTGCCACAGCCACACGTCCTAGTGAACCAACTACCTCAGGTCCCAGTAGCCGCCAGAATTTACAGGGATATTTGTTGGGGCCCAATGCCGTTCTAAGGATGGTAAGGCCTGAGCAGGTACAGGCATTAGTCAATTGGGTGGCCGACAGTGCATCCAGCACGTTCACATTATCTCCCACCCAGTCTTCTTCAGAAAGCGCACAGATGGCGCATGAAAACCAAGCCCATCAGTCTGTCACATCACCCCCATGCATATCAGGGAAACTGTCTGAGCCTCAAGTTATGCAGCAGTCTCTTATGCTGTTTGAAGACTCTGCTGCCAGGGTTTCCCAAGGGCATCCACCTAGCCCTTCCCCAAGGGTGGAAGAGATAGAATGCACTAACGCACAACCACTTATGTTTCCTGATGATGAGGACATGGGAATACCACCTCAGCACGTCTCTGATGATGACGAAACACAGGTGCCAACTGCTGCGTCTTTCTGCAGTGTGCAGACTGAACAGGAGGTCAGGGATCAAGACTGGGTGGAAGACGATGCAGGGGACGATGAGGTCCTAGACCCCACATGGAATGAAGGTCGTGCAACTGACTTTCACAGTTCGGAGGAAGAGGCAGTGGTGAGACCGAGCCAACAGCGTAGCAAAAGACAAAGAGGGAGCAGTGGGCAAAATCAGAACACCCGCCGCCAAGAGACTCCGCCTGCTACTGACCGCCGCCATCTTGGACCGAGCACCCCAAAGGCAGCTTCAAGGAGTTCCCTGGCATGGCACTTCTTTAAACAATGTGCTGACGACAAGACCCGAGTGGTTTGCACGCTGTGCCATCAGAGCCTGAAGCGAGGCATTAACGTTCTGAACCTTAGCACAACCTGCATGACCAGGCACCTGCATGCAAAGCATGAACTGCAGTGGAGTAAACACCTTAAAAACAAAGAAGTCACTCAGGCTCGCCCTGCTACCTCTTCTGCTGCTGCCGCCTCGGCCTCTTCTGCTGCTGCCGCCGCCTCGGCCTCTTCCTCCGCCTCTGGAGGAACGTTGGCACCTGCCACCCATCAAACATGGGATGTACCACCAACACCACCACCTGCGTCACCAAGCATCTCAACCATGTCACACGGCAGCGTTCAGCTCTCCATCTCACAAACATTTGAGAGAAAGCGTAAATTCCCACCTAGCCACCCTCGATCCCTGGCCCTGAATGCCAGCATTTCTAAACTACTGGCCTATGAAATGCTGTCATTTAGGCTGGTGGACACAGACAGCTTCAAACAGCTCATGTCGCTTGCTGTCCCACAGTATGTTGTTCCCAGCCGCCACTACTTCTCCAAGAGAGCCGTGCCTTCCCTGCACAACCAAGTGTCCGATAAAATCAAGTGTGCACTGCGCAACGCCATCTGTGGCAAGGTCCACCTAACCACAGATACGTGGACCAGTAAGCACGGCCAGGGACGCTATATCTCCCTAACTGCACACTGGGTAAATGTAGTGGCGGCTGGGCCCCAGGCGGAGAGCTGTTTGGCGCACGTCCTTCCGCCGCCAAGGATCGCAGGGCAACATTCTTTGCCTCCTGTCTCCTCCTCCTCCTACTCAGCTTCCTCCTCCTCTTCTTCCACCTGCTTATCCAGTCAGCCAGACACCTTCACCACCAACTTCAGCACAGCCCGGGGTAAACGTCAGCAGGCCGTTCTGAAACTCATATGTTTGGGGGAGTTGTGGCGGGGTATAGAACAACAGACCGACGAATGGTTGCTGCCGGTGAGCCTCAAGCCCGGCCTGGTGGTGTGCGATAATGGGCGAAATCTCGTTGCAGCTCTGGGACTAGCCGGTTTGACGCACATCCCTTGCCTGGCGCATGTGCTGAATTTGGTGGTGCAGAAGTTCATTCGCAACTACCCCGACATGTCAGAGCTGCTGCATAAAGTGCGGGCCGTCTGTTCGCGCTTCCGGCGTTCACACCCTGCTGCTGCACGCCTGTCTGCGCTACAGCGTAACTTCGGCCTTCCCGCTCACCGCCTCATATGCGATGTGCCCACCAGGTGGAACTCCACCTTCCACATGCTGGACAGACTGTGCGAGCAGCAGCAGGCCATAGTGGAGTTTCAGCTGCAGCACGCACGGGTCAGTCGCACTGCGGAACAGCACTACTTCACCACCAATGACTGGGCCTCCATGCGAGACCTGTGTGCCCTGTTGCGCTGTTTCGAGTACTCCACCAACATGGCCAGTGGCGATGACGTCGTTATCAGCGTTACAATACCACTTCTATGTCTCCTTGAGAAAACACTTAGGGCGATGATGGAAGAGGAGGTGGCCCAGGAGGAAGAGGAGGAAGAGGGGTCATTTTTAGCACTTTCAGGCCAGTCTCTTCGAAGTGACTCAGAGGGAGGTTTTTTGCAACACCAGAGGCCAGGTACAAATGTGGCCAGACAGGGCCCACTACTGGAGGACGAGGAGGACGAGGATGAGGAGGAGGTGGAGGAGGATGAGGATGAAGCATGTTCACAGCGGGGTGGCACCCAAAGCAGCTCGGGCCCATCACTGGTGCGTGGCTGGACGATGACGATACACAGGACGATGACGATACGCCTCCCACAGAGGACCTCCTTACCTCTGGGCAGCCTGGCACACATGAGCGACTACATGCTGCAGTGCCTGCGCAACGACAGCAGAGTTGCCCACATTTTTACGTGTGCGGACTACTGGGTTGCCACCCTGCTGGATCCCCGGTACAAAGACAATGTGCCCACCTTACTTCCTACACTGGAGCGTATTAGGAAGATGCGCGAGTACAAGCGCACGTTGGTAGACGCGCTACTGAGAGCATTCCCAAATGTCACAGGGGAACCAGTGAAAGCCCAAGGCGAAGGCAGAGGAGGAGCAAGAGGTCGCCAACGCAGCTGTGTCACGGCCTGCTCCTCTGAGGTGATTCTCTGCTGACATGAAGCCTGAATCTCTGTTATGGGACCTCTCTCCTCTGCCTGGGTGCCTGGGCCTAAATATGTGACAGTGGCCTGTTCCAGTGGTGGGTGACGTGAAGCCTGATTCTCTGCTATGACATGAAGACTGATTCTGTGCTGACATGAAGCCAGATTCTCTGTTACGGGACCTCTCTCCTCTGTCTGGGTGCCTGGGCCTAAATATGTGACAGTGGCCTGTTCCAGTGGTGGTTGACGTGAAGCCTGATTCTCTGCTATGACATGAAGACTGATTCTGTGCTGACATGAAGCCAGATTCTCTGTTACGGGACCTCTCTCCTCTGCCTGGGTGCCTGGGCCTAAATATGTGACAGTGGCCTGTTCCAGTGGTGGGTGACGTGAAGCCTGATTCTCTGCTATGACATGAAGACTGATTCTCTGCTGACATGAAGCCTGAATCTCTGTTATGGGATCTCTCTCCTCTGCCAGGGCCTAAATGTGTGACAGTGGCCTGTTCCAGTGGTGGGTGACGTGAAGCCTGATTCTCTGCTATGACATGAAGACTCATTCTGTGCTGACATGAAGCCAGATTCTCTGTTACGCGACCTCTCTCCTCTGCTATGACATGAAGACTGATTCTCTGCTGACATGAAGCCTGAATCTCTGTTATGGGACCTCTCTCCTCTGCCTGGGTGTCTGGGCCTAAATATGTGACAGTGGCCTGTTCCAGTGGTGGGTGACGTGAAGCCTGATTCTCTGCTATGACATGCAGACTGATTCTCTGCTGACATGAAGCCAGATTCTCTGTTACGGGACCTCTCTCCTCTGCCTGGGCCTAAATATCTGACAATGGACTGTTCCAGTGTTGGGTGACGTAAAGCCTGATTCTCTGCTATGACATGCAGACTGATTCTCTGCTGACATGAAGCCAGATTCTCTGTTACGGGACCTCTCTCCTCTGCCTGGGTGCCGGGGCCTAAATATATGACAATGGACTGTTACAGTGGTGGGTGACGTGAAGCCAGATTCTCTGCTATGGCATGAAGACTGATTCTCTGCTGACGTGAAGCCAGATTCTCTGCTATGGGACCTCTCTCCAATTGATATTGGTTTATTTTTATATATTTTATTTTTATTTTAATTCATTTCCCTATCCACATTTGTTTGCAGGGGATTTACCTACATGTTGCTGCCTTTTGCAGCCCTCTAGCTCTTTCCTGGGCTGTTTTACAGCCTTTTTAGTGCCGAAAAGTTCGGGTCCCTATTGACTTCAATGGGGTTCGGGTTCGGGACGAAGTTCGGGTCGGGTTCGGATCCCGAACCCGAACATTTCCGGGAAGTTCGGCCGAACTTCTCGAACCCGAACATCCAGGTGTTCGCTCAACTCTATTCGTGAGTTTCTATGAGGAGGTAAGTTCTAGACTTGACAGCGGCGAATCAATGGATGTCGTATATCTGGACTTCTCCAAGGCATTTGACACTGTACCACATAAAAGGTTAGTATATAAAATGAGAATGCTCGGACTGGGAGAAAACGTCTGTATGTGGGTAAATAACTGGCTCAATGATAGAAAACAGAGGGTGGTTATTAACGGTACACACTTGGATTGGGTCACTGTCACTAGTGGGGTACCTCAGGGGTCAGTATTGGGCCCTATTCTCTTCAATATATTTATTAATGATCTTGTAGAAGGCTTGCATAGTAAAATATCAATTTTCGCAGATGACACTAAACTGTGTAAAGTAATTTACACTGAAGAGGACAGTATACTGTATATACACTACAGAGGACAGTATACTGTATATATACTACAGAGGACAGTATACTGTATATATACTACAAAGGACAGTATACTACTACAGAGGGATCTGGATAGATTGCAGGCTTGGGCAGATAAGTAGCAGATGAGGTTTAACACTGACAAATGTAAAGTTATGCACATGGGAAGGAATAATGCAAGTCACCCGTACATACTAAATGGTAAAACACTCGGTAACACTGACATGGAAAAGGATCTAGGAATTTTAATAAACAGCAAACTAAGCTGCAAAAAACAGTGTCAGGCAGCTGCTGCCAAGGCCAATAAGATAATGGGTTGCATCAGAAGGGGCATAGATGCCGGTGATGAGAACATAGTCCTACTACTTTACAAATCATTAGTCAGACCACACATGGAGTACTGTGTACAGTTCTGGGCTCCTGTGAACAAGGCAGACATAGCAGAGCTGGAGAGGGTCCAGAGGAGGGCAACTAAAGTAATAACTGGAATGGGGCAACTACAGTACCCTGAAAGATTATCAAAATTAGGGTTATTCACGTTAGAAAAAAGACGACTGAGGGGAGATCTAATTACTATATATAAATATATCAGGGGTCAGTACAGAGATCTATCCCATCATCTATTTATCCCCAGGACTGTGACTGTGACGAGGGGACATCCTCTGCGTCTGGAGGAAAGAAGGTTTGTACACAAACATAGAAGAGGATTCTTTACGGTAAGAGCAGTGAGACTATGGAGCTCTCTGCCTGAGGAGGTGGTGATGGGGAGTACAATAAAGGAATTCAAGAGGGGCCTGGATGTATTTCTGGAGTGTAATAATATTACAGGCTATAGCTACTAGAGAGGGGTCGTTGGTCCAGGGAGATATTCTGATCGCCTGATTGGAGTCGGGAAGGAATTTTTATTCCCCTAAAGTGAGGAAAATTGGCTTCTACCTCACAGGTTTTTTTTGCCTTCCTCTGGATCAACTTGCAGGATGACAGGCCGAACTGGATGGACAAATGTCTTTTTTCGGCCTTATGTACTATGTTACTATGTTACTGGGCTTGCGGTAAACAGCGAGAAGGCTGCGGCGCTACTGCCAGCGCTTCTGCCTTCTCAAACAGCTGATCGGCGGAGATCCCGGGTGTCGGACCCCCGCCGATCAGATACTGATGATCTATTGAGAGGATAGATCATCAGTTTATAAAAACTGAGGAACCCCTTTAAGGAATTATCTTGGGGCATTAGGGGCATTATACTGCATGGGGAAACTATGGGCGCATCATGCTTTGTGTGGGGAGGAACTATGAGGGCATTATACTCTGCAGGGGAACTAGAGGGGCACCATACTGCCTGAGGGGACACTAATGGGCATCATTACTGCCTAGGGGACCCTAAGGATCATCAATATTTAGAGATGGCACTAAGGGGTATAATTATTTTTAGGTGGTGTGAGAAATATAGATTAATATTTACTGTCAGCCATGTCCTCACACCCCCATTTGCTGACAGAAAGCAGAGGTAGTGAACTCCACAGGAGGGCCCTGCTTCAAAGCCCCCAGCCCTGATTGTCATTTGATTCACCTCTTGGCAGGTTCATCAGTATACATGCAAAATAAGTTTCCACCCCCCAGCCATCTGAGTGTCAGCTGGCAAGGAAGAAAGCCCCAGGGGGTCCAGGCTTCAAGGAGGCCCCAGGTGGAGAAGGTCACACCTCAGTCCACCAGTTTGGAGCCAAGCTAAATCCTGCAGGAACACCCCCAGCAGGAGGTATCAGCCCGCCCAGGATCAATGAGACCTCCCAGACATGTTGGTACCTACCTTTCATAAGGAATTATGAATCGCCTGGCCATCGCAGGCGCAAACCGGATACATATTTGTGTCCCAGTGGCCACGATGTACGAGCCCATGGTCTTTGTTTAATGGGACAAGGTCAGGGGAGGGAGATATCCATATCTCCCCATAGAAACCACATAACGGTACCAGGTTTGGACTCCAGAACCCAGGCGGATCCGTTGGTCCCAGAACCATCTCCCTGTGACCTTCTGGACTGGAGCTATGAACCCTAAAGGGTTTTGTGGGTCATTTGCAGCCAGTCCAGCATAGGGGGATTGGACCCCTCCCAAAGGCTGGGAGGGGAGGGGCCGGCTACCAGTTAAAAGACTTGTGCCAGCAAGAGGGCGGCGTCTTTCTCTGAAGAAGGGTCACATCTTACAACTGTGTTTAGAGGGACCCAGGAACTAGCTGAGATCACGGCCCTTCATGTGGACTCCAGTAAAGAGCATCTCACAACCAAAAGGAACTGTAATGACCGGCATCACACAAAGGGAGGGAAATGGGAAGGCCCTGTCCAAGGGAGAGGGAAAGGTGGTGACCCCTGACTCACCTTGCGGCTGGCACCTGACTGCCCTGACGTCCCTAGACGGGTTCCTCACCCGTACGCCGATCATGTGCCTAAACCCTGGCTTTCCCTAAGATGAGCCCTATGAGGTGAACGGGGCGGTGGGATCACTAGTCCGCACCACTGACACTAAGAGGAAAACACCAAGGTGAGGACAGACAATACAGACAAACATATAATCCCAGGTGGGCGACAACAGCAGACCACAAAGGCCCAACAGGGATCCGGAGGGTAACATTCTGGAACAACAACCAGGGAACACAGCTACACAGCTCCAGTGGGTCAGTATAGAAGTCCAGGCAGGAAGCTCTATATCTGGCAACCAGAGAAGTGGGAGAGGGGAATATAAGGAGGTTGGGAGTGCTGGACAAGAAACAGCTGAGGAGAAGGAGCTACGGATCCCTGAGTGAGCCAAAAAGGGTTGCAAGGCAAACCCAGAAAGCTACTATAAAGAAACAGCACTATCTTTCTACATAGAGCACGCAGCCACCCGCTGCGACTTCCTGACCCCGGGTATAACGGAGTCAGGCGTGGCTCTTGACACCCTCGTGACAGGAACTTTCATCTTACCCGGTAACTGACTTTAACACTGCTTAACCCTGTTGTACCCATATAATCTGTATCTGTAACCTCAGACCACTGTATATATTCTCTGTGTATATTGTGTTAAATCTAGTGTGCCCTTACGGCGATTAAATATATAATTTAATCTTGTGCTATCTTGAATCTCGATCACGAATCCCCACGTCCGTGTTTTGGCCTAGTTATAAGCTACCGCGGGTTGGTTTCTGACCCTATATAATCCCGTTAGCGGACCGGGCTTATATCAAACGAGAAGCTGGTGGCAGATTTCCCAGGCTGAGACAGCGCTGTTTTCACTGCGCAGTGAAAAGGCTCTCGCAGCTTGTTGCCTCTCTGTGCCCGCGTGAACAGGAGGTGTGTGTGTAAACTGTACCAAGCTGACCGTACCTGCTCCTCTGGAGGGCGTACCGTCACGTTTTTGGTAAACCCGTGACCATACTGCGCTCGTGAGCTTGACGTAGGCGACGTCAAGCGGGCACGAGGTGTGGTATTCGTCACAGGTGACACTAAGAAAGTATCCTTGTGTGTGGAGACATTAAGGGGACATAAATACTGTGTGTGGGGGGCACAAAGAGGATTGAGTGGGATTAGAGGTGAGGCCTATTCTTGTACTGAATTACATGCCACTGGCATTGTCCTTTCTTAAATTTTTTGTGGCTCGGACCTTCACTCTACCCACATACAGTATGTGGACTTAAAAAAATACTTGAGTAACCTTGTACTAGGATATACTCTCTAAAATACAATCACTAGAATCCCCTCTTTACAAACTACTCTAGAACTCACTCTTTAGAACTCACACTCTAGGATACTCTCTTTAAAATCCACTGTCTAGAATCCACTCTCAAGGATACACTCTCTAAAAACCAATCCATAGAATACATTTTCATTTATTCACTGTTCAGAATTCACTCTTTACAATCCACTCTTTAGAACTCACTCTCTAGAAGCCAATCTTTAGAAGTCGATCTCTAGAACCCGCTGTTTGAATGTGACTACTCTTAATTAACTCTTTAACATCCACTCTTTAGTGCCCACTCTCTAAAATCTAATTTCTAGAATGGAATCTTTTAGACCCTACTCTGTAACCCACTCCCTAGAATCCAATCTTTAGAGCCCACTCTCTAGAATCCACACTCTAGGATTTAATCTCTAGAACTCTCTCTATAGAATACACTCTTTAGGCTGCCATGAAATAGTAATAAACTTACTTCACTAAAGTCCCATGTTTGTCCATTTTACCAATCTCGGCTGCTTTTCAAGGCCACCAAACACGTCACAATGATAAATACCCTATTATAACTTCTTATCTACTTTTCACTAATGCCTGACAGTACTCTTTACTTAGTGTAATACCTTTATTTAGCTGTACATGTCCTGTTTGTGCCCCTGGATTGCAATTAATTAAAGGGAAGCTTCCATCAACTTTTTGTATTACATATTAGCCTATATGTGACTAGTCTATGAATTATTGTTTAATTAAAAAAACAATTTTTTTAGTTCACTATGAGCTCTTTGACTTCTTCCTTTGTATTTTTAGCATGGCGAACAGTCTTACTTAAAGGGGTTTTCCGAGATATTTTTACTGATGTCCTATCATCCGAATTGATCATCAGTATCTGATTGGTGGGGATCCGACACCCAGGACCCAACCGATAGTTCTTTGAGAAGGCACCAACACTCGCAGTAGTGCTGTGTCCTCCTCGCAGGTTACCAAGCACAGTGCCGCACATTGTATAGTGGTTGTGCTTGGTATCGGAGCTCAGCCCCAGTCACTTCTATGGGGCTGAGCTGCTCCTAGACCATGTGAGTTATGAACGTGATGTCACTTGGCTTTGGGAAAAATGCTAGAAGTCCGCGGCGCTACTACTAAGGATGTTGCATCTTCATATAGCTTATCGGCATGGGTCCCGGGTGTCGTACCCCCACTGGTCAGATACCGATGACCTATCCAGAGGTCATCATTAAAATATCTCAGAAAACCCTTTAACTGTCTCAGTCAGATCATCACCATAACCATAGAGGGAAAGGGGTGAGATTCACAGATTACACCAATCTTTGTCTACAGTCGTGGCCAAAAGATTTGAGAATTACATAAATATTGGAAATTGGAAAAGTTGCTGCTTAAGTTTTTATAATATTAATTTGCATATACTCCAGAATGTTATGAAGAGTGATCAGATGAATTGCATAGTCCTTCTTTGCCATGAAAATTAACTTAATCCCCAAAAAAACCTTTCCACTGCATTTCATTGCTGTCATTAAAGGACCTGCTGAGATCATTTCAGTAATCGTCTTGTTAACTCAGGTGAGAATGTTGACGAGCACAAGACTGGAGATCATTATGTCAGGCTGATTGGGTTAAAATGGCAGACTTGACCTGTTAAAAGGAGGGTGATGCTTGAAATCATTGTTCTTCCATTGTTAACCATGGTGACCTGCAAAGAAACGCGTGCAGCCATCATTGCGTTGCATAAAAATGGCTTCACAGGCAAGGATATTGTGGCTACTAAGATTGCACCTCAATCAACAATTTATAGGATCATCAAGAACTTCAAGGAAAGAGGTTCAATTCTTATTAAGAAGGCTTCAGGGCGTCCAAGAAAGTCCAGCAAGCGCCAGGATCGTCTCCTAAAGAGGATTCAGCTGCGGGATCGGAGTGCCACCAGTGCAGAGCTTGCTCAGGAATGGCAGCAGGCAGGTGTGAGCGCATCTGCACGCACAGTGAGGCGAAGATGGAAGATGGCCTGGTGTCAAGAAGGGCAGCAAAGAAGCCACTTCAGGGACAGATTGATCTTCTGCAGAAAATATGGTGAATGGACTGCTGAGGACTGGGGCAAAGTCATATTCTCCTATGAAGCCTCTTTCTGTCATGAGGGTGTCAAGAGCCGTTATACCCGGGGTCAGGAAGTCGCAGCGGGTGGCTGCGCGCTCTATGTAGAAAGATAGTGCTGTTTCTTTATAGTAGCTTTCTGGGTTTGCCTTGCAACCCTTTTTGGCTCACTCAGGGATCCGTAGCTCCTTCTCCTCAGCTGTTTCTTGTCCAGCACTCCCAACCTCCATATATTCCCCTCTCCCACTTCTCTGGTTGCCAGATATAGAGCTTCCTGCCTGGACTTCTATACTGACCCACTGGAGCTGTGTAGCTGTGTTCCCTGGTTGTTGTTCCAGAATGTTACCCTCCGGATCCCTGTTGGGCCTTTGTGGTCTGCTGTTGTCGCCCACCTGGGATTATAAGTTTGTCTGTATTGTCTGTCCTCTCCTTGGTGTTTTCCTCTTAGTGTCAGTGGTGCGGACTAGTGATCCCACCGCCCCGTTCACTACATAGGGCTCATCTTAGGGAAAGCCAGGGTTTAGGCACGTGATCGGCGTACGGGTGAGGAACCCGTCTAGGGACGTCAGGGCAGTCAGGTGCCAGCCGCAAGGTGAGTCAGGGGTCACCACCTTTCCCTCTCCCTTGGACAGGACCTTCCCATTTCCCTCCCTTTGCGTGACGCCGGTCATTACATTATATCTGGCCCTTATTTTATGAAGGTAAAAAAAACAAAAAAAAACAAAAAACTTTTTCTTTCTACCTACTTAGAATCCAGTATGGATCCAATTGCTGCTTTGTCAAAGCAACTTCAAGGCCTGTCTTTGGAGGTGGCAGGATTGAAGGCGTCGGTCCTCCAGCAACAGCAGCAATTGCAACAGACTGCAAGCCCAGCGGTTGCTACAGGTAACCAGGTTGTTGCGGAACCCAAGGTTGCTCTTCCTGACAGATTTTATGGGGGAAGGGACAAATTTGTGACGTTCCGTGAGGCCTGTAAATTATATTTTAAGCTGCGCCCTTACTCCTCTGGTAATGAAGAACAGCGGGTGGGGGTTGTTATTTCCCTGCTGCAGGGGGACCCGCAATCCTGGGCGTTCTCTTTGCCCACTGATTCCCAGGCTCTCCGGGCAGTGGATAAATTTTTTGGGGCCTTGGGTCTCATATATGACGACCCTGACCGAGTCGCACTGGCTGAATCCAAATTACGGAGACTCCTACAGGGAGAGCGGCCAGTAGAGGAGTATTGCTCAGAGTTCCGTAGGTGGGCTACGGATACCCAATGGAACGACCCGGCTCTCAGGGGTCAGTTCTGCTCTGGGTTATCCGAAAGGATTAAGGATGCGCTTGCATTATATGAGACCCCCTTTTCCCTTGATGCGGTTATGTCCTTTCTATCAGAATAGATAGACGTCGTAGGGACAGATTGAAAAATCCGGAGCAATTGGTAACCCCTCCCAAGCAGCAGTTAGTCTGTACGGACTTAGACGAGCCTATGCAGCTAGGAGGAACTACTCGTCAGGTCCATCCTCCTGAGGCTCGCCGTAGGCGTGGGGTTTGTTTTTTCTGTGGGAAGAGGGGTCATTTTATTAATGTCTGTCCTTCCTTCCTCAAAAACAAAAGACCGTCGGAAAACTACTAACCCCAGGCTGTGTGGAGGATGTCAGCCGGGGGGTATACGTTTCCTCCATACGAACATCACAATTTGTGTTGCCAGCGGTTGTTGTTTTTGGCGTTAAGACGGAGACTATTTCTTTTTTTCTAGACAGTGGAGCAGAAGTAAATTTGATAGATGCCCATTTTGCCCACACTATGGGTTTGTCTCTCTGTACGCTACAGAGACCTATTCCCATATTCGCTATTGATTCTGCTCCTCTGTCTCAGAGAAACCTCACTCACATTGTCCATAACTTACACCTTCGGGTAGGGGACCACCATAACGAGTTGCTTTCATGTTATGTTCTGGAGGGGCTTCCCACTCCGGTGGTGTTGGGTCTTCCCTGGTTGGTAGCGCACAATCCAGTGGTGGATTGGCAGGCCAGGGAGATATTGGAGTGGAGTGAGCATTGCAGAGAAAATTGCTTAAATAGCAATTGCTTAGTCGCCTCCATAGCTACCCTACCTACATTTGTTTCGGACTTTGAGGATGTTTTTTCTGAAAAGGGTTGTCAGAAGTTACCACCTCACCGTCCTTATGATTGCCCGGTTAACCTGATTCCCGGTTCAAAATTACCCAAGACCAGGTTATATAATCTTTCGGGTGCAGAGAGACAAGCCATGAAAGATTATATCTCCGAGAGCTTGGCTAAGGGACACATCAGACCCTCTTCTTCACCCGTGGCTGCAGGGTTTTTCTTCGTTAAAAAGAAAGATGGGGGCCTGCGTCCTTGCCTAGATTTTCGCGAATTAAACCGGATCACCATCCGAGACCCATACCCTCTTCCTCTCATTCCTGACCTGTTTAATCAGATTGCGGGTGCTAGGTGGTTCTCCAAACTTGATCTTAGGGGGGCCTACAATCTGATTCGTATCAAGGAAGGGGAGTAGTGGAAGACGGCTTTTAACACCCCTGAGGGGCATTATGAAAATCTAGTCATGCCTTTCGGTCTGACCAATGCCCCTGCTGTCTTCCAACATTTCGTTAATGACATTTTTAGTCATCTTATCGGCAGGTTTGTGGTGATATACCTAGATGATATTTTAATTTATTCGTCTGATCTGAAAACACATGAGGTGCATGTCAGACAGGTACTGCAGGTCCTACGGACGAATAAATTATATGCTAAAATTGAAAAGTGTGTCTTCACCGTTCAGGAAATACAGTTCCTAGGTTATTTATTATCTGCTTCAGGTTTTCGTATGGATCCTAGGAAGATCCAGGCAATTTTAGATTGGGATCTTCCTGAGAACCTCAAAGCACTGCAATGGTTCTTGGGCTTCGCAAATTTCTATAGAAAATTCATTAAAAATTATTCGGTGATTGTAAAACCCCTTACTGACATGACTAAGAAGGGGACTGATTTTTCTAAATGGTCTGACGCCGCTAAAATTGCTTTTTCCTCTCTAAAAGAGAGGTTTACCTCGGCACCTGTACTAATCCAACCTGATGTCTCCCAGCCTTTTATTGTTGAAGTCGATGCGTCAGAGGTGGGAGTGGGGGCGGTGCTGTCTCAGGGTCCGTCTCCTGGCAAATGGCGTCCTTGTGCTTTCTTTTCTAAAAAACTATCTGCAGCAGAAAAGAACTATGATATTGGCAATAGGGAACTAATAGCTATTAAACTAGCGTTTGAAGAATGGCGTCACTTTTTAGAGGGGGCAATCAACCCCGTCACTGTGATTACGGACCACAAAAACCTTCTGTACCTCGAATCAGCTAAGCGTCTCACCCCTAGACAAGCTAGGTGGTCGCTATTTTTTACTTTGTTATTACCTATCGTCCTGGGGCAAAAAATACCAAGGCCGATGCATTATCTCGTTGTTTGCCTGGAGGGGGTAATGTGAGTGATCCGGTACCCATTCTACAAAGAGGAGTGGTTGTCTCTGCGGTACACTCTGTTCTGGAGGGGAAGGTGTTAGAGGCCCAGGGGGACGCTCCGGTCTCTTGCCCCTCAGAGAAATAGTTTGTACCGTTGAACCTGCGTCTCGAATTATTAAAGGAACATCATAATTCGGAACTTGCTGGGCACCCGGGTAGTAAAGCAACCTTGGGGCTATTGTCTCGTCGTTTTTGGTGGCCAAGGTTGCGTCAGGATGTAATGGATTTTGTGTCTTCTTGTTCTACTTGTGCGCGCGCGAAAGTCTCTCATACACGTCCTGCAGGGTCTTTATTGCCACTTGTCATTCCCAATAGGCCATGGACACATCTGTCAATGGATTTTATCACTGACTTACCTTTGTCTGCGGGTAAAACAGTTATCTTGGTAGTAGTGGACAGGTTTAGCAAAATGGTACACTTCATTGCGTTACCCGCACTACCTAATGCTAAGACTCTTGCTCAGGTATTCATCAGTGAAATCGTGAAGCTTCACGGGGTCCCTTCCGATGTTGTTTTGGATCGGGGAACCCAGTTTATTTCTAAATTTTGGAAAGCTTTTTGTTCCCGTTTGGGGGTACACTTGTCCTTTTCCTCAGCTTTCCATCCTCAGTCGAATGGACAGACTGAGCGTACCAACCAAAACCTTGAGACATATCTAAGATGTTTTGTGTCTGAAAACCAAGAGGTGTGGTCATCATATTTACCGTTAGCCGAGTTTGCCATAAATAATCGCCGTCAGGAATCTACTGGTAAGTCACCATTTCTTGGTGCATATGGTTTTCATCCCCAATTCTGTACTTTCAAAGAGGGGGGGTCTTCTGGGGTTCCCGAAGAGGAACGGTTTTCGTCATCTCTTTCATCGGTATGGCTGAAGGTGCAAGCTAACTTGAAAAATATGGGAGGTAAATATAAATGCATGGCTGATAAGAGACGGTCGCCAGGTCCGGACCTAGGAGTGAATGACTATGTGTGGTTGTCTACTAGGAATATTAAATTAAAGGTTCCCTCTTGGAAACTGGGTCCTAGGTTCATTGGCCCTTACAAAATAGTAGCCATCATTAACCCCGTGGTTTTTCGCCTGGAGCTACCTCAGACTTTTAAAATCCATAACGTCTTCCATAAGTCGTTACTCAAGAAATATGTTCCACCTCTAGAACCGTCACCGCTGCCACCCCCTCCTGTTGTTGTGGATGGTAATCTAGAGTTTCAAATATCCAAAATTGTTGATTCTCGTCGGGTCCGCCGCTCTCTTCAATATCTGGTGCATTGAAGGGGTTACGGTCCCGAGGAAAGAATGTGGGTTCCAGCGTCTGAGGTAAACGCCGACAGGTTAGTTCGGGCTTTTCATGCCTCTCATCCTGAGAGACCTAGTTCTGAGTGTCCGGAGGCCCCTCGTAGAGAGGGGGGTACTGTCACGAGGGTGTCAAGAGCCACGCCTGACTCCGTTATACCCGGGGTCAGGAAGTCGCAGCTGGTGGCTGCGCGCTCTATGTAGAAAGATAGTGCTGTTTCTTTATGGTAGCTTTATGGGTTTGCCTTGCAACCCTTTTTGGCTCACTCAGGGATCCGTAGCTCCTTCTCCTCAGCTGTTTCTTGTCCAGCACTCCCAACCTCCTTATATTCCCCTCTCCCACTTCTCTGGTTGCCAGATATAGAGCTTCCTGCCTGGACTTCTATACTGACCCACTGGAGCTGTGTAGCTGTGTTCCCTGGTTGTTGTTCCAGAACGATACCCTCCGGATCCCTGTTGGGCCTTTGTGGTCTGCTGTTGTCGCCCACCTGGGATTATATGGTTGTCTGTATTGTCTGTCCTCTCCTTGGTGTTTTCCTCTTAGTGTCAGTGGTGCGGACTAGTGATCCCACCGCCCCGTTCACTACATAGGGCTCATCTTAGGGAAAGCCAGGGTTTAGGCACGTGATCGGCGTACGGGTGAGGAACCCGTCTAGGGACGTCAGGGCAGTCAGGTGCCAGCCGCAAGGTGAGTCAGGGGTCACCGCCTTTCCCTCTCCCTTGGACAGGGCCTTCCCATTTCCCTCCCTTTGCGTGACGCCGGTGATTACACTTTCCGATTGTTTGGGGCATCAGGAAAAAGGCTTGTCCGGAGAAGAAAATGTGAGCGCTACCATCAGTCCTGTGTCATGCCAACAGTAAAGCATCCTGAGGCCATTCATGTGTGGGGTTGCTTCTCATCCAAGGGAGTGGGCTCACTCACAATTTTGCCCAAAAACACAGCCATGAATAAAGAATGGTACCAAAACACCCTCCAACAGCAACTTCTTCCAACAATCCAACAACAGTTTGGTGAAGAACAATGCATTTTCCAGCACGATGGAGCACCGTGCCATAAGGCAAAATTGATAACTAAGTGGCTCGGGGACCAAAACGTTGACATTTTGGGTCCATGGCCTGGAAACTCCCCAGATCTTAATCCCATTGAGAACTTGTGGTCAATCCTCAAGAGGCGGGTGGACAAACAAAAACCCACTAATTCTGACAAACTCCAAGAAGTGATTATAAAAGAATGGGTTGCTATCAGTCAGGAATTGGCCCAGAAGTTGATTGAGAGCATGCCCAGTCGAATTGCAGAGGTCCTGAAAAAGAAGGGCCAACACTGCAAATACTGACTCTTTGCATAAATGTCATGTAATTGTCGATAAAAGCCTTTGAAACGTATGAAGTGCGTGTAATTATAATTCACTACATCACAGAAACAACTGAAACAAAGATCTAAAAGCAGTTTAGCAGCAAACTTTGTGAAAACTAATAATTGTGTCATTCTCAAAACTTTTGGCCACGACTGTAGATCGATCAAGAGAACAATTCTACATCTATTATTAATAATGAGGATTACCCTACAGATAACACATTTCCCTCACAGCAGCAGTAAACTGACAATGGGTTCCCTAGGAAGTCTTATCATTTGTGCTGACTGCTACACAAGGACAATATGTTGTAATGAATTTTCAATAGCAAAATTAAAAACAGCCAATAATTGTAAAAAAAAAATTTCTATGAATTCTGACTTTAAAAATATACCTATTTCAGTAGTGGTTGTTCAGTTGGGATGTCCTCTCAGCCAGTCACTGACCACAGTGGTGACTTGTCTCAGTCAGTGATTGGCTGGGTGAGTTTTTTAGAAATTGACTGGTGTGATGTGCTATTCACTATTATGACATCACAGCAACTATCCATGTCGGCAGTTTTCCATCAGAGATTTAATGCAGATTCGCAACCTCACAGCAAACCGGCTGCTACTGTGAGACTGTGAACTAACCTACATGTTCAGCTAAATATGATATAAATTGGAAATATTTGTAATAATTTTTTACTGCTATATATATTTTTAACTTTCAATTTTGTTTATAAATACGCATTTGTTCAATCTGTGCAACACCAGATAGCAGAGTGCCCTTCATTATATATATATTTCTTAATTACTCTGTTGACGGTGGTTGTGTCGTGGAGTGTGCACCTGGACCATAATTTTGGGCTAGTTGAGCCACTGTGACTTTGAGTTTTTCTTGCTATTCCCGGGGACGGGCATCAGAATGGCAGCATCAGGGCACTGGTGAGGTAAGTAATGCTTCTTTTATTTGTTTTATTCTTTCTTTTTTCTAACCCACTGGACATTCCCTTTAGCCTATAGTCTACACATCTACTGGATTCCAATCTCCATGCTTTCTGACTGTATAAGTTGGTGTTCCCCGCATTTGTTCCCTTTGTATTTGTTGGTAAAGTTTATGTATTACTTAACATCCATAATAAGTTTGGGTAGGGTTTTTGCCAGCAAGTCAATCCTATGAGGCTCTACAGGCCTCTACCACTTTAGGACCTAGAGTGGGATAGTCAGAGCAGGTCCTACACATCTGCTACCAAAGACTCGCTTCCCCTTCCACTGGATGTTCAGAACAACTGAAGCCAGACTAAGGAAATTTCCCATACAGAACTGCCATGCTGTGTCCTCTACATGATGTTGGGATGAGTACATTGGGGTTGTCATGTTACATCTCATGACTTCTGCCACAGTTACCCAACATTGTGACAGACATAAAGGTTGTGACACAACATTATGTCACAGTCAGGAGATTATGTGATGTCATGGGATATTAAGTCAGGCCAGGAAAAGTGCAAAGGGGGGGGGGGGTGTTTCTGTCCTTTACTTCTGGAAATGATATGCAAAGTAACACAGTTTCGACACATGAACTTCAAACACGTTGCTTCTCCATTAGCTTATTATGACCATGGTCAGTCTTAGAGATGCACACTTTGTGCATTACCACCCCTGCTGAAGGAGCGCACTACAGACGGCATCAGAGGCAAATGTTAATACTGATGGTATAGTAGTGGTGTATATTGTTATGTGGTGCTGTCTGAACTTCTTGTGGGGCACTGCCACTTGCACGACATGACCAACAATATGCAACGTGCAGAACATCATGCAATTTAAACCTAACCCTGACCCAACATTAAACAGCCCACCTGCTCTTTTAGACTCAAGTACGATATGTGAGGGTTTCATCACATTGTTACCTAAATATCTCCTGATTTTGTGGGAAAGCTTGGGTTTCTCATACAATATAAGAGATTAGTGCAAAGAGTAACATTTAGTTATGTGGAGATGTGACAGTGAAGAATACGCCCATTATTGCTCTCCCGGGCACACAGAGCCGGCTATTGTGAAATCTGTGATTATTTGGATGGAAACTTTGTATTCGAAGCCATGGTTTGTAGGGGAGGGTTAGCAGCTGGCAAACATTCTCCACAGATCAGGTTTTTCAGTACTTCCTGATTCTAGGTAAATTTTTAAGCAACTGTCCAGTTACAATGTGTGATTCACCTCAGAAAGCATTTTGGCTTGGGGAAAGTGGTGATTAGATGTTGTCATCCTTGACATCACGAAAAGGAAATCAATCTACTATTCCATATTGAGTACATGATATGTTGGTGCAATTACAGTTGAAAAGATGTTGAGTTTCCTTGAAGAATAGGCCCTCAATCACTTTTCTGGTGGGCCTAAGATAACCAAGTTTAAAAGTGAATTGGAAACCAAAAGCATCTTGATGGTGGCTTTGAACAAGGCTGGTCTGATTCAACAAAAGTGTCCCAACCGCAACAAGGTCCATGCAGTCAAGAAGCAGAAACACCACTTGAAGCGGCCCATGGAGCAGATCACAAGTTACTAGGGGGTCTTTTTTTATTATATTTGAGAGTTATCTAAAACACAACCTACTATTCCATAGTGATATGTTTTAAGCATGAGCTCTCATATCATTTCTCTAGTGGGCCCAAGATATCCAAGCTTGACAATGAGTATAGCCCAAAACAAAAACAGCACAGTACTACCCAAACTGGACAAAAAATGCTCCACAAATGGGTTTTGCATGCAATGGTGGCTTTTTGGACAAGTAAGGGAGTGACCTATCAGAGGACCAGTGAGTGTAGAGAACTAGTGTTGAGTGAACCCGAACTTCAAAGTTCGGGTCCATACCAAACTTTGCGGGTTCGGGTACCCAGACCCAAACCCGAACTTTGCCGTAAAATTTTGGGTTCGAGCATTTAATAAAGCTTGTTGAAGGGCTGCAGAGCAGCCAATCAAGCTTTTAAGCTGTGGGCACTTAGAAGTCATCACAGCCATACCTAGTAATGGCATGGCTGTGATTGGCCGGTGCATCACGTGACCCAGCCTCTATACAAGCTGGATCACAAGTAGCACCGCCCATCAGCTCTGAGTAGTGCAGGGACAGGAAGCAGGCAGCTGAAGTGAGGGAGAGAGTTAGGAATCTCATCTGGATATTTATTCTGTGGGTGACATATAGTGCTTTTTTGTGGGTGCAATACACCAGCTTTGTACCCCTGACACAGAAATATAATAATTAATATGGCTGTTAATTCTGTGGGTGACCTATAGTGATTTTTTGTGGGTGCAATGCACCATCTTTGTACCCCTGACACAAAAATATAATAGTTAATCTGTCTGTTAGTTTGGTGGGTGACATATACCCATTTTTGGTGTGAGGTACACCTGCTCTGCATACGTGACAGGGAAATTAATATAGTTAATCCATCTGTTAGTTCAGTGGGTGATCTCAAAGATTAAGGAAAGCATCAAATAAGGGACGTAGCCTTGGTTGTGGTGCTACTGGTGTTGGGGGAGCTCCTGTTGCAGGGAGAGGACATGGTCGATCTGTGCCAGCTACACGCACAAGTGAAACACCTTCCTCAGGTGCGAGTAGGCGACAGAACGTTCAGCGTCATTTTGTAGCCCCGAATACCGGTGTACGAATGGTGAGGCCAGAACAAGTAGAGGTGGTAGTAGATTGGATGCCTCCAGTTCCTTCACATTGTCTCCCACCAAGTCTTCTGCTGAAAGATCAGAGTTGGTACCTACAGCCCATGGCCATCTGTTTTTCACCTCACCCCTTTGCAAATCACCCAAGCAGTCTGAGCCCCAAGTCATGCAGCAGTCTGTTATGCTTTTTGATGACTCTTCTGGCAGGGTTTCCGTGGCCCATCCACCTAGCACTGCCCCAAAAGTCGAAGAGATTCAGTGCACTTATATCCAACCACTTATGTTTCAGGATGTGGACATGGGAAGACCACCACAGCACGTCTCTGATGATGACGAAACACAGGTGCCAACTTCTGCGGCTTTCTGCAGTGTGCAGACTGGAAAGGAGGACAGGGGTGAGGAGTGGGTGGAAGATGATGTGGAGGATGATGAGGTCCTAGACCCCACATGGTATCAAGGTCATGCGAGTGACAAGTGCAGTTCGGAGGAAGAGGTGGTGGTTACGCAGCGCCAGCCGCACAGCAAAAGAGGGAGCAGGGTGCAAAAACAGAGTGCCGTCCCCTAGCCAGTATGCCTGCTACTGCCCACCGCACCAAGGGACTGAGCACACCAAAGCGAGCTATAAGGAGTTCCCTGGCGTGGCAGTTCTTCAGACAATGTGCTGACGACAAGACGCGAGTGGTTTGCACGCTGTGCAATCAGAGCCTGAAGCGAGGCTCAAACGTTCTAAACCTGAGCACCAACTGCATGACCAGGCATCTAAATGCAAAGCACGAGCTGCAGTGGAGTAGACACCTCAAAAACCACAAAATATCTCAGGATCCTCCTGCTCCCTCTTCTGCTGTGGTCTCGGCCTCTTCCTCTCCCTCTAGAGTGACAGTGGCACCTGTCAGAGGATGTGGCAGTAACACCACCACCTCCACCACCGTCACGTCAGCAAGCATCTCCATACTGTCCCATGGAAGCGTTCAGCTGTCCATCCCCCAAACACTGGAGAGAAAGAGGAAGTACCCCCCTACCCACCCGCGATCCCTGGCCCTGAATTCCAGCATTTCAAAATTCCTGGTCTTTGAAATGCTGTCATTCCATCTGGTGGAGACAGAGACATTTAAAAACCTTATGGCGGTGGCTATCTCACAGTCCGTGGTTCCCAGCCGGCACTACTTTTCCAGACGAGCCATCCCTGCCCTGCACAACCAAGTGGCGGACAAAATCAGGTGTGCACTGCGCAACACCATCTGTGGCAAGGTCCACCTAACTACAGATACGTGGACCAGTAAGCACGTGCAGGAAAGTTATATCTCTCTAACTGCACACTGGGTAAATGTAGTGGCGGCCGGGCCTGAGGCGGATAGCAGTTTGGCGCATGTCCTACCGCCCCCGAGGATTGCACGACGTTTCTCGTTGCCTCCTCCTCCGGTCAGCATAACACCTGCACAACCAACTTCAGCACAGCCAGGGGGAAACGACAGCAGGCTGTTTTGAAACTCATCTGTTTGGGGGGAAAATCCCACACCGCGCAGGAGTTGTGGACGGGCATGGAACAACAGACCGATGAGTGGTTGGTACCACTGAGCCTCAATCCTGGCCTGGTGGTGTGAGATAATGGGCGAAATTTCGTAGCAGCTCTGGGCGTAGCCAGTTTGACGCACATCCTTGCCTGATGCATGTACTTAATTTGGTGCAGAGGTTCCTGAAAAATTACTCCGATATGTCAGAGCTGCTGCAGCTGTATGCCCTTTTCGCGTTCTCACCCTGCTGCTGCTCTTCTGTCTGCGATGCAGCGTAACTTCCGCCTTTCCGGTCACCGCCTCATATGCAACATACCCACAAGGTGGAACTCCACCTTGCACATGCTGGAGAGACTGTGCGAGCAGCAGCAGGCGATAGTGGAGTTTCAGCTGCAGCACGCACGGTTGAGTCGCTCTGCGGAACAGCACCACTTCACCACCAACGAGTGGGCCTCCATGTACTCCACCAACATGGCCAGTGCCGATGACGCCGTCCTCAGCGTTACTATCCCATTTCTCTGTCTCCTTGAAAAAATGCTTCGGACAATGATGGAAGAGGATGTGGCACAGGAGGAAGAGGAGGAGGAAGAGGGATCATTTCAATGGTTAACAGGCCAGTCATTCATAAGTGGCTCGGAGGGTGGGTTCTGGCAACAACAGAGGCCAGGTACACAACTGTCCAGCCAGGGCACAATTCTGAAGGAGGATCATGATGAGGAAGGGCAACTGTGTTCACAGCAGGGTGGCATCCAAAGCAGCTCATTGGCATCACTGTTGCATGGCTGGTGGGATACAGAGAACACAGACGATACACCTCCCACAGAGGACAGCTTGTCGTTGCCTTTGCGCAGCCTGGCACACATGAGCGATTACATGCTGCAGTGCCTGCTAAACAACGTCAGAGTTGCCCACATTCTAACCAGTGCTGATTACTGGGTGGCCACCCTGCTGGATCGCCGGTACAAGGACAATGTGCCGTCCTTAATTACGTCACTGGAGCGTGATCAGAAGATGCGCGAGTACAAGCGAACGCTGGTAAATGCGCTGCTGATGGCATTCCCACCTGACAGCGGGGGCACAGTGGAAGCACAAGGCAGAGGAGGAGGAGGGAGAAGTCGCCAACGCAGCTGGGGCACCACCAGCACCTCAGAAGCTTTGTAAGCACGCCACAAAAACCAGCACCACCATCTGATACATTTTGTCTTAGCAGGAGGCAGCGTTTCAGCAACGTGGTGGAGCAGTATGTGTGCACACGCCTACATGTACTGACTGATGGTTCTGCCCCCTTCAACTTCTGGGTCTTCAAATTGGGCACATGGCCTGAGCTTGCCCTTTACACCTTGGAGGTGCTGGCCTGCCATGCGGCCAGTGTATTGTCCGAATGTGTGTTTAGCATGGCGGGGGAGGTGGGGGTGATCACAGACAAGCGTAGCCGCCTGTCCACAGCCAATGTGGACAAGCTCAAGTTCATTAAAATGAACCAGGCGTGGATCCCACAGAACTTGTCCGTACCTTGTGCTGAGTAGACAAGTACCGGCCGCACCCAGCCATTGTTAGACTCCAGCGCACTTTCTCTGTGCATTCTCTTTTCCATTTCCCAATGTTTTGGGGCCTTCCCAATTTTATATATATAAAAAAACTTTTAAAAAAACAAACAAACAGTGTTTGCTACCTCCTCCACTTCCACCTACGCCGCCACGTCCACCGCCTCCTCAACCTCCTACTCCACTTTGACCTCCGCCTCCTAGTTCAAGATTATTATTATTATTATTATTATTATTATTTTCTTTTTTGTTATTTTAAATCATTTCCCTACCAACATTTGTTTGCAGGGCAATTGTCCTGCTCTAACCCCCATTTTGCTTCCTTTTGCAGCCCTTTAGCCCTTACTACGACTATTTTACAGCCATTTTAGTGCACCAAAGTTCGGGTCCCTATTGACTTCAGTGGGGCCCGGGTTCAAGTTCGGGTCCCGAACCCAAACTTTGACACAAAGTTCGGCCGAACCCAAACATCCACCTGTCCGCTCATCTCTATAGACAACCACATCAGGGCTTATGAGGGACGCAGGCTATCAGAGGAGTGAAGCGAGTGCAGGGCCGGAGCTCATATAAGACATCACTCTCCTGCTTGTGCCCGCTCTGCTAAAGCCTGACACAGTACTTTTATGCCAGGCTTTAACATGTCAGCACTGAAGGCATCTGAACTTCAGGTGCCTATTTTGCACAAAAAGGTAAAAAAATTATAATAATAAAAGTACATAGGAGATATTGAAATATTAATTTTAGGACATTTAATGTTTCAATAAACTAAACTTAAAGGTTTATAGGTACTCTGTACAGAACATGGTCATGTTTTTTATTGAGTCCAGGGACTTGCTCATAACTCAGTCCTGTGTCAAGGCCTTAGTCTCAGAATATTGATTTCTACAGATATTGTAAGTGTCAGAGATTAGACAAAGTTACATGTATTACGCAGACAGGTTTATTTGCACAGCCTTGCAGCATGGTCAAACACACAACTACATCTCCAGCGCCTCTGCTCTATTGTCCCCATCCAGAGCTCTGGCAATATAGCAATATCAAAGGGATCTTAGGGGGCATTTACTAAGACTGAGCGAATCGAAGCATCTGAAGCGGAATTCGATTCATAGCGAAGCTTAATTTCTTCGCGCTTCGTGGTAATGAATCAGTTTTTCCTAAAATGGTGGCTGCACGTGTTACAAAGTAAAAGTAAGAAGCCTAGGAACACAAGATCACCCATAATGCCATAAAGCCAGCCAATCCGCAGATAGCCATCCCGTGTGATGTCACAGCCCTATAAAACCCTCAACCCGTGCTGTCTCCGCCATTGTCCTGTGAGCTCAGGATAGGGAAAGACGTAAAAAAAACGCATGTGTTGCACACTGTTAATAGGACAATATTGAAGAGGGAGAGTGCAGGGAGAACACAGGGAGAACACAGGGAGACTATGGGGAGAGTATATCACCGTGTGCATCACTGCCATGCACGACATTCATAGTTAATCCGTTCTGTTAGAGATACAGTTACTGTGGCTCAGTATTAAAGGCAGGTGTTATACACTGCCTGTCCAAAAAAAAAGCGCCACCAAAAAAAAGCCTTTAGCTTTGATTACGGCACACATTTGTTGTGGCATTGTTTCGATAAGCTTCTGCAATGTCACAAGATTAATTTCCATCCAGCGTTGCATTCATTTTTCACCAAGATCTTGCATTGATGATGGTAGAGTCTGACTGCTGCGCAAAGCCTTCTCCAGCACATCCCAAAGATTCTCAATGGGGTTAAGGTCTGGACTCTGTGGTGGCCAATCCATGTGTGAAGATGATGTCTCATGCTCCCTGAACCACTCTTTCACAATTTGAGCCCGATGAATCTTGGCATTGTCATCTTGGAATATGCCCGTGCCATCAGCGAAGAAAAAATCCATTAATGGAATAACCTGGTCATTCAGTAGGTTCAGGTGGTCGCTGACCTCATTCTTGGAGCACATACTGTTGCTGAACCTAGACCTGACCAACTGCAGCAACCCCAGATCATAGCACTGCCCCCACAGGCTGGTACAGGAGGCACTGGGCATGATGGGGGCATCACTTCATCTGCCTCTCTTCTTACCCTGATGCGCCCATCACTCTGGTAAATCCTGACTCATCAGACCCCATCACCTTCTTCCATTGCTCCAGAGTCCAATCTTTATGCTTCCTAGCAAACTGAAGCCTTTTTTTCTGGTTTGCCTCACTGATTAGTGGTTTTCTTACGGCTACACAGCTGTTCACTCCCAATCCCTTGAGTTTGCATCCTGCATGTGCAAATGCTCCTACTTTCACCATTAAACATAGCCCTGAGTTCTACTGTTGTTTTTCTTCGATTTGATTTCACCAAACGTTTAAGTGATCGCCGATCACGATCATTCCGGATTTTTTCCCGCCACATTTCTTGCTCGAATACTATGGGTCCCCACTATCCTTTCAGTTTTTAATAATGCGTTGGACAGTTCTTGACCCAATTTTAGTAGTTTCTGCGATCTCCTTAGATGTTTTCTCTGCTTGATGCCAATGATTTGACCCTTCTCAAACAGACTAACATCTTTTCCACGACCACGAGATGTGTCTATCGACAAGGTCGTTTAAGAAATGAGAAGCAACTCATCGCACCAGTCGGGTTAAATAACTTATTGCCAGCTGAAAGATAATCGCCCATGCAGTAATTATCCAATAGGAGGCTCCTAACTATTTGCTTAGTTAAATCCAGGTGGTGACTTTTTTTTTGGACAGGCAGTGTATATTGCCGTTTGCATCACTGCTGCTGCTCCCCTCCCTACTCATGGGATCACTACTGTTACTGCCACATATGGAGCGGGCTCACTGCAGCAGCCTACTCCATATATTCCCTCAGCCACTGTGACCTACGAGTATAACTGAATTAATTAGTAACAAATCAAATTTCTTGGCAAACTTTGACTAATCGGTCGAATCGAATTTTTCAAAACTTTCGTTCATCTGATGTTTCATTCCCTAGTCTTAAAGGGTTTCTATCATCAGAAATTCTGTTATGTAGCTGACTCACATTAGCGATGTGCCCGCCCTGCTCCTCTTGAGTGACGTCCGAGTTAGCTGGATCGCTGAAGAAATCCCTTGCCTGCTCAGTCCACTTCGTATTTGGCGCAGGCGCAGTGAGTGAAGGATGCGCTCCTGGTGCCGGCTTCCTCACTGTGACGTAGTCGGCTCAGGCGCAGTGAGGAAGCCGGCACCATGAGCCTGTCCACTCACTGCGCCGAATACAGAAGTGGACGGCGCAGGCGCAGGATTTCTTCAGCGATCCAGCTAACTCGGACGTCACTCAAGAGGAGCGGGGCGGGCTAAACTGAGGACCTGGGCGGGATAAATGGTTAGTAGACCGAGCCTCTAGGTGCTGAATCAACGCCCACGTAGCACCTAGAGGCTCGTTAGCATATTTAAAAAGTGTGTTTTTTAGGAGAACGGCGGCAGGGACAAAAGTATAAAGAACACTGTTATGTAGAAAGTGTGCTGGAGTACAGTTGTAGCAAGCGTAATCTATACCGGTGCTGCCCACTATAGACTTCTCGTAGAGTGTCTATGATATTTGCACAGCCAAGCAGACTTAAGAAAGCAACGGCTACATAAATAGCATAGCATGCCTAAAAAATGACGTACTAAACAAACAGCTGTAGATGTAAGTCTTGTCCGAGACATTTTGGAAATAAATATCAATATACAAGTCCAAATGGATAGAAGAAGACTTCCACGGCACCTCCGTATGGTGAAAAAAATGTGTCCTTTATTCACCCATGCAATCAATCATTGCTTGAAAAAGGTCCCAGTAGGAGGACTGAATCATTGCATGGGTGAATAAAGGACACATTTTATTTACCATATGGAGGTTCTGTTGAAATCTTCTCCTACCCATTTGGTAAATTTGTAGGATCCACAGCGCTGGCACTCTTTGCACTTTTTGTCTTTTTCACAGTGCTGTTCCAATTTTTCCAATGTATATTGTAGGAAGGCGCAAGGGGGCCGTCATTGACAGAAGATATGTGTCACCGAGATTCCTGGCCTCGGTGAGGTAAGAGCCGGTAATTTTAAGTGTCAGAGGCAGCTAGTGCTGACTGACACTATTGGTTATTTAGTGTGGCTGTAAAGCCGATCCGGGCCGGCTCTTACTGGGAGCAGCCAAAGTGCAGGGTGGGTGGCTGTTCCCCACATTCCAGGCCGGGTTTTGGTTAGGGATATAAAACCCAGCCAGCAGTCTTAGCTGTGTGGATTATCCTCCATTTGCCAGTGGAGCTTTGCCAGTCTCTGTGTTGGAGCCTGAGAGTTTGGACCGGGATTAAGGCCTGCTATCTTGTTTGGATGAAAGCACGTGGACTTCTGTTTCACCCAAGGACTTATGTGTTGCTGCCTGGTGTGAACAAACACCAGACGCAAGGTGACAGTTTTTTCCTTGAAACTGACTTTTTGTTGTCACTTTCCTTATGTGTGAATAAAACACTGCACTGTTTAAGTTAAAGACGTTGTCGATGCCTCTATACTGCGTCCGCATCCGACACCAATTGTGGGGATTTGCTATGGTAGACAGGCTTGCGGATGCAGTAAAGAGGCAACGACAACGTCTTTAACTTAAACAGTTCAGTCGTGCACTCCTGACCAGCCTGTTTGACTCATAGGCTGATTTTAATTAGCATGAGTATAAAGCTTAGCCTGCTCTCCCCCACTTACTGGAAGCCTTTTGGCACCAGGAGAGGTAAGGAGTGGGGAGTGGACTCGGCATGTATGTTGGTACTTGCATTCTCTGGATTCAATGGAGGCCATTTTGGCACCAAAAATGATAAAAGCCAAAGGGGGCCCAGCATGCATGTGGAACCTACACCCCCTGAACTTCATGTTCGCTGTCATGGCACATAACAGGTAGAATTTAGTGTTAGGTTCCCGTCTTACAGAGATCGCCTTGACGTGTGGCAGACGGGCTCAAATAATTTTGTACAAAATGTATTTGTCAAGCATCTCTAATTTATAAGCATAGCATTAGCATTACAATACGTTTTTTGCACTTTATTTGGTTTGCAGAGAGCTGTTACATTGTATGTTTTGTGTTAATTTAATCTTGCCTTAGTCAATATTTCTATACATTTATTATGTTCTACTGTAAATAATAAAGATTGATCTGTGAGAGTGTAAGCAGGATATAATAGTCTATATCTGAACTAACTAATCTTACTAATACCTTCTAGGTGAGTAATCTCCTCTAATGTAAGAATAGCCCCCGCCCTAAAAAATTGAGAAATGTAATTAATGCCCGAATTTATCCAAAACGTATCTTGTGACATATTCAAAAACTCTCCCAAGTAAACATTTCCCCAAATTGGCGTAAAATCTAATGCAGCAGTAAACTTCTAATACCTTTCTCATATAATGCCACACTTTTACAAGAAGACGCACCATGGCACACCATGTAGGTGCCTTCATTTGCTTCAATTGTCCCGATTCCAGTAGCACAAATATACTTTTGTATCCTGAATTATGAACCAAATCTTTTAACACGGGGTCTTGCTGCCATTCCCTTATATTTTGCAACTGGGCTGCCAGGTAGTAACCTCTAAAACAAGGAACACCCAATCCTCCTGAACAACCAGGATAGTGCAAATATCTTATTTTGATTCTGACACATTTTCTGCCCCAAATCAACTCGCTTAGTAGCTTGTCAATGAGTGAGAACGTGCTGTTATCAATTGTGGGGATTTGCTCTAGTAGACAGGCTAGCGGACGCAGTACAGAGGCAACCACAAAGTCTTTAACTTAAACAGTTCAGTGTTTATTCACACATAAGGGAAAACAAAATGACAGTTCGCAGTCTTGGTGTTCGTTCACACCATGGAAAGTCCACAGAATACAAACATTCACCTTGTTAGCAGTTTCTCATCAGCGGTCCCCAGCAGGCTTTAGGGGCCTGTTTTACAGCATGCGGCTCTCAGCCCTTTTGCACGGCATACAGTACAGACCAAAAGTTTGGACACACCTTCTCATTCAAAGAGTTTTCTTTATTTTCATGACTAGGAAGGCATCAAAACTATGAATTAACACATGTGGAATTATATACATAACAAACAAGTGTGAAACAACTGAAAATATGTCATATTCTAGGTTCTTCAAAGTAGCCACCTTTTGCTTTGATTACTGCTTTGCACACACTTGGCATTCTCTTGATGAGCTTCAAGAGGTAGTCACCTGAAATGGTCTTCCAACAGTCTTGAAGGAGTTCCCAGAGATGCTTAGCACTTGTTTGCCCTTTTGCCTTCACTCTGCGGTCCAGCTCACCCCAAACCATCTCGATTGGGTTCAGGTCCGGTGACTGTGGAGGCCAGGTCATCTGGCGCAGCACCCCATCACTCTCCTTCATGGTCAAATAGCCCTTACTTTCAAAGTTTTCCCAATTTTTCGGCTGACTGACTGACCTTCATTTCTTAAAGTAATGATGGCCACTCGTTTTTCTTTACTTAGCTGCTTTTTTCTTGCCATAATACAAATTCTAACAGTCTATTCATTAGGACTATCAGCTGTGTATCCACCTGACTTCTCCTCAACGCCACTGATGGTCCCAACCCCATTTATAAGGCAAGAAATCCCACTTATTATACCTGACAGGGCACACCTGTGAAGTGAAAACCATTTCAGGGGACTACCTCTTGAAGCTCATCAAGAGAATGCCAAAAGTGTGCAAAGCAGTAATCAAAGCAAAAGGTGGCTACTTTGAAGAACCTAGAATATGACATATTTTCTGTTATTTCACACTTGTTTGTTATGTATATAATTCCACATGTGTTAATTCATAGTTTTGATGCCTTTAGTGTGAATCTACAATTTTCATAATCATGAAAATAAAGAAAACTCTTTGAATGAGAAGATGTGTCCAAACTTTTGGTCTGTACTGTACATCTTCAGATCCCAAACCACAGAGACTCCACAGCTTCACTGTGAGATAGAGGATAATCCACCACACCTGACAGTGCTGACTGCTTTTTATAAGCCTTCCAAGACCCAGCCTAAAATGTGGGGAGTAGCCACCCACCCAGCACTTTGTCTACTCCCAGTAAGAGCTGTCCCGGATCAACTTTACAGCCATACTAACCAGCTGAAGTGTCAGACTGCAATCTGCAATTCTGACACTTCAGGAAAAAAAAGTCTCTTACCTCACCGAGGCCAGGAACCTCGGTGACACGTACCGACTATCAATCATGGCCCCTTGTTCCTTCCTACACAATCCACACTGGTGCAGCCATAAACTGATACAAAAGTTAAAGAAGAATAATCATTTTAACCCCTTAAGGACCTATTTCACCTTAAGGAGTATAAAGCTTAGCCTGCTCTCCCCCACTTACTGGAAGCCTTTTGGCACCAGGAGAGGTAAGGAGTGGGGAGTGGACTCGGCATGTATGTTGGTACTTGCATTCCCTGGATTCAATGGAGGCCATTTTGGCACCAAAAATGATAAAAGCCAAAGGGGGCCCAGCATGCATGTGGAACCTACACCCCCTGAACTTCATGGTCGCTGTCATGGCACATAACAGGTAGAATTTAGTGTTAGGTTCCCGTCTTACAGAGATCGCCTTGACGTGTGGCAGACGGGCTCAAATAATTTTGTACAAAATGTATTTGTCAAGCATCTCTAATTTATAAGCATTGCATTAGCATTACAATACGTTTTTGTACTTTATTTGGTTTGCAGAGAGCTGTTGCATTGTATGTTTTGTGTTAATTTAATCTTGCCTTAGTCAATATTTCTATACATTTATTATGTTCTACTGTAAATAATAAAGATTGATCTATGAGAGTGTAAGCAGGATATAATTGTCGATATCTGAACTAACTAATCTTACTAATACCTTCTAGGTGAGTAATCTCCTCTAATGTAAGAATAGCCCCCGCCCTAAAAAGTTGAGAAATGTAATTAGTACTAATACATCTTCAGATCCCAAACCACAGAGACTCCACAGCTTCACTGTGAGATAGAGGCTAATCCACCACACCTGACAGTGCTGACTGCTTTTTATAAGCCTTCCAAGACCCGGCCTGCAATGTGGGGAGTAGCCACCCACCCAGCACTTTGTCTACTCCCAGTAAGAGCTGTCCCAGATCAACTTTACAGCCATACTAACCAGCTGAAGTGTCAGACTGCAATCTGCAATTCTGACGCTTCAGGAAAAAAAACGTCTCTTACCTCACCGAGGCCAGGAACCTCGCTGACACGTACTGACTATCAATCATGGCCCCTTGTTCCTTCCTACACAATCCACACTGGTGCAGCCATAAACTGATACAAAAGTTAAAGAAGAATAATCATTTTAATAAGTGAAATTCTATCCGCCATTGATAGTAGCAATTTAGACCAAATCGCGATCTTGGCTTTTATTTTTTAATTAACGGGGTAATGTTAAGTGGAACAAAGCCATCTATAGAGGAAAAAAACTCTTATGCCCAGGTACTGAAAGGATTCCTGTGACCCCAGTATCCTCACTCCCCCTGTGTTATTCTCATGGACGTTCCTGTGGCAGGTGCCAGGAGATCAGTGAGACTGGCAACACGTGGTTTGATCTGACAGGTTCCTTGTGGATCAATTTGTGTCTGTGTTGTTTCTGGTGATGGCCACACCACTTGCCTCAGGTGTTGCTTATGTGGTCATTTATCCTTCCCTATTTATTGTGGCTTCTCCCACCATGCTGTGCGGTTTATAGCTTCTGTCTGGTTTTGGATTGCTGGTGTTTGAATCTCGGCGGAGTTCCTGTGCTTCCATTGCTATTTGAAGTTAAAGGTGTTGTCCGAGTTATGAAAAAAAAAAGATATAGCACTGTAAATGTGATGGTCAGCGATATATAACTAAGCTAAGCAAGTTTTAGGCAAAAAAAAATTATCTATTTCCTAATTTCCCTGGTTCTGGCCCTTTTTTTTACTTGCAATAAAAACAATCTCTGCCCCTCCCCCTGCACTGCTAAGGGAGTGAATACAAGTGCTGCCCTGAGTGACATGTCTGCCTGCTGGGAGACTCAGCAGCGTGTTGTTTGTGTAGAACTACAAGTCCTAGCTGTACAATGACACTGCTGATACACACAGGATCTTCTCCCTAACTGCAATGCTCGGCAGAACTTCTCTTTCAGCTCCTGTTCCCAGCATTTGTCTCTTCACTGCTGCAGCTACACAGTAAAGACTTCAGCCCTGGGTCTGTGCAGCTGAAGGGGTTAAGAATCCTGGAAAGAGCAATAAGCAGCAGCCGGCAGTGCAGGGGGGCGTGGCCAGCACAGTGAAGTCTCGATCTCTCAGGCTTGTGCACAAACACTATCAGAGCAGGGAGAGAAGCTGACATCACAGGTCATGTGACCCTCAGTGACATCTGAGAAAGCAGCCACTGGAGATAAAGTGAGTAAATTGAAAAGCTGTTACATTTGCCTATTTAGAAAACATAGAAAGAATAAAAAACTAACTCAGACAACGACTTTAAGTGTCTTCTTCCCCTTTTGTTGATTGTTTGGGTTATATTGTTTTGCTCTTTTCCCTGTCATTTGTGATTAGGCCTGAGGATTGTCTCTTGTCCTGACATCAGGGTCCTACAGGGTGAATTAGGACTTTAGGTTACTGTGTATAAACTCACCTACCTCTGGGGTCAGTTCATATTTGCAGCCAGTCAGGACTTTGACTAGGGTTTCTGTAGGAGGTGACCAGCTCCTTTCCCTAGTTTCCAGGCCTTTTCCCCTTACCCCTTTCCCTCCTACATTCAGGGTGGGTTTCCCTCCCACACCAAAACATGACAGTTATCCAGCATCATATCCTCCAAAGGTAGCAAAATAGTTTTGTTCCAATTATTCTCCAACCCTGACATACCCCCGAACTCCTCCACACTATGTACAATATTTGGTAAAGTATTCGGGGTATAGCCTAAACAAAATAAAATATCATCAGCATATAAAGACACTTTACCTACACTCCCATCCTCTCCAAAGCCTCTTATTGAATCATCTTGCCTAATCTTTAAAGCCAAGGGCTTAAAAAAAAATCAAACAAAAGAGGAGATAAGGGGCATCCCTGACGCATACTTCTCGATAATATAACAGAAGGAGGATGAATAATCGACTCTATAACTTTCCTGAGTCTGATAGACAATAGCTTGGCGATAATTTTAATATCTGTACTAAGCAGAGATATTGGTCTGTATGCACCGTCCGTCAGATCTTTCCCCTTTTTGCCTATTAGCACAATAATAGCCTCCATCATAGATCTTGGAAATTCCCCCTCCTGGACTGAGTCACAAATGACCTCATCCATGCAGGGGAGCAACACATCCTGGTATCTCCTATAGACCTCGAAGGGTAAACCATCTGAGCCCGGAGAAGTATTACCGTGAATTGATTTCAGGGCACTCTGTAGCTCGCTCACAGAGATCGGTGCATCCAGAGCAGATCTCTGCTCCTCAGATAGTCTTGGGAATTCAATGTGGTTAAAATATTCTTCTATCTCCTGTTCAGTTGTCTTTCAGTTCTATATAGGCCTGTAAAATAACAGTAAAAGGCGTCTCCAATTTCATCTTGACTGTATAAAGTATTACCTTGTAATGACCTTATTTCAAATATGGAGGGGGCGCTGCCCTGATTCTTCACAATGGCAGATAAGAGCCTACCAGGCTTCCCTGATTCTCTGAAGGCATTGTAACCAGAAAAAAAAAATCTTTTGTTGTGCTTTTTCGTACATAAAGTCACCGTACTTCCGCTGAGCATTTATCAGTTCCTCCCTCTTAACATCTATCTGATTATCATAGTATTCTTGCCCTTCTTTAAAGGGGTTCTACAGTTTGTTTTAACTGATGATCTATCCTCTGGATAGATCATATGCATCTGATCGGCGGGGGTCCGACACCCGGGACCCCTGCCGATCAGCTGATTGAGAATGCAGCAGCGTTCAAGCAGCGCCACTGCCTTCTCACTGTTTACTGGCCCAGTAATGTCACGACTAGTATCGACTGGCCTGGGCGCGGCTAAGCTCCATTCAAGTGAACAGAGCTTAGCCCCGCCCAGGCCAGTTGATACTAGTCGTGACGTCACTCGGCCAACGGTAAACAGTGAGAAGGCCGCGGTGCTGCTGGAGCACCGCTGCCTTCTCAAACAGCTGATCGGCGGGGGTCCCGGGTGTTGGACCCCCACCTATCAGATGCTGATGATCTATCTAGAGGATAGATCATCAATTAAAACAAACTGTAGAACCCCTTTAAGTTCCCTTTCTCTTAATGCAAAATCCCTCCTCATAGATGCTATTCTTCTCATTAGAATTCCCCTAATAAAAGCTTTCATAGCATCCCAAACATAATACATTCTCGTGGAGCCCTTATTGATATCCCAAATTGTGGAGCTCTCGTCTTGAATAGATCAATGTTCCGCAATGAGACTCAGTGCGCCTTAACCCTCCGGCAAATCCACCCCTGCTACTCCAGCCAAGATCAATCTCCAACAACAAAGGGGAGTGGTCCGAGACCGACCTTGGCTCATAACATATTCTAACCACACTACCCGCATATCCATGGTTAATTAATGCCATGTCAATGAGGGACATAGAAGCACCTTTTCTGCTACGACAAGAGAAGGCCTTAGTAGAGCCATTTCTATATCTCCAAATATCAGCGATACCCGTTTCTCTTCAAAATTTTGCCAGTGGAGAAGTAAATCTACTGGGAGCACCCTCCCCTCCTGCTAATCCTGTCCAATTCTATATCCATTACACAATTAAAATCACCAATAATAATTGTTGCACAGCTTTCCCTCTGTTCCATAAAAATTACCAATTGTCCTAGTATGTATAGGGAATATGGCGGAGGAATATAAATAAATGCAAGAATTCATTTTGTGAAATTTAACCCCTTAAGGACCCTGCCATTTAACCCCTTTAGGACCCTGCCATTTTTCACCTTAAGGACCAGGCCATTTTTAGCAAATCTGACATATGTCACTTTCTGTAATGTTAACTTTAAAACACTTTTAGTTATCCAAGCCATTCTGAGATTGTTTTGTCATTATATATTGTACTTTATGACAGTGGTAAATTTGAGTCAAAATATTTCATTTTTATTTATAAAAAAATACCAAATTTACCCCAAAAATTGAAAAATTTGCAAATTTAAACATTTTAATTTCTCTTTTTTTAAAACAGATAGTGATACCTCCTAAAACAGTTATTACTTTACATTTTCCATATGTCTACTTCCTGTTTGGATCATTTTGTAAATGACATTTTCTTTTTTTGGGACGTTAGAAGGCCAATCACTGGCAACAGGAGTCGTCCCAGAAGATTGGAAATGAGCAAATGTTGTGCCCATTCACAAGAAAAGTAGTAGGGAGGAATCGGGCAACTATAGGCCAGTAAGCCTGACATCAATAGTGGGGAAATTAATGGAAACCATACTTAAGGAGAGGATTGTGGAACATCTCAAATCCCATGGATTGAAAGATGAAAAACAACATGGGTTTACTTCAGGGAGATCATGTCAAACTAATCTTATTGATTTTTTTGATTGGGTGACTAAAATAATAGATGGCGGAGGTGCAGTAGACATCGCTTATCTAGACTTTAGTAAGGCATTTGATACTGTCCCACATAGAAGGCTTATCAATAAATTGCAGTCTTTGGGCTTGGACTCCCATATTGTTGAATGGATTAGGCAGTGGCTGAGGGACAGACAACAGAGGGTTGTAGTCAATGGTGTATATTCAGACCAAGGTCTTGTTACCAGTGGGGTACCTCAGGGATCTGTTCTGGGACCCATATTGTTTAATATCTTTATCAGAGAAATTGCAGAAGGCCTCGATGGTAAGGTGTGTCTTTTTGCTGATGACACAAAGATTTGTAACAGGGTTGATGTTCCTGGAGGGATACACCAAATGGAAAAGGATTTAGGAAAACTAGAGGAATGGTCAAAAATCTGGCAACTAAAATGTAATGTTGATAAGTGCAAGATAATGCACCTGGGGCGTAAAAACCCAAGAGCAGAATATAAAATCAGTGATACAGTCCTAACCTCAGTATCTGAGGAAAGGGATTTAGGGATCATTATTCAGAAGACTTAAAGGTAGGCAGACAATGTCATAGAGCAGCAGGAAATGCTAGCAGAATGCTTGGGTGTATAGGGAGAGGCATTACCAGTAGAAAGAGGGAGGCGCTCATGCCGCTCTACAGAGCACTAGTGAGACCTCATTTGGAGTATTGTGCGCAGTACTGGAGACCATATCTCCAGAAGGATATTGATACTTTGGAGAGAGTTCAGAGAAGAGCTACTAAACTGGTACATGGATTGCAGGATAAAACTTACCAGGAAAAATTAAAGGACCTTAACATGTATAGCTTGGAAGAAAGACGAGACAGAGGGGATATGAGAGAAACTGCTAAATACATAAAGGGAATCAACAAGGTAAAAGAGGAGAGAATACTTAAAAGAAGAAAAACTGCTACAAGAGGACATAGTTTTAAATTAGAGGGGCAAAGGTTTAAAAGTAATATCAGGAAGTATTACTTTACTGAGAGAGTAGTGGATGCATGGAATAGCCTTCCTGGAGAAGTGGTAGCTGCAAATACAGTGAAGGAGTTTAAGCATGCATGGGATAGGCATAAGGCAGGGGCGTAGCTAGAAATGCATGGGCCCCATAGCAAAAAAATGTATGCCCCCCCGTGCCATCCACAGATCCCTCCTCCCCTAAACAGTGCCATCCACAGATCTCCCCCCTAAACAGTGCCATCCACAGATCCCCCCTAAACAGTGCCATCCACAGATCCCCCCTAAACAGTGCCATCCACAGATCCCCCTAAACAGTGCCATCCACAGATCCCCCTCCCCTAAACAGTGCCATCCACAGATCTCCCCCCTAAACAGTGCCATCCACAGATCCACCCTAAACAGTGCCATCCACAGATCCCCCCCTAAACAGTGCAATCCACAGATCCCCCCCCTCATAACAGTGCCATCCACAGATCTCCCCCTAAACAGTGCCATCCACAGATCCCCCCCTAAACAGTGCCATCCACAGATCCCCCCCTAAACAGTGCCATCCACAGATCCCCCCCTAAACAGTGCCATCCACAGATCCCCCTACAGTGCCATCCACAGATACCCCTCCACGCCGCTCACAGCAGTATATTTATAAACTAATCAGTAACTACTTTAACTTTAATCATTGCTCATTGCTGAGCTCTTTACTTGGATTATTTGGATATCTTACTTTGTCTTAGCTCCGGTAATAGCAGGCAGTGCGGGGGGCGGCGCTCACTCACTGACGTCACGCGCCTGCGCCGCCTAGTGGAAGGAGCAGGCGCGTGACGTCAGAGAGTGAGCGCCGCCCTCCTGCACTGCCTGCTATTACCGGAGCTAAGACAGAGTAAGATATCCAAATAATCCAAGTAAAGAGCTCAGCAATGAGCAATGATTAAAGTTAAAGTTGTTACTGATTAGTTTATAAATATACTGCTGTGAGCAGCGTGGCCCTATATATTCTAACCCCCAGGCAAGCGTCCCTGTCACCATGGGAACGCCTGGGGGTTAGAATATACCATCGGATTTGAGTTTTTACGATCTCACTGAGCTCGTGAAAACTCAGATCCGATGGTATATTCTAACCCTCAGGCAAGCGTCCCCGTCACCATGGGAACGCCTGGGGGTTAGAATATACCATCGGATCTTCTGAGTTACTCAGTGGCCTGGCTGGAGCCTCCACAGCCACTGTGTGGGCCCGGCCCTGCGTGCGCCCTGCTCCAGTCCTGACTCCTCCCCAGCCAGGCCCGAGCCTCGGACCGCCCGCGCCCCGCCCACTACACTAGTCTAGTGTAGTGGGCGGGCGGTCCGCGGCTCGGCCCTGGCTGCCTGTGTGTAAATAAAATAAAAAAATCAACAGAAGTCGGCACGGACGGGCCCCCAGTGGCGTAGGGCCCCATAGCCACTGCTATGGTTGCTATGGCGATCCCTACGCCACTGGCATAAGGCCATCCTTCATATAAGATAGGGCCAGGGGCTATCCATAGTATTCAGTATATTGGGCAGACTAGATGGGCCAAATGGTTCTTATCTGCCGACACATTCTATGTTTCTTTCTTCGCATTATGTGTGGAGAGACATCCTGCTTCATCAATCTTCAAGCCAAGAGTGACATACTTTCCTTGGACACAAGTCTATATCGCCCCTCCTGATTGGTTGATACTGCAAGGCATTATGGGCAAGTCTGCTGGCCGAGTCATGTGATCCCCCGTCTTCATTTTCTATGTTATGCTATGCACACTGCTATATCGTGAAATGTAAAATGGTGGATGCCATTTTCAGCAATTCGTACAAATCAAATCTCTAAAACGCTGGCTTCATTTGAAATACAAATTTTGGGAAAATTCTAAGCACATTCATTTAGTTTAGAATCAATTAACTCGACTCTAACCTCAATAGGTTCACATGCTTGGTAACGTAGTCTTCTTTGATCCCCTTTTATGGTCATCTGTTGGATATTAAATTCACAATCAGACAGCTTGTCACAACATATTTTGCAATAGATACTGTACAATGGACACTCTTGCGGAAGGTTGAATGTGAAGCAGGTTGCCGATATGAGGATATTTCTCATCTCACATGTCTTGAAGAAGAGCACCTCCGATTGCTAAGGGAGGAGCGATTGATAGACAGATACGGTATTTATAGGAATATTAGATGATTTCAGTAGTTTTCCCTTCTAGTCTTGACGTTAATGTTGTGAAATACATCTTCCTCCCCTATAAATAGCTCCATTCACAGCCTTGTAAATCAGCGTTAATGTCACCAGCTCCTGTCCATTTCATTGTTTATAAGTCTGGAGTGGAGCCCAGGATTGATGTGATTGCAAAACCTCTTTTTGTGGTTGTGAAGAATCTCTTGAGAATTTGTGAGAGTGCAGGGTTGTCAGGCCAACACAAACGGAAAACTACAAATACCCGTAGTCGTGATCCATGCAGAGTGATGAACTGATCTTCATCGGATCTTCTGCTGAAGTGAGGACATTGTTGTCACATTCAGGGTGATGGAGCTAAAGTCAGCTGGCATCACATACGCAGATATTTTTTTTTGTTTCCTCAATGTGACCAAAGACCGGACAGATGTTTGTTACATATACTTTTTTTAATTTATTTTTTATAACAAAGCCCATAATGATAAAGTGAATACAGAATGTGAGAAAACTTTGCTAATTTATTGTAAAGGAAAAACTAAAATCCTGCATTGACATAAGTCTTCAGACCCTTTACTCAGGACTTAGTTGAAGCCCCATTTGGCAGTGATTACAGCCTTTAGTCTTCTGGGGGATGATGCCACAAGGTTCGGACACCTGGATTTGGGGATTTTCTTCAGATCCTCTCCAGCTCTGTCAGGTTGGATGGGGACTATTCATGGACAGCCATTTTCAGGTCTCTCCAGAGATGTTTGGGCTCTGGCTGGGCCACTTAATAACATTCACAGAGTTGTTCCTAAGCCACTCCTGTGTTGTCTTGGCTGTGTGCTTAGGGTCATTGTCTTGTTGTAAAGTAAACCTTTAGCCCAGTCTGAGGTCCAGGGCTCTGGATCAGATTTTCATTAAGAATATCTCTATACTTTGTTCAATTCAGCTTTCACTCAACTTTGACCAATGTTCCTGTCCCAGCCACTGAAAAGCATCACCACAGCATGACGCTGCCACTACCATGCTTCATTGCAGGGATGGTATTGGGTAGTGCCTGGTTTCCTCCAAATATGACACTTAGAATGAAAGTCAAAAAGTTAAATTTTGGTTTCATTAGACCAGAGAATCTTGTTTCTCAAAGTCTGAGAGTCCATTAGGTGCTTTTTTGCAAACTTTCATCTGTCTTTTACTGAGGAGAGGCTTTTTTCTGGCCACTCTGCCATAAGCCTAGATTGGTGAAATGCTGCAGTAATGTTGACCTTCTGGAAGTTTCCTCCATCTGTACTCATGATCTTTGGAGCTCAGCAAGTGTGACTATTGGTTTCTTGGTCACCTTTCTTGCCAAGGCCCTTTTCCACTGATTAGTTTGCATGGTGGTGAGGGTGTTCTAGCCCTCTAAGGGGGCCAATAGTTAAGTTAAAAAAAGAAGCATATCCAGAGGATGATAAGAGGACCTTCTACACACATGCTGTTGGCCATACCAGTGCCGGAGGCTCCACACCAATAGCGTGTGTGTAGCTACACCAGTCCTCTTATTATCCTCTGTCTATGCTTCTGTTCGGCTCCTGATGACGCTAATATAAGCAGAAACGCGTAGAGCTATGGAACGGGCAGGGGGATCGTGCTGTGGACAAGCATGGGTAAAACCTATAGGAGCAACTATCAGATAAGTGAGAGGGATACCGTTCCTGTCTTACAGTGTAGTATTAGTCAGCTCCAGCAAGCAATGGCTGACCCCAGCCTATCCTAACACAGCTGTAGCTTTTAGGAATTAGGGGAACCAGCCATTATTGGGGTCGAGGGAGTTAGACTGAGCCATATTTGGCCAGGTGGGCTCCACGTGTGATTGACCCGCATGGTGGACTAGTGGGGGATATTTTTGGTTCCCCATACCTCCCCACCAGGTCACACTTATGTGTGTGTGCGGTCTTTACGCCTTCTTACCTGGTTGAGTGATGTAGTTGATATCGGTGGTGGCAGCTCTCCTGCCGTTTACATCGGTACTTTTTC
Organism: Bufo bufo; assembly: GCF_905171765.1. Lineage (NCBI taxonomy): Eukaryota > Metazoa > Chordata > Amphibia > Anura > Bufonidae > Bufo > Bufo bufo. The sequence continues at coordinate 816,268,460 of NC_053389.1, forward strand.
TTTTGTGTTTTGTTCCTACCTACTTTTAATTATATTTCAATAAAGAATTATTATTTTGTTTTAAACGTTACCCCACACTAGCAGTGATTTAATTTTTTTTCGTCAATGATGATGATTTTTTTAAAGGTTTTTATTTTTTTAAAGTAAAAAATAAATAAAAATACACTAGTTTGGTATCGCTGGATTGAGCTGTGATGTCAAAACCCGAAAAACCTTGGTGGAATTGTGTTTCTTTTTTTCAATTTAACCCCACAAAGATTTTTTTTTCCTGTTTTCCAATAACAGAAATGGTGCAGTTAAAAAATGCATCTTGTCCCACAAGAAAATAAGCCATCATATGGCTATGTGAACGAAAAAATAAAAAAGTTGTCGCTATTTGAACGTGGGGAGGAAAGAACCAAAATGCAAAACCAAAAATGGGTCTGGTACTTAAGGGGTTAAACTACAGGTTGAAATCTGTTGAGCACTGCTGATCCAGCAGAGTCATGGGAGTTGCATTAATGTTTTTTGTATTTTAAAAAGTTTAGCATTTTTATATGTTTTTTTTTTAAATCTCATAGTACCGTATAGAGGCTTTAACATTCCACTTTATATTTTTTTCAACTAACAGTATTGCGGCTCACACATTTGGACAGGCCCCTATTAATACAAATTTGCCCTCAAAAACATACTTGTGGGGATCTTTGTTTTGGGCTGTCACCATTGTGATCCAGCCTGCCATTTACCATAGAACCAGGCTTCCTGTGCAGGGCTTCTTGATCACACCACTGAAGGCATTTTCAGTCGGGACCAATGGCAAGAGTAGGGCTATGTCAGTTCAACTCATGTGTGAAAGAGGAAGAACAGCGGAGGATCTAGGCGCAAATGGCGACAAGACTACAAAGTCTTGAAGCCATTTTGCAATTCTAAGTCGCATTTGCGACCATTTTGGCCGCCATCTGGAGTTGTGGAGAAGTCGGCCCAGTTCTCCATGAACACAAACCCTTCCTTCCTGCACCAGCTTCTGAGCCACTTATTTAACTCCCTAAGCTCCCGTTGTCTCACTACCTTGGAGGTCTTGGACTTGAGCTTCTCTCCTAGTTCCCTAAAATCATTTTTAAGAACCTTCCATCTCCCCCTGACTTTGTCATTGGTGTCAATGTGTGCCATAACCACCGGGTCTTCCCCAGCCCCAGCTAGCAATCTGTCAATCAGATCCACAATATGCCGAAACCGAACACCCGGAAGACAACACACTGTCGGCATTCACGGTCTCGACGACAGATGACCCTGTCTGTCCTCCTAATAATAGAGTCCCCTACCACCAGCATCTGTCTGACCTTTGCTGCACTCCTTTTCCCATCCTTCCTGCAGTGGTCAGCCTCCTGGGTGCTAGGAGAAAAGCCCTGCTGCAGTGTTGCTGGCCTTGGGATTTCATCCCTAATATCAGCCCAACATCTCTCCAGGTTTGCAATGCCCCTAGGTATTGCAAGCTGCCGACTTTAGATCCAAGATCCGGGCTTCCAAATATGCAACATGATTGCATCTAGTGCAAATGTATTCACCCTCGAATGGCTCTTCAAGGCACGCATACAAAGCACAGGACACACACTTGGCATTTTCCATGGAGCACATGTTTTAAATGGGAATGAAGAGTAAAGAAGGAAAATAGTAAATATGAGTTAGATTTAGACCCTGTCTGCTGTAGTTGGAGGACTAGCTAGAATCAAGCCAACAACACACAAGGAAAATCTTTCAAACCTTAGTTTCTTGCTCCTTGTCTTAAACTCCGGTTCTTTAAACTCCACTTATTCACAAGCCCACTTAGTACAGCAAGCCCAGGTAGAGTGAGCTCAGGATGAGTTCAGTGGTGCAATTAATAGCAATTATACGATACCCATATAAATAGTGACCACCAGTTGTAACTAGAAAATAATGAAGGCAGTGGACCCCTAGGTCTCCAAGGTGGTGACCCCAGGGAACATGACTCATAAAGAGGTTTCACTGATGTATGAAGAGGTTTCTACATTGTGAAATCCATAAACTGATATGGAAAGGGTTTGTTGCCATGAGATAACCCCTTTGAATGCTGCATTATACCTCAATGTGACAGTCATGCTAGAGAATGTTAGGGGCTTCTGTTCTGCATGGACCATCAAGGATAACCTGATGTAAAGCCTATGACTTGCAATGACTCATCCTTAACAGTGAGTAAAACAAATACTCAAGGAAGATCAGTGGAGACTCATCCTTCTACTCAATGTTGCATCTGAACAGCTGAAGATATGAACTCAACAAAACAGAACACATCGTGCTCTGCACCATCAATAATGATCAGATTGTTCTGGAAAATAACCTCTAATTTGTATGGAATTTCAATAAAATGTGATCCACCTTAATTTGGAATATTTACATCTAGTTTTCTTGGACAAAATAAACAGTAAAATACTGAGGTGTGCCATGAGGCATACCAGAGATAAAATACTTGAAAAGAAGACAACTATTAAAGAGTGGGAGAAGAATAGGGAAGCACATGAATGCCAGGGACCACAAGGAAATGCCAAGACGAAGAGAAAAGGAATTATTGATCTACAAGGTGATGGAGTTAGGAATGGCAAGCCAGGGTGAAGGAATAAACTGTAAGATCATTTATCCTCTTAAAGGAGCTGTCTCATTAGACAACCTCAGTTCATATGTCCTATTAGGTCACATGGATCTCCTTGAGGGGGTTCTACCTCTTGGGCTTACTCCTTATGAACCAGAACAGTGTCAGACTGTAATGGCACCTCATGTTCTTGAGGACATGAGCTGTTCATATATTACATAGATGGACATTCATATCTCCCCTGATGGGAAAAATGTCTGGATGCATGTAGCTTTCCCTACATAATGGGTGCTGTGAGCTGGTATCCATATAAAAAAGATCGCTTTAAAGAGTTCTTCCAAGACTTAAGTATTGATACTGTATCCTCAGGGTAGATCATCAATATCAGATTGGTGGGAGTCTGACAACTGATGCTCCTGCCCATCAGGTCTTCTTAGTATACCAAGCACAGCGCGATACACTGCAGAGTGTCTGTGCTTGGTATTGCAGCTCAGTCCCCTTCACTTGAAGGAACTAAGCTGCACAAAGGCAATGTGACTGATGGACATGACGTCACAGGCTGAAGAAGAGGCTGCTGTCCTCAGCCTAGCTCTGCAGCCCCTTCCAACAGCTGATCAGGGAGGTTGCCAGTTGTTGGTATTGAAGACCTACCCTGGAAAAAACATTATGAAATTCTGAGTAAACACAGGGGGCCCTTCACTTAGGACCATGCTCTGAGCCAGAGTGGACCAGTACATCCATACATTACATGAACAGCACATTGATTTCAATGGGCACCATTTAATGCTCAATTCTCCCTGTAGTGGCGGGCAATGGAATTATGTCAATAAATTAAGGATTAAGTGTGCCTCCTCTCCCCTACTGGTGACTGCTTGTGTGAATAGTAAAAAGTGAAAAGCTCCTTATACAAACATAAGCTCACCACTTTTCTGACTCTGGTCGGGGAAACATATACCATATTACATATGTAGATACAATTTCAGAGGATATGAAATTTTCTATATTACTCTGCACTTTAGACTATTGGACTTCAGTATGACACAGCTATACTATGCCACCTGGACATTCTCCCGGAAAGGGTTTCCTTGGATATTATTCTTATCAGATTTGGATACTAGTGATTTTGTGTAACTGATTCTGTTCTGTCTTCATACACGTTCACACAATGTGCAGTCTGACATTCAACATAAACCTTTCCTGTCTTCCAAATAAGAGGACTGTTCTTTGTTTGATTGGCAAAACAGGATTGTTTGATTGATTGGTAAAACAGGAGTATTTTGTAAAACTACAAGAAAACAAATAGCATGTATAAGTATAAAGTATAGCATAGCATGTACTATAACATTTTCATTAACACTGAAAGCACATGGTAAAATGGCTGCCTATACATAGGATTACATGTCTAGCTAACAGTAGTAACAACTACCCTGAGTAACAGTTACAACCAGCTGAACAGCTCTGCAACACACAATATCCCTGAAACAAAGGTAGATCTCTCACCAGATATGCTTTTACAAGGATGGTGGAGTTTGAGAAGGAGATATGCAAAAGGACAGCTCTGCTGATGTGTCCTGAAAACTGGAACTTCTCTTTCCCAGGATGCTTTGCACTCCCACAATGCAGTAGTCTTTGTAACAGGAAAAACAAAGTGTAATACAACTTAACACCGTTAGATGGTGCTATAACCACACTAATCACTACAGAAATACTAAAACTGGGGCAGATGTGATCTGTAATGATTCTCAACTCTGCTGGGCAGAACAGATTCTTCATATTTACTTTCCCTGCTATGCTACATACAATTTTCATGTTTTGTTATAATTTTGTGTTACACCTACTGTTGGATTATTTTCAGGGAGCTTTAGAATATGAAATGTATGATGTTCTTGTATTATCTAGTATAAGAGAGATAGCTATGTATGTATTGCTTCCAAAGTCCATATTATTGTCTTTCTAGTGTCTGAAGAAGGTCCGGTGAAGGACTGGAAACGTTCACCTGTATATGTTTCTTTGTGGAATTCTTAAATAAATGCTCATATGAACAATATCAGAGTGCCAAATCTTATTACGGTACTGAATATGGACTAGGATCCTACTTGAGCACCTGTTCAACTATGCAGTAGTGTGTATTCTCCAGCTCATAAACTCACCATCAACATGTGACAGTAGTCAAAGGTGTCCAGTTTTTTTTTTATCTACCTCTGGACCTAAAACTTTAGATGTAAGGGCTGTATGTAAATACATCTAAAAAAAACAAACAAAAACATAATAGCTGTTGTACAAATGAGAGTCATTTCTCACAATCTCTGTCTCCTCAAGACCTCTGGCAACCTATGTCCTGGCACAAGAAAAGGTTTCTTACATTAGCTGTTCATCATTACATCAACCACTGCAAAAATATTGACCCACAGTGCCTCTATAGCAGGGGTCTCAAACTCAGCCAGATATATGGGCCACGCACAGAGAAATATTTACAGTTCACAGCCCAAGTGCATTTCAAATAAGATACAATACACGTGTCGAACTCACCGCCCTGCGTTTTACTTCGCCCGAGATTGACCCCAAGAGCTTCTCTAGTTATGAGAGAGGTGTCACTACTTTTTGTGGCGTTCTAATCAGTTATCAAAAATAAATTTCACATGGATGGACAACTCCTTCTTAATGCAGACCCCATACTGGACCCTAAAATTAATAAGGACTACCAATTCATACAGGCCTCAGATCAGCACCCAGATTCATACGAACCCCAGATTAAACACCTAATCCATAGACACCCCAGATCACACCCTAAATTTATTGAGACCCCTAGATCAGACTCATTGATTTATACAAACCCTGTGATCAGACCTCAAACTCATATAAACTCCAGATCAGACTGCAAACTTATACGGACCCCAGATTACACCTCAAATCAGACCCCAAATTTATACAGACCCCCACTTTGCATTCTAAATGTATTCAGACCCTCAGAATAGGCCACAAATTCACACAGACCTGTATGCTTTCCGGAAATAGGGAAGTGCATACACCCCAGACAAGGACCAGGGAGTCATGAGTAGTATCAGCGCAGCACTAGTGGTGTCATACTCCCCGCTCCCTGGGCCTCCTGTCCTATACTAATGAGCACGTCCTGCTTGACGTATTGCAGGCCGCACAAAATTACCACGGGCCACATGTGCTCCGCAGGACACGTGTTTGACACCCCTGCCCTATAGGGTTGGCATTAGACAAACCAGAGTTTAAGATAGCCTCCTATTGCTCCCAGTCAGGTCAACGTGCAGTCCTATTCTTGCTGTCCAAATGACAGGACCCACAATGGAACCCCTATGGATCCAGATATAAGTCAAACATGCTGGTCGAGCACCACTAGGATTTGTCCTATGAGGGATCTGCCACTACATGCTTTAGTGCCAACGCAACATACCTGCCTCCATACAGCCCATATATGCAACCCATAAGGTTCACGATAAACATGTATACAGCACAGGACCCAAACAACCCTCCACAGGCAAAGTTGGAGTCATTGTCAAAATAATTTTTCTTTTGGAGCCCTCTGAAGCTCCATGAAGATATCAACTTGTACAAACACTTATCTGATTGAGCAGAAGCCAACGGACAATATGTACTTGTAATACTCGCTGTAGGCTTTAGTTTCTTACCCCCTTAGAATTGAGTAAATAGAACGTGAGCCTATAAAGGCTCCACCATGCAGAAACATGCCAATCACAGGGCACAGATGAAAAATAATTATGTTTTGAAGATTACCTGGCCAGGGCTTAACTAATGTTTCTGAAGCAAGACCCCCCCCAGCCGGAGGAGAGTCCAAGGGCTCAAACCCTATGATCATGGAACCCCAGAAATATTATGGTCCTCAATCATTTCTATTGGTGTGCTACAGGTCTTACCATTAGATAAAACTTAAAAATAGTAAGACTCCCCTAGGTCCATCTTAAATGTGTCTCCATAGGTCAGTCTTCTGTGTGACTTAAATCATCACCCAACCTTTCTCTAACCCTGTTTACACATGAATAAAATAAGGGAAGTTTTAAGCCTTTTTCAAAGCTTTCCTTCAGGTTTGCGCTAATGATTCATATTTTATCACCGGCTTTTCATGGATTATAAGGTTTTGTCCATAATTACACAGATTTATAACGTGTGGTAAATAATTCCCCATAAATCTATACAGCAAGGCAAAGTCATCCAAAGGTGGCTGAAGTCTGTGACAGCATTTATTGAGTGAGAGAGTTTTTGTTAGCAGATCTCGTTAATAATTAATGGTCCTTTATGTTGCAGCACATGATATACGCAGGAGGTGCTGAAGAGCGCGCAGCAGGTTAATGTCTCACAGACAGGTCGAGTTTATGTGACCGCTCTTATCGCCAAACACTAAAAACAACACCCCTCTCATTGTACATTGACAGGACCATGACATGGACAACGTATCATTCCTATAGTTCAAAAAATAACAGGACTAAAAAATATGGCTTATACAGGGCATTTGAAAAGTCTTTAGACCCTTTCACTTTTTCACATTTTGTTATGTTCTGGCCTTGTGCTAAAATAAAAAAAAGTAAATTTTTTTTACCCCCATCATTCTGCACAGTCCTCCATAATGAGAATGTGAAGCCAGAATTTTTTAAATCTTTACAAATTTATTGTAAAGGAAAAAAACTAAAATCTTGCATTGACATAAGTCTTCAGACCCTTTGCTCAGGACTTAGTTGAAGCTCCTTTGGCAGTGATTCCAGCCTCCAGTCTTCTTGAGGATGACGCCACAAGGTTTACAAATGGATTTGGGGATTTCCTGCCATTCTTCTCTGCAGATCCTCTCAAGCTCTGTCAGGTTGGATGGGGACCGTCGGTGGACAGGCATTTTTAGGTCTCTCCAGAGATATTCAATGGGGTTCAAGTCAGGGCTCTAGCTGAGCCACTCAAGGACATTCACAAAGCCTCTCCTGTGTTGTGTCTTGGCTGTGTGCTTAAGGTCATTGTCCTGCTGGAAGGTGAACCTTCGGCCCAGTCTGAGCTCCAGAGCTCTGGATGAGGTTTTTATGAAGAATATCTCTGTACTTTGCGCTCTTCAACTTTCCCTCAACCCTGACCAGTCTCCCTATGCCAGGCGCTAAAAACACCCCCACAGCATGATGCTGCCACCACCATGTTTCACTGTAGGGATGGTATTGGGAAATGCCTGGTTTCCTCCAGAGACGACAGTTACCAAAAACCTTACATGATGACAAGATGATTTGTGTTACGACAAAGTACATTCCGTGTGCTATTAATCACCAAATCCTGTGGAGTGAAAAAACAAGCACTGCCGTAAAAAAATTGTTTGCCCATTTTTAGAGGTGACAGTTGTTCCTGGTCATCAAGCAAAGCATGTCAGGTTAAGAGAACCTGAGTAAAGCCTCATGCACATGACAGAGCCAAGCCGATGACAGCAGATGAAGGAAGCTCTCAGTACAGTGTGGGGTACAGTATAAGAAAGCACTGCTTCTAGGAGAGAATATTGCCATACATACAGCACCCAATGGAGCATGTGGAGGCCATTCAGGCTCCGCCATGTAGATGAGCCCTTAGGACATATTCACACAGTGTAGTCTTAGATGCAAATGTTTATCCTACATGTTGTTATATTTAGGATCCGTATCACACTGACCTCGAGTATGGCGTCCACTATTGGCTCATCCTGTTCCTTTCATTGTTATGTGGAGACCTGTGGCAGAATTTTGGTATCATGAGGAAAGTATGTCTTTTAGAGCAGAGTATTTTCCTCATGGAGGCATCATACCATGACATGGAGCGCCTATAGTCTCACACGTGACTAAACTATGGCTCCCTTATAGGGGTACAGTAGATACAGCCTCTACTGTACCTCCATATATTCTGTTTTCGTACAGAAGGATACAGAGAAGGTTCTTCCTTATTGCCCTGTCCGACTCTAAAGTCATTTTTCAGATGTTTACGACATTAATTTGAGGAACAAAATCCAACACCCTCATTACTCAGATGAAAAAGTAGATGCTTTCTTAAGGGATTTTCCAGACCACTATTAGGGCTCTTTCACGCGTCAGTGAATCACGGATGTGTGCTGTCCATGTTCTACATGGACCACTCGCGTATCCTTCGACTTTAGTTTGTGTATTTACACATCAGTGGATTTTCACAGACTGTGGATTCGTGGTGACACCATGGAAGCATGCCCTATTTGATTACAAACACCTCACACACATTATAGTCTATGCTTATACGCAGGAGTCGCCATCCATGTTTGATGCATAGTTTTCACGGACCATTGGTAGGAGATCCTTTGGAACAGGGATCATCCACCTCCCGCACTCCAGCTGAAACTACAACTCCCAGAATCCTCCTTTCACTTCTATGGGCGTTACAATAACAGCCGAGTAAGTGTGCATGCTGGGAGTTTGCCGTGTGCCGTAGGTTGCTGATCCCTGCTCTGGAAACAAATTTTCAGCCTAGCAGTGTCCATGGAATATGGATGGCACACTAGGATATGCCACCATTGTCTTATAGGTGCGAGTCGTATATCAGGAACGGAGCCCCGCAAAGTGGTGGCTGGAGGACTCTGGTCCGGCCACCACCAAGGGCTCTCCCCATAGAAGTGAATGGGAGCGCACCGCACATGACCGGCCGCCGCTTCCATTCACTTCTATGGGCCCAAAGGGAATAGCCGAGACAGTGTCCGGCTATTTTTGGAGGCCACATAGAAAATGAATGGAGGATGGTTGACAGTCATGCGAGGTGCGCTCCCATTCACTTCTATGGGGGGAGTGCTCTTGATATAGGTGTGGGTCCCAGAGGTAAGACCCCCACTTATAAGACAATGGGGGCATATCCTAGTGATATGCCCGCCTTGTCTGAGATGAGACAACCCCTTTAATAACTTTCAGGATTAAAAAAAACATGGCTGCGGTCTTCCAAAAGCAGTGCCACACCTGTCCTCAGGTTGTGTGTGGTACTGCAGCTTCTCCCCATACACTTCAGTGGAGCTCAGTTGCAATACTAGACACAACTTGTAGACGGGTGTGGCACTATTTCTGGAAGAAAGCAGACATGTTTTTTTCAAAATAAAGGAAGTAGCTCAGGTCTCTCATGTCCAACATTAAATTATTAGGGCTGTTTCACACGAGCGAGTCCATTGCGGGAATCACGCTCCGTGTCTGAGTGTGATCCTCCGCTCTGGACTTGCAGGAGCGCACGGCATTATCATGATTTATAATGCTGTGTGTCTCTGCTTGACCTTATTTCTACAGAATCATACAGCTTTATGTCAGTATGATTCTGTGGAAATAAGGTCAAGCAGAGACACATAGCATTATAAATCATGATAATGCCGTGCGCTCCTGCAAGTCCAGAGCGGAGGATCACACTCAGACACGGAGTGCGATTCCCGCAATGGACTCGCTCGTGTGAAACAGCCCGAAGACAATTACAAATTGTTGGGAAGAGAGGAGAAATACTTTCATCGCGTGCTTCTCTTCTTCTAGATGATGCACCCCCCATCGCAGTCACAGTCTAGGTATGTTTAGCTATGCACAGTATTTGCCAATGCCGCCATTGTTCTTTATATTAGATCAGCAGGTAATTTTGCTTTCCTTTACTCGCATGACCGGCCTTGGGACCTTGTGACTGCAGGATGATTGAAGAGACATGGGCGAGATTTATGGGCATTTGTATACTGTGAATCACACTGTGAAAGTTTCGGTTATCATCAGTTATAAGAAAAGGTGTTGAATGAAAAAAAGATCCAAAATAATAGATCCGTGCCTACGGGAACACCGGTTAGGCTACTTTCACACTAGCGTTTTTTGCGGATCCGTCATGGATCTGCAAAAACGCTTCTGTTACAATAATACAACCGCATGCATCTGTCATGAACGGAGCCGGTTGTATTATGTCTTCTATAGCCATGACGGATTCGTCTTGAACACCATTGAAAGTCAATGGGGGTCGGATCCGTTTCCTATTGTGCCAGAGAAAACGTATTCGTCCCCATTGACTTACATCGCGGACAGAAAACACTGCTTGCAGCATTTTTCTGTCCGCGATGGGGACGCAACCAAACGGAACGGAATGCATTTTGGTGCATTCTGTTTCGTTCAGTTCAGTTTTGTCCCCATTGACAATAAATGGGGACAAAACTGAAGCATTTTCTTCCGCTATTGAGATCCTATGACGGCTCTCAATAGCGTAATTGAAGACGCTAATGTGAAAGTAGCCTTACCTGGAAGGACTCTGAATCTCAAGTGCTAAAAAGTTAAGGTGACAGAAGCTTCTGACATGTCAATCAAGTCTGTGGGAAGGTCACCAAGGTGTAGGGGTTTCATGAACTGCTGTCTACAGTCAACCAGATCTTTCTTTGCCTATGCAAGAGAGAGGCAACCATCTCAATAGAGTTACCATTTGGCGCGGCTACCTGTAAGTCAATGTCCAACTTTTCCACAAACCTTGGAGAATGACGAGAGAAAATAACCAAGCCATATTATACCCAACCGAAGACCGCTGTTTTGGGTTACTTGTTCCTCATCAGTATGGAGTAGGATTCTGGCTGGCATGTTCCAAGGCTTGTCCAATAGGTGCCACTAGCAAGACGGTTCTTTTTCTTTTGGAGATACCTCTTTCAGTAAAAGCAAACACAGAATATATGGACTAAGACTATAATTAGGGATGAGTGAAGCATAAAACCTTGTGGTACCTTGGAACCGAACCCGAGTTCGGGAAATGTTTTTTGCAGTACAAATTAATTTATGAAGTTATTGCGCGAAGAGAGACTTCACGAAGCAATAACTTCGGCTCATTGGAGCCAATATATTTGGCTGAAGTTTTATGCGAATCGACTTCGTATGTTTCATCCGAAGTCGATTCGCTCATCCCCAACTATAATCACTAAATAAAATGAATAGGAGGAATTTGGCAAATAATTTTGATCAAAGTCATTTGTGCACATCTACTAGGACAAGATGGCCACTTTCTGGATGGGAACCTACTCTACGATACCGCTCTCTGTGCCATCCAGCCTCCTGATTCAGGGTAAGCAGGTTCCACATTTCTCTCAGTGCCAACAGGCCTCTGGATTTAGGGAGAACACACTACAGCTATACGTTTTTTTGCGTTCCGTATACGGGCCGTATTTTGATTCCGTATACGGAACCATTCATTTAAACGGGTCCGCAAAAGATGTGGACAGCACTCTGTGTGCTGTCTGCATCCGTTGCTCCGTTCCGTGGCCCCGCAAAAATTATGAGGCACGTCCTATTCTTATCCGTTTTGCGGACAAAAATAGGAATTTCTATAATGGGCCTCCTGTTCCGTTCCGCAAATTGCGGAAGGCACACGGGCAGCATCCGTTTTTTTTTGCACATCCGCAAAAAACGGCACGTTCGTGTGCATGAGCCCAAAACAGCCTGTGGAAAGGTTGTGCACTCCAAACTTCACCCATCCTTTTCATGGGCCGATTTTAATTAGTGCGGTATAATAGCTGAAGTCTGCTCCGGGTGGCACGTAGAGAATTTTCACAGAGTAGGTTCCCATCCAGAAAGGGGCAATCTTGCCATGATGGAAGGTCATAAATCTGTGATGGCTAACCTCCGGTAAGACTACAACTCCCAATCTGCCGAATTGCTTGGCTGTTCTCAGAGCTCCATAGAAATGAATGGAGCATGCTGGGAGTCGTAGTTTCACCCCTACAGCTGGAATGCCGGGGGTTTGCCATCACTGTCATTAGGGATTGATCAAAATATATTTGCCAAGTAGTTTATTTCCATTTTATATAGTGAATATAGGATAAGTCGATATACTCTGTTTGCAGAGTACAACCGTTTTGTGTTTGCTTTTACCTTTGCCGTTTCAGCCGTGCTGACTGACCTTTGTCTTTGCAATAAGTTTCCATATAGAGCTGGTCTCCATACAGAGAGCTAATATCTCCCCTAGGCCGTGTCCGTGTAAGGAGGGGTTGCAAATGAGAGAAAGATCTCTCCCCCTGTGCTGCCTCCAGTGACTTCTGGGGAATACAGGAACTTTTCTTCACGTCATCACCCCTCGATGCTCCAGGTGGCAATACAGGAGCTTTTCTTTATGTTATCACCCTCCTACACACTCCTAAAGTGGATATGTCCTCTGATTAGCACATATAGGGATTTTTTTTCTGCTCACATACAATCACCCAGGCGCCATTTATCGACTGTGAGTCTAATGTCTACTGGGGACTGGAGAGAAGAGATTTTTGGATTTATCAGCTGATTATTGGAAGTTATTGTTTGTGCTCACACATTCATAAGGGGTGTGTGGGAAATCTGTACATCTCCGACTTTCATGACTAGGAGGAGTTGTGTCTCCGATGCTCTGATTGGGCCAGCATGTTTCATAAAACATTAGTTTACTGCAAAATTACATGAAAGCACCCATGATTGCTGGTGTCTATGTTATCAGTTCGGGGTGTCATTAGATTTTTTTTTATTTTCTGTGAAAGTTGTTTTTTTTTTTTTTTTTTTTTAGAAAGGTGGAGTACAACCATCCTCCTGATCTAATGTAATACAACCAATAGTTTTTTCGGTTAACGTAGCACTGAATATTGTAATACCAAATCATTGGTCATTTACGTCCCTCTTGATGTTCCCCCAAAGAGCCCAAACCTCAGTTGGAGCTGGTGGAGATGACCCATAGCGAGCTTCTAGAGGAGTTAAACATAGGAATGTTGTGATGTAGTAGCTTTGAGATTCACAGTAAGGACAGCTCTATACATATATATATATATATATATATATACACCGTAGATGGATCCTCATCATAATTAAAAATACACACACCAACAGGAAACCAGCCACGCTGTGATGTGTAAGGAGAACATTCAGTCACTGGTTCTGGTTGCACCTTGTGCAACTATGAAAAGGGACCTCTGCCCTTATGCCTTGGGTGTGACAGTCATTAGCAAGAGCGCGCCCTTGTGTAACTCTTAATGCATTACAATGGGTTGCAAGAGTAGGCCATGTGCCTCCAACATGAAAAAAAAAGCCTTGATATCTAGACTTGTACAAGATCTCTGACTGATTTCACTGACACTTAGGATAAATCCGTGGGGCATGCCATAAGTTTTTTTTTTTGCTATATATGTTGTTGCTTAAAATGCACTCCTGGTTTAAAAAAACTCAAAGAAGGCACAAAAAAATCTAGATCGGATCAACAGGAAGACAGACCGTTAATTAAGAGACAGTAATATTTTTACTCTAGACCGCCTAGACCATGTTGTTTATGGCGCCTCCAGGACGGTCCCTTTAAATCTGGATGTTTGGGATTTGATGACTTGGATCCTGTCGCAAACAGATGAAGCAAAAGTCTGGCTTATTATGAAGATAAAGTAATTTGATGTTAAGACAGTTCCTTTCTCTGCATAATAAAAGAAGTGAAGTGTGCCAGATCCTTACCTGCAATAAGGAAAATACTTGTGAAGATAGTGTTACCCAGACAATGGGGCAGTGTGATCTTTATCTACAGATTACACACGAACACTCCGCTGCCTGCAGAACACATCATCCTCCGTCCAGAAAGTATTCACACCCTTGTACTATTTTCACATTTCGTAAAAAGGTGTTTTCCAGAGGGTACAATATTGATGACCTACCCTCGGGATCAGATTGTTGGGGGTCTGACTTCTGGCACTACTGCCAATCAGCTATTTCAAAGGGCCACAGTGCTCAGACCAGCGCTGTGGTCTCTTCACAGCATGCCAAGCGCAGCGCCGTCCATCGCATAGGACGCAGCCTGGACACATTCACTTGAATGGGACTGAACTGCATATAGGCCATGTGCCCAACGAATAGGACGTCACTAGCCTAGATACAGGCAATGGAGCATGGGGGGCTCTTCAGAAGGCTGATCGTGGCGGTGACAGGAGTTGGACCCCCACCGCTCAGATAGTGATGACCTATCCTAAGGATAGGTCATCAATATATTACAGCCAGTAGATCTTGTTAGGGTACTTTCACACTTGTGTTGCTGGATTCCGGCAGGCAGTTTCGTCACCGGCAATCTGTACGCAAACGGAAACCATTTGTAGATGGATCGGGATGTGGATCCGTCTCACAAATGCATTGCAATACTGGATCCGTCTCTCCGGTGTCATCCGGAAAAACAGATCCGGTATTTTTTTTTTTACATTTTTAAACCGGAAGACCGGATCTGTCAATGCGGCAATTTTAATGCACTAATACATTACAATGGAAAAAAAAATGCCGCATCCGGCATTCCATCAAGTGTTCAGGATTTTTGGCCTGAGAGAAAAATGCAGCATGCTGCATTTTTTTCTCCGTCCAAATACCGTAAAAGGACTGAAGTGAAGACATCCTGAACGGATTGCTTTCGATTCAGAATGCATTAGGATAAAACTTTTTTTTTACGGTATTGACCCCTAGGACAGAACTCAATACCGGAAAACTTTGACGCAAGTGTGAAAGTACCCTTAGGTTACAGCTTTTTCCAAAAATGGGCAATACTCATTTTATGTTTTCAAAAACTGCTTAAAAAAATTTAAATGTGGGATTCCAGCCAAAATCGACCGACATCCAATTGTGGTACTGTCAACTGATTAGACATTACTTATCAAGGCCCCAGACATATCGAAGTAAGTGCCCAAAGTCATGCAGTCGAAAGAAATGTCTGTAAACCTACAAGATTGTATCAAGGAACTGATTTGGTGAAGGGTAGGTACCAAAGAAATTGCAGTATTGAAGCTCTTGAACACGGGCCAACTTATTCCTACATGGAAAAAGTCTGGAGACAATTATTCTCTTGCTAGAGTTAGTAGTTTGGCTAAAATGAGCAATGGGGAAAAAAGGGCTTTCGGTCAAGTAGTTAGTCAAAAATCCAACAGTCAATCTGACAGACCTCCAGAGCTCTATTGTGAATATGGGAGAACCTTCCAGAATGACGACCATCTATGCAGCATTCTACCAATCAGGCCCTTACGGTAGAGTGGCACATGACAATCTGCTTGGATTTTGTCAAAAGGCATTTAAAGAACTCTCCGACCATAAGAAAGATGATGAAAGCACAACTTAAGTTGACCTGAATGCCAGGCATCGTGTCTGGAGTAATCTGCACACTACTACTTACAGTCAGGTCCATAAATATTGGGATAGCGACACAATTCTAACATTTTTGGCTGTATACACCACCACAATGGATTTGAAATGAAACAAACAAGATGTGCTTTACCTGCAGACTGTCAGCTTTAATTTGAGGATATTTACATCCAAAATCAGGTGAACGGTGCAGGAATTACAACAGTTTGCATATGTGCCTCCCACTTGTTAAGGGACCAAAAGTAATGGGACAATTGGCTTCTCAGATGTTCCATGGTCAGGTATGTGTTATTCCCTCATTATCCCAATTACAATGAGCAGATAAAAGGTCCAGAGGTCATTTCCAGTCTGCTATTTGCATTTGGAATCTGTTGCTGTCAACTCTCAAGATGAGATCCACAGAGCTGTCACCATCAGTGAAGCAAGCCATCATTAGGCTGAAAAAACACAACAAACCCATCAGAGAGATAGCAAAAACATTAGCAAAGGCCAAAACAACTGTTTGGAAAATTCTTAAAAAGAAGGAACGCTCCAGTGAGCTCAGCAACACCAAAAGACCCAGAAGACCACGGAAAACAACTGTGGTGGATTACCGAAGAATTCTTTCCCTGGTGAAGAAAACACCCTTCACAACAGTTGGCCAGATCAAGAACACTCTCCAGGAGGTAGGTGTATGTGTGTCAAAGTCAACAATCGAGAGAAGACTTCACAAGAGTGAATACAGAGGGTTCACCACAAGATGTAAACCATTGGTGAGCCTCAAAAACAGGAAGGCCAGATTAGAGTTTGCCAAACGACATCTAAAAAAGCCTTCACAGTTCTGGAACCACATCCTATGGACAGATGAGACGAAGATCAACTTGTACCAGAGTGATGGGAAGAGAAGAGTATGGAAATTGAAAGGAACTGCTCATGATCCTAAGCATACCACCTCATCAGTGAAGCATGAAGGTGGTAGTGTCATGGCGTGGGCATGTATGGCTGCCAATGGAACTGGTTCTCTTGTATTTATTGATGTGACTGCTGACAAAAGCAGCAGGATGAATTCTGAAGTGTTTCGGGCAATATTATCTGCTCATATTCATCCAAATGCTTCAGAACTCATTGGACGGCGCTTTTTTAAGGGAAAGAAGTGGAATGTTCTGCAATGGCCAAGACAATCACCTGACCTGAATCCGATTGAGCATGCATTTCACTTGCTGAATACAAAACTGAAGAGAAAATGCCCCAAGAACAAGCAGGAACTGAAGACAGTTGCAGTAGAGGCCTGGCAGAGCATCACCAGGGATGAAACCCAACGTCTGGTGATGTCTATGCGTTTCAGACTTCAGGCTGTAATTGACTGCAAAGGATTTGCAACAAAGTATTAAAAAGTGAAAGTTTGATTTATGATTATTTTTATGTCCCATTACTTTTGGTTCCTTAACAAGTGGGAGGCACATATGCAAACAGTTGTAATTCCTGCACCGTTCACCTGATTCGGATGTAAATACCCTCAAATTAAAGCTGACAGTCTGCAGGTAAAGCACATCTTGTTTGTTTCATTTCCAATCCATTGTGGTGGTGTATAGAGCCAAAAATGTTAGAATTGTGTTGATGTCCCAATATTTATGGACCTGACTATTATTTGACCAATACCATCCATATGTTGAAGCATTGTTGTGGTGGTATTAGCATGCTCTGGGGATTTTTTTTGCAGCAGGAAGAAACTACTGATGATCTAGGTAAGAAGAACATAGCAAAATGCAGAAAAATTATTGAAGAAAACCTGCTCCATAGTGCTCTGGACCTCAGCTTCACCTTCTAACAGGACAGAGACACTAAATACAGTATTCATACAGTAAATGTCCTTGAGTTGCCCCGCTGTAGCCCAGACTAATGCTGGTCATACATATTCAATAGCTGTCGGGCACTTACATGTTCGGTTATGTGTGCATGGGTTGTCAATGAGGACAGAAGATAAAGCCACCACCAGACACTTCTGGTAGCAGCTTATCTCCTGGAGAACACAAGTATTGGACAAAAAGATTAAGTTCAACCATCCATTTCTCCCCCAACATCACGTGTCAAGGGAGATTCGGACACTTTCCATACACATCAGACAGTCGGCCAAACCCGACTTTCTATATCGTTTCGGTCAACAATAAACTAATGTGTATGAGGGGTTTGGACCTAAACAAACATCAGTAGAGATATTCAAAAATAGTTGAACCTGACAGCTTTTGAGGGTGTAAACCAGGGGGGATACTTTCTCTGTGCACTTTTTACTAATACAGATTATCAATATGCACCGACTGCTACAGAATCGATCTGTATACTGATCCCAAGTATCTATATATGGCAGTACCAACTGTGGTGACTGGCATTCAGAGACCAAAAAGTTATACTGACTGTCCAAAGTACTATATCTGATGGCGGTCTACCAAGTTTTCCGTGCCTGGTAGAAGTCCAATCTTCTCTATCTTGTTTCATTACAATCAATCATTTTGCCTTTTTCTGCATACTTCTTTGGAATCGATAGCAGACGCGGGAAGATCACGTGGGCTGTACCAGCCTGGGTCTACTTGGCATGTGTTAGTTGACATTTCAAGCCCTTTGATCTATAGCTGTGGTTTGGGCTCCGTCCAGCCATAACATTACCAGATCCTGTTGAGGTAGAAAGGAAGGTGTCGTATGACATGCTTAAGGGCAAAAAGCAGGTAAACTGGGTGTATGGTCATAAATTGATCGAGCACATATATAAAGAGACCTGTACTTTCTGTTATCGTGGAGATGTTTCTCAGGAACGTGTTCAGTGCTGTTAACTTCAGCCTAAGTGAACCCTCATTAAATACCTGACCATCAGTATCACTTCCAGCCTTGAAATTTAAAGGTCAGTGTTGTAACACATGAAAGCAAATAAAAAGGTGAAGAGCAGACCAACATCTGTTCTCACTAAAGCCTTCTACTAGTGACCAGAAAGCACATTTTTACTATATATATTTGCTAGATTACATAGTAGATGACGTGACCACTCAACTCAGTCCCACTGGGCGATGGAGCACTCACCATCTTAGACAGTCGAGAGACAACTGCATCGGAAGCCATGTCAGAGTAGGAAGGGAAGCCCATGGGAATGGCAGCTTGCTACAAATATAAGGTTTACGCCTTATTTATAGCTTCGGGTTAACTTGCCTGACAAAAAACTGTTAAAATGGCCGTAACTATAAGAAGAAAGCACCACCCACCGGGCTGAGCTAGTTCGGCAGGGACCAATCAGGAAATGTAGGTGTATCAGTCAAATGCACCCCCTGATCGTATACATGTAGGTTTCTTTAGCAGTAGTACAGTAGGGACCATGCATTGCATGGGTTTTTATTTTTGGGTGATCGAGATGTAGTTTACAAAAAACGACTGTATAAAGAGGCATTATCACCCTGGTTAGGTAAATCCAAATAAAATACTTTCCATAATACGAGAGCACTAGAGGAATAAATAATAAAGCCATAGGGCCAGCAATGTTAAGCCATCCACTTAGATGAAGCATGCAGAAGACATAAAATCATTCAGGGGCGGACAGGGAACTTAAAGTGGCCCTGGAAAAAAAAAAAATATGTTGTAGGTGGGTCCAAATGGACAGAAGGTTGGAAACACAAGTAGGCAGGGACAACAGTAGCATAACATCTTCCTTGGTTACTCGTATTATTGAGCGTACAGACGTGCTCGCTTTAGTATTAGCCCAAGTCTATATATTGCCTTCACCAATATCTTTATTTTATGCACTTATATAGCGCTACTATATTCTGCAGCGCTTTACAGACATTAGCATCCAACTGTCCCCAATGGGGCTCACAATCTAAGGTCCATCTCAGTCTGTCTTTGGAGTGTGTGAGGAAACCGGAGAACCCGGAGGAAACCCATGCAAACATGAGGAGAACATACAAACTCCATTATCCTCTATATCAGGGGTGGCCAACCTGTGGCTCTTGAGGCACATGTGGCTCTTTGCTTCTTCAAGTGAGGCTCTAGCCGTGAAGACAGGAAGCAGTAAGGCCGGCTCACTCTCCATCCCATGCTCAGATCTCTTTTCCTGATTGGGCACTGTTGCTACTTTGCAGCTCCAGCTCACTCTTCACTACGTCCTGATGCACACAGTGTGAGAACGTAGTATGTGGAGACACGCACTATGACCTGACGTTGTGCTCATCAGGTCACAGTGGAGAGCGTGTCAGACCTGCAGAGTAGCAGGTGCCCGAGCAGGAGCCCAGTGCCTGATCAGGAGAGGGAAGAGATTTTTTTAAATGATAGAACTGAGCATGGGGGTCTGATCTGAGCATGGGAGGTTCTGATCTGAGCATGAAGGGGGGTCCTGATCTGGGCAATGGGGTTCTGATCTGAGCATGGGGGGGGGGGGGGGAGGGGTCCTGATCTGAGCAATGGGGGTCTGATCTGAGCATGAGTGAGAAGATCTGAGCATGAGGGTTCAGATTTGAGCATGGGGAGCAGGATCTGATCATGGGGGTCTTGTTTGAGCATGGGTTGGTCAGGTCTGAGCATGGGGAGTCAGATCTGAGAAGGGGGAGATCTGAGCACTGAGGGTCTGACACTGAGAGTCTGATTTGTGTTGTCTGATCCGAGCATTGGGGGTCTTATTTTGGGGTCTGATTTGGAGGTCTGATGAGGTTTGGGGATCTAATTGTAGGTCAGATTAGGATTGGGGATCTGATTTAGGAGTCTGATCTGAGGTCTGATGAAAAATATATTTTTAGTTTTTTTTCTCCTCTGCTAATGAAAAATAAGAAAAAAATATTTTTAGCACACCTCAGATCGGATGAAAAATATATTTTGTATCTTATTTTTCTTTGCTAAAACCTAGATACATCTTGTAGGGTGAAAAATTGGGTGACTAGTGTGTAATTGTATAGCTTGTGGCTCCTGGTTGTCATACTTTTTTTTTTTTTGGGCTCTTTGTCTATGTAAGGTTGGCCACCCCTGCTCTATATGCATATAGTCCAGTAGTATATAGTCTGTTTACTAATGGCGATTATTGTTTCTTTTTACGGAAGTATATAGATACGTTTTTTCATACTATCAGCTGAACTCTTTACATTATCATACTGTGAGCATTAAAGCTTTCATTATCTGCTGTATGCACACAGTTATTAGATATTGAATTCATTCATCAGTGGTGGTTTTTTCTTTGGACCAATCAGTCCTATATGACACTATATGGGCC
This sequence comes from Bufo bufo, assembly GCF_905171765.1. Taxonomy (NCBI): domain Eukaryota; kingdom Metazoa; phylum Chordata; class Amphibia; order Anura; family Bufonidae; genus Bufo; species Bufo bufo. Next base: position 816,289,356 of record NC_053389.1, read on the forward strand.
TTGAGGATTTAAGTTGATTTGCACATATTTTTTCCTTTATCTTTAAAGGTTGATGATATTTTTGTTGATGTGGTCCCCTGATGAACCGACTCTATTACACGGGTCAGGGAAACGCGTTGGGACAAAGTAAAATATCGGGCACATATGATGGGGGCTCTACTTATCTGGGGGTAATCATAAAATCTCAATGCCATTGGATCTATAGGTGCAGATTTGATATGTGCATGATACTCATATTATTCATTTTTTTGTTTTTGATGTATATCTGGACCACTGACATTATATACTGGACAAACAGTTATAGTAGGTATTGTATTGGGTGGTGGTACCTATCCCTTGTCAGGGACATATAGGGTGAATAGGAGGTTCCTGACACAGGTTTGCCCGTATCGGGGCGGCCATTATGTTTTTGTAGGCAGGGACTTCATTTTATAGGGCGAGTGTGAGGGTGTCACGAACCAGCAGGTGTGAACGCACTTTGCCACGTGTCCTACCTCCTCTAAGGGCGCTTGTCTAAGTGAACCCCACGATCTTCACAGTACCCCTAATGGTGGGGATAGACTTTCCCGAAGGGAACACCAGGTCGCTACCTCTTGAGGAGGATTGGCACATGAGGCAGCTGGTCCAGGTGGACCTGGAGGTACCTGAGCGAGGTACCACAGGTACAGACGTAGTCAGCAGGCTGAGTCGTAACCAGGATCAACAGTGCAGGACCGAAGGATGAGGCAGAGGAGAAGTCAAACAGGCAATAGGTCAGGACAGGCGGCACAGATACAGGTCAGGCAATCCTGATCTGCAACAGGAGAGTCAAGGCAAACAGGGATCAAACAGGTAGCAGAGTCCAGGTACGAGTCAGGAACACAATTAGATATCAGGAACCTATGCAGGACAAAAGAACCTTGACACTGAGGGATCTGGGAGGGGGATGAGCCACATATATGTACAGGAGGGCTAGGATTTGTCAGCAAGATGAAATGACCTAACCCATAAAGCACAGGAAGTGACGTGCGCCGGCCCTTAAAGGGGTATTCCCATCTTAGACAATAGGGGCATATCGCTAGGATATGCCCCCATTGTCTGATAGGTGCGGGTCCCACCACTGGGACCCGCACCTACAAGGAGAACGGAGTGGAGAAAGTGGAGGAGGGTGCACTGCGCATGCGCAGCCGCCCTAAATTCATTTCTATGGAGCCGCCGAAAATAGCCGAGCGCTGGCTCGGCTATTTCCGTCACGGCCCCATAGAAATGAATAGTAACGGTGGCCGCGCATGCGCGGTGCGCTCCCATTCACTTCAATGGGAGAGGCGGGGAGCTGTGCCTGGTGGTGGACGGAACCCGGGGTCCTCCAGCCACAATTCTCCCCGGCTCCGTTCTCCTTGAAGGTGCTATCAGACAATGGGGGCATATCCTAGCGATATGCCCCCATTGTCTAAGATGGGATAATCCCTTTAAGGAAGTGCTGCAGGGAAAAAGCAGCAAGCATGCTGTGGCCAGGGCTGAGAGGAAACTGTGGAGCGGATCCCAGAACAACAGTACCTACAAGGACAGAGCCCAGGACTGCAGCGGTGAATGGAAGCACTGGCAGCAGTTCACCGCTGAACACGGCACCCGGGACCGTGGCGGCAAGCAGGGGAACAGCGGCGCACAGCAGCCACTGTTACAGAGGGGAAGATATTTTCTTTTCCTCAGCCTACCAGTCAAAGTTGTTTTATTGGCACAATTTGGGTTATTTTTAATATCCTCAATAAAGGTTACGTTTTACACTGGTGAAGGTGCTCTGTGATTATACTTGATTTAGTTACACTAGTGAATGACTCGGATTACTGATATCCTTATTGATCAGATCGGTGACCTGTAGTATCTATGGTCAGTCCGTCCCTGAAATCATTTAACCCCATAGGTTAACCCTATAGCCTGCAATGTAAATGTCCACTGCGCTTCTCTACGCAACAATAGGTTGTCTATTTTTCCCCTTCTTGGTGACGGTCTGATATGTTCAATTCCATGGAAATAAATGACCAAGGCAAAGGTGAAGCACCATTAGGTGTAGCCTCTTTCTTACAGATATCACACATATGCTCCTCAACTCTTCTTCTGAACTCCTTCATTTTACTCACATATTTCTTCATACAGATACATGTGACCATGGGCGAACTGACCATAGACCCTACAGGGAAATTTCCTGGAGGGCCACCCAAGTCCTCCTGTGGGCAGCCAGCCAGGTGATAAAGATCTGATGCTCTCAGCATTAATAAATGTAGGCAGTATTTTGTGCTGCACTGTATTATTTTGCTCTGCCTTTTGTCAATTAGGATCTGCCTACAAGCTGGGGCCACTTTTAGTTTTTTTTCCCCAGGGCCATTTTTAGTTCCTAGTCGGCCCTGCACGTGGCCACGTACATGACTTCAATTGTTCTACAATTTATGAATGATCGTGTTTCATAGTTGCACCCAGTGGTTGAATTCGTTATCTGTTGCCTTTCTTGATTGTTTTGCAGACTACACAGTTACCACAACTAAATCTACCCAATAGTTTAGATGAGAGCCGTGTCTCTTGGATCGGGGTCTAAAAAATAACTATGCACCAATCTATCCTTTAGATAGCTCATGGCTGGTCTTTTCCTTATTAGAGGGCCATCATCCTCGTCTGATCTCAGTATCCCCCAATGGGTTTCCAGAATTTTCCTTACTTCTTTATTGGCACAAAATCATTATCTGGGCCAATTTCCTTAGGATGGAGCAACCTCTCATGATCACAATCTAATTAAATATAACAATTAAAAGATAACAACAAATTCTGGGAATATCTTTTTGCTGCCATTCCAAAAGGATGAAAAAATTGTCAATGACCCTCATCGATAATCCCGTGGACAAGGTTCATCCATCCATTCCCTCATCTAAAACCACTTTCGTTTCCCACCAGCCCAGGTAGAGAACGGAAAAAAAAAAAGGCCATCAAACAAAAATATTATGTCCTAGAATGAACCGAATGAGACACACGACAAACTCACTATGTCTGGAGAGATGTGAAGCTGTATGGGCATTCCTACAAGAAAGGGGATCACATCTCTTCTCATGTAGGATGGAAATGTACAGGGCTTCCACATCCTGGTGTATTTTCTTCACAGTATACCCCACTCAGCCTTCTCAAGGCATCTATAGCGTCTCTTACATATGACCTCTGTATTTCATCCAGAGATGCTTTTTTTCTTTCTATGCCGGCCACTATTGGTCTCCCCTTCAAAGGTTCCAGACGTTCATTAATTTTTGGTAGATTGTAGTAGGGGCAAGTCAGGAACAAACCCTAATAGTGGCCCTCATATTGTAGGTGGGTCCAAGATGACAGAAGGCGAGCAACCTCAAGTAGATGGGGCCAACACAAGTAGGAGGGGTCAGCAATACCACAGTGCAACACAAAATACCTGAAGCAGTCTCAGTGGTGACCATCAATAGCTGCCACATTCTGTCCTCCTTAAAAGGTGAGATGTGGACTACAGCACCAAGCCAGGCCTAACTTCATCATGCTGCCAGTCCTCCCACTAATAATGACCTGATATTGCCCCCAGTAATATGCTCCTTAAGTGGTCCAAAAAAGAAGAAAAGAAAATATAATACCTAATTTCTGTTCCAAGTCACCGCCTCTGATGCCCCATTTGTACACTGCCTCATATAGTGGCCCATGAGGTTGAACAGCAGGGAGCCAAGGGCTCAAAGGCCCCGCTGCGGGTATTCAATTGTGTCACCTGAGGACAGTAATACAATTGAATTCAGGAAGGCGCCTGTGGCCTCCGGCAAGGTATAGGAAGAACCTGATGCTCCCGGTGTTAATTACCCCTGAGAGCATCAGATCATTATGTACCACTGGCAGTAAGGAGGGCTTGGGTGGCCCCATGATCATTGTCCCAATGGGAAAATTCCTTTTAGGGTCTATGGCCAATGCGCCCCTGGAGTATATGCTACCACCACTGGATATTGTGGTAGCAAGAAGGCCAGTCCATTCTTACAGATTGGCTTCTTCATGATTCCTTCTAATTCCTGATTGTATGCCTCGGTGGGATTTGACTGAAGAATGTTATAACACCTTTTACAAAGATACTGGGACTGGGAAAGATCTTTGCTTGGTTATCCTGATACCTAGTCACCCTCTGCCTTGCCTGAATTGATATGTGGGGAAGCTAATGGGAACAACAAACAGTTTAACCCATACCCCACTGTTTTACGGTAGTAATAACCATGAAGAGATCAGTGCCAGTCACAAACACTCATTTCTTCATGGTCATCGCATGTACAACACCCAGATTTCCAAACCGCAGGGTCGCCAGTACTTATTAAATTCACCGGTTTGCCAGAGACATCCATAATTTGGCCTCACAACTATCAAGCTGAATGTGGTTCACAACCATCAAGTTGAATGTAGATCGCAAGGCACGAAAGGCCGGGGACCTCTGTTTCAAGTCCTATCGCTTGTAACCTCTTGCATGTCCCATGAGAAAGGAGACGTGTGAGATACTTGGCCGATAGGTTAAAAGATAGGGAAAACCCCACCAATCACGCACAGAATTATTACTCCACATTACAGCCACAGTTACACCGTGCTGAAGCATACAACACACACACATACGGAAAAAAAAGGGGGGGGGGGGGGAAATGGACTCTTCGCCCTTCCTCCCACCATCAAACAAAGAGTCATTTTTGCTGAAATATCATTTTATTTACATTAGCTGTAAATCAAATCTTTTATAAATACAGGGTAAGCATTATAACAGGTCTCAGCTGTTAAACCGGTTCTTCTACCAAAAGATAGCAGCTACATCACAGTCCCTTTATATATATATAAAAAAAAAAAACAATAATGAATAAACTTCAGAGAGGAAAAGAGCTGCTACATCCACATGAAAACCTGCCCTGTATGCATTAAGGTGCAGTACAACCATTGCCTTGGTCATTTATGAGAACATTGGGTAGGAGACATGCCTTAGTCATTTATGAGAACATTGGGTAGGAGACAACCACATTTTTTTGGGACTTTGCCGTGCAGGAACTTCCACTGGTATGGCCAGGGCTACAGAAGACACTTAAAACGATAACATCTGAACATGGTGAACTTCGTAACGCCATGGAGTCCACTACCATCTGTAAACCGCCTTCTCCATCAGACATTTGAAACTTGGGTTTAAGAAAGTCTGTAGAAACTATATGTGAAGAAATGGAAATATCCTCTAAGACGAAACAAGTGGTTTTGCTTTTTAATCTTTCGAAGTAGGGTCGACTGGATTTTCCTACAAGAACTTCATGAGTTTAGACTTTTAATCTTTGGCATGAAACGTAACACACCATTGGCAACAACCACCAAGAGAGCAACCACTTTGTGGATGGAACCAACGATGGCCTTTCTGTTGGCAAGCATTGGGTGGCATCATGTCTACATGGGACACTTCCATTATAAACACAAGGAACTTCTTCTAGCCAGGACGTAAATGTTGTAAAACTGTTGATGTCAATCTCAAGCGATGACTCAATTTACCAAACACAATGGTCTTTGATCAAGACAGGTTTATGATCTTCTGCCCACGACGTCCATCCATTTCTCAGCCAAAAGGATCTCCCTAAACAAACTAAATAACTCGCTTTCGCTATGTCATTGTCTTTTCACACAATACGGCTGGGGCCCTTAACAACAAGTCTCAAAATATTTATCTGGGGTCCAGAGACTTAATAAATAATCTGGAAAAATACCTCATTGTCTAGATCTCTAGAAAGGATTAATCTCGGAGACAGCTGACAAAAAGGACTGCGCTGCCACCCCTGGAACACAAATAAAAAAAGAAATAAAAAAAGCTGGCACACTTCTGACGAGGACTGAGGATTACACAGCGGAGGTGTAAAGACGAGCTGAGCTCTAAACCTGACAGCCTGAAAAACAGGTCGCGTAATACCAAGGGGCGTGACAAATTACGATCCAAGACAAACTAAGGACCTGCGAGGCGTGAAAAAAAGTCAAAAGAATAATAATTGTTTTAATTGTTTTTGCAGTTGAAGCTTAATCTGGCCATACGTGGATGGATCACAGTCCGGAAAGGGTTGAGGATAACGAGAGCTTCCAACACGCACACAGAAGAAAGATACAAATCCCATTTACAGCGGCGATAATAGCCTTTAATAGCCTTAGATACCGGTCGGGTTGGTTATCGATGAAGCGTCCAAGTCATTGATGTTAGATCATAAATTATCTTGTGAGAATTCGGCGACCAGGCCAGGGTTTAGTGGCCGTAAATTCCATTATAATTGCATGATTAGAGATCAAGGTACTGCGTGAAATATAATAAAAAAAAACAAGGCCTTGTGATGCATTTTTCCATTTATTTGGACTTTGAAATAGCCAAACCGATGAGGCCAGCGATCCCTGCGGCTCCCAGGGCCATTCCGCCTACAATCGCCATGCCGACCAAACCCTCTAAAACGAGAAAGAAAACAAGACATGAGAACGTTCCTTTTCTTCCAGTACTTGGCTCTGTGCCTGAAGAGGTCCCATGCCTCCCCTTACTATATACTGAAGACATTCCCACCCTGAAGAACTCCGGTCCCCTTCCCTACACTTCTTTGTATCTAATACAGACACCTTCATGTCCTTCCCTTACTACTCTGTGCACTCAGTACATTCATGTTCACTACTATCTCCCCCTTATCTCTGTACTGACGCATTTCGTAATTCTCCTACTCTGTTCTGTACTGGATACATTCCCTTCCATGTATTACTCTTTTCTGTACAGGATGCTTTCTCATTTTTCTCCTAAAGGGACACTTCCTACAGAAAGGGGTACTTTTATAACTCAATATTCATAGAAAACAGATAGATTCAGATTTTTTTTGCCGTTCTCTCTCATTTCGGAAGTAATATACTGTCCGTTTAATGATGCTGTGATGGGAAGATGTTATCTGCAGGGTAATCCTCATGATACTAGTAGTTGTAAGACTAGGATAAAAAATATGACCGCTCTAATGTTCTCTCAATAGGTCTAGATCAGGGATGGCCAACCTGTGGCTCTCCAGCTGTTGCAAAACTACAACTCCCAGCATGCCCAGACAGCCTACAACAGGGCATGGTGGGAATTGTAGTTTTACAACAGCTGGACAGCCGCAGGTCTAGATAAAGATGCCCACAGAAAAAGACTTAGAGCGTCACACTTTACACTAATCAATGCAGTGTTCCTCAACTCCAGTCCTCAGGGCCCACCTGCCGGTCAGGATTTGAGAATATCCCACAGAGTGAATACCTGTGGTAAGTCCTGACGCCCTAACACTAATTATGTCACCTAAGGAAATCCTAAAAACATGACCTGTAGGTTGGCCCTGAGGACCCGAGTTGGCCAACACTGCTCTAATTGAGTCGCTCATCCCTCTCAGTGATGGTCTGACTGAAAAAGTCAAATGAAATGGTCTGCGGTGGTAAAAGTCCAAGCAAAGGAAGTTAAAGAGCCAGGACTGGAGGCAGAATACTAGAAGTGACTCCAAAAATGATACTCAGGAAACCTTACAAAAAAATATAACTATTCTAGAATATTAGCTGTTAACATGTGATAAATGATGGAAGTGCCCCTTTAAGCCAGTCATGAGATAACCATTCACCTAATACTTTCTGATCCCCCCCATACACGTGTGCTCAAATGGGAGAGGGAAGAAAGCCGCTATTAGACAAGTCTGATGCCGCTATTTCCTCCCCAAAAACAAAAGGATCGGGCACATGTTGATAAAAAGCAGCCAGATGCTCGTTTTCTCAGACATCTGGTGTCAGGTGGAGAGTCAGGAGGACCCATGGACATCTGATGACATAGGTCAAAGGGTCCATTCACACGTCCGCAATTTAGTTCCGCATTTTGCGGAACGGAATTGCCGACCCATTAATTTCTATGGGGCAGCATGATGTGCTGCCCGGACACAGAATTGCGGACCCGCACTTCCGGGTCCGCAATTCCGTTCCCGAAAAAAATAGAACATGTCCTATTCTTGTCCGCAATTGCGGACAAGAACAGGCATATTCTATTAGTGCAGGCAAAATGCGGAACGCACATTGCCGCTGTCCGTGTTTTGCGGATCCGCAAAACACGTTGCGGAGGTGTGAATGGACCCCGATGGGTATGGCCAGCTTTTAAGAACTTGCCCATTACACTATCTTGCTGCTTCTACACCTTGGACACATTCTCCTCCTCAACTCTGTTCCAAGTAGCTCACCTTTCACTGCTCTTCAACAACGCTCCTCTTTGTTCCTGACACTTTCCGATATTTTCCTTGATTTATGTGACCATACATATTAGAGCGGGCATGGCCAACCTGCGGCTCTCCAGCTGTTGTAAAACTACAACTCCCACCATGCCCTGCTGTAGGCAGTCTGGGGATGATTGGAGTTGTAGTTTTGCAACAGCTGGAGAGCCGCAGGTTGGCCACACTTGTATTAGAGGAAAGCCAGCGATTTCAACAGGATCAGCCTTCTAATGTGCATGAGGGTGTCCTGACTTTCCTCCGATACTAGACGTCAGAAGAAGGTAGCACCAGGCAAGCTTGACAATGCTTTCCCACAGGAGATATCTCCTCACTTCATGGGTACCTTTAGGCAATTGTATATCACTCTTTAGCCACAAGATGAGCCCCATCCCTGCTCCTCTGTTACTCCTGACCTGAGGTCCTGTCTTTGATTACCTTTTTGCATCTTTTTCTCTATCACCTTCTCCAGCTCCAGAGCCTGTGTGTTCTTCGGTTCCTTACTGAGAAGCGTCCTCACATACTTAAGAGCTTTCTCATATTCCTGAGAACAGAACCACATTGGAAGTTACTCCACCAATTACTGAAGGACCCTCCAAATTCCTACACCAAAAGTAAAAATATAGGAGGTGGGCGACCGCTTTACCCTCACCTTTAATCTGTGGTGGGCCACTGCCAAATAAAACAGATAGTCTCGCTGCTCATCTTTACTGCCCTTTGGTAAAAGATCTGGAGGAAAGAAAAAGCACAGAACTTCAGGATATTACTGGCTGGTTAAATGTACACCTTTGGGGGCATTTTACTCATTTTGGGGCTAAAATTATTTTTTGGTCAATTGGTCTTTATAAAAAAAAAATGCTCAGCTGTTTCTAAAATACATGGGTTAAAAATGGGTTTGAAAACGGCCACAGTCTGTTTTACTTCTAACTGATCTCCTGACTTTCATAAACACTTATTTAAGCCATGATTGACGAGAACGGCGTGATAACGAGTGTTTGGTTGGGGGTCCATATTGGCAAAAAAATAAGATTCTCTGTCTCGCACAGGTGGTTGGGAATGGGGGTAGTCTTTCGTTCTTTGAGTTGGCACAAAGAGAAGATATATCTTAGAGATGGGATGGGGGATTAGTCGAATCCACGAATCCCTCGAATCTTGCTGGATTCGTGGACTCGAATCCCGACGTAATTTACCTGATACGAATCCGATGGGAGGGACTGGGAGGAGGAGCTGGGGGCCGGTGCGTTCACTGTGATCCGGCCCCTCCGCTCCAGTACAGTTATAAAATGTGTATTCTATTAATAATAATTCATGCTGCCCCCTCTGTCTGTAGTACATTCAATATATCCGACTTACAGGGATACTGACATCGTAATGCAGGCCGGCCGGGCAGACGAGCGGCAGAGTGACTGACTGACGTCACCTGCCTGCGCCGCCTGCTTCATTCATAAAGCAGGCGGCTCAGGCAGGTGACGTCAGTCAGTCACTCTGCCGCTCGTCTGCCCGGCCGGCCTGCATTACGATGTCAGTATCCCTGTAAGTCGGATATATTGAATGTACTACAGACAGAGGGGGCAGCATGAATCATTCATTATTAATTAAATTACACACTTTATAACTGTACTGGAGCGGCAATAGGGGGTCTGTGGATTACACTGTTAAGGGGTGGGGGGGGGGGGTCTGTGGATGGCACTGTTATGGGGTGGGGGGTCAGTCTGTGGATGGCACTGTTATGGGGTGGGGGGGGTCGGTCTGTGGATGGCACTGTTATGGGGTGGGGGGGTCTGTGGATGGCACTGTTATAGGGTGGGGGATCTGTGGATGCCAGGGGGAGAGGTGAGAGGCACTATGATACTACTGGCACATGGGGGGGGGGGGGGAGGCACTATGATACTGGCACATTATGAGGGGAGATGGCACTATGATACTGGCACATTATGAGGGGAGATGGCACTATGATACTGGCACATTATGGGGGGAGATGGCACTATGATACTGGCACATTATGGGGGGAGATGGCACTATGATACTGGCACATTATGGGGGGAGATGGCACTATGATACTGGCACATTATGGGGGGAGATGGCACTATAATACTGGCACATTATGGGGGGAGATGGCACTATGATACTGGCACATTATGGGGGGAGATGGCACTATGATACTGGCACATTATGGGGGGAGATGGCACTATGATACTGGCACATTATGGGGGTGGTGGCACTATAATACTGGCACATTATGGGGGGAGATGGCACTATGATACCGGCACATGGGGGGGAGATGGCACTATGATACCGGCACATGGGGGGGAGGAGAGAGGCACTCCGCACTTGATACTGGCACATGATTAGGGGGGCATCTATGGGGACACTTACTGGCACATTATTGGGTGGCACTGTGGGGCCACTTCTTATTGGCACATTATTGGGGGGCACTATGGGGGCATCTACTGAGGCCACAAAGAAGGGGTATTTTATATGGGGGGCTCTGTGTGGTACTAGTATTATCAGGGGTATTTTCTGCAGTATAGTATTGAGGAGCGGCACAGTATTGGGGGTGTTAGGATGATTTGTCCAGAAGATGGGAGGATGATGGAAAAGTAGTAAACTAAGATTTTTTTTTGTCAAACTGCAGAGACGAAAAATGGCCGAAAAATGGTGGTCTGGTCTGAAGGGAGAAGATGAGGAAAGAGAACATCTACATCAGAGGAGACGTCACTGGATGTAAGAGGTATGGGGCTGTATTACCCTGTATGTTCTGTAGTGATAGGAGCAGGGGTCATCGCGGTCATATAGGGTGTGACCGTGACTGGGAGGCGGAGGTTCAGACAAACTGACGCGGTCTGACTTTGTTTCTTACACCGTGCGTTCACACAATTATGTACAGGATTCGTAGGATTCGATATATTCGAGAACCTTTTCGGATTCGGATTCGAAAAAAATTGGATTCGTCCCACATCTAATATATCCAATTTATCTCGGTTTAGGCATTTTCTGTTACGTTCGGCACCTTTTAGTCGTTGTTTGGCATAGACACTTCCACATGAAGCCGGCACAAAGAGGGTTAAGATTTATCCACTTTATAAATATCTACTTAAAGCGTGATTTCATAATCTACGCTCCCCCCCCCCCCCCCGGGCCCAGGGCTGGAGGAGAAGGGATTGCCCAATGATTCCATTAGATGACTGGGATATTATATTGGTAAATTTAGGATTAGTTTCTTATCATTTTAATCACATTTTGGTTCAATTTAATATTTTACACAATCTATATTACACCTTTACGGCTTAACAAATGGGGTCTGAGAAACACTTCTAACGGTCCGCGGTGCGATTCACCGGACGCCGATCGTCCACCTATGTCTCCGACTTGTACAGAACTAAAAGAATATTGCAGACAATTCATAACTTTATTACCCAAAAACTGAAAGTGGCGATTCCATTTATGGTGGAGTCTTGGATTCCGAGTTGGGTGCCATAAATATAAAAGGACTCTTTTGGTTAAAATAATGTTTTTGGCGAGGCTCTTGATTCTCATCCAATACTCCAAGTATAAACACATGGTTAAATCTCGTTAATAAGATTAAAGGGTTTCTGTCACCCCGCAAAACTCTTTTTTTTTTTTTTTTGGATAGTTAGATTGCTCATAGTGCGATATAGCAGAATATAATAGTCTTACTTACTTTCATGCGGCCGATTCTTTATAAAACGAACTTTTATAATATGTAAATGAGGGCTCTACCAGCAAGTAGGGCGTCTACTTGCTGGTAGCTGCTGCAGAAATCCGCCCCCTCGCCGTGTTGATTGACAGGGCCAGCCGTGATCTCCTCCTCCGGCCGGCCCTGTCAGTAATTCAAAAATCGCGCGCCTCGCGTCATTCGGCGCAGGCGCTCTGAGATGAGGAGGCTCGTATCCTCAGCACTCCCTCAGTGCGCCTGCGCCGATGACATCACCGGAAGAGAAGACGTCATCGGCGCAGGCGCACTTAGGGAGTGCTGAGGAGACGAGCCTCCTCATCTCAGAGCGCCTGCGCCGAATGACCAGAGGCGCGCGATTTTTGAAATACTGACAGGGCCGGCCGGAGGAGGAGATCACGGCTGGCCCTGTCAATCAACACGGCGAGGGGGCGGATTTCTGCAGCAGCTACCAGCAAGTAGACGCCCTACTTGCTGGTAGAGCCCTCATTTACATATTATAAAAGTTCGTTTTATAAAGAATCGGCCGCATGAAAGTAAGTAAGAGCATTATATTCTCCTATATCGCACTATGAGCAATCTAACTAGCCCAAAAAAAAAAAAAAAAGAGTTTTGCGGAGTGACAGAAACCCTTTAAGGGCTCATTCAGACAGCCGTATGCTGTCCGCAAAAATACTGAATGCTGTCCGCAAAAAAACAGATCCGCAAAAAAACGGATAGCATTCAGTATTTTTGCGGACCCATAGACTTCAATGGGGCCCATGTCCTGATTTTCACGGACAAGTATAGGACATGTTTCATTTGTTTTGCGGAACCGTGGAATAGAAAAAGGGCCCCATAGTAGTGAATGGGTCAGCATCTAATCCGCAAAAAACGGATCCGCATTTCTGCGGATAGCATACGGCCGTCTGAATGAGCCCTAAAAGATATGAAAATATTTTATATAAAACAAAGAAACTGAGGATAAGGCCTTTTTTTCTCCTTTTATGTTCCGTTTTTTGCGTTCCATATACAGAACCATTCATTTCAACGGGTCCGCAAAAAAAACGGAAGGTACTCCGTATGCCTTCCGTTTCTGTATTTCCGTTCAAAGATAGAACATGTCCTATTATTGTCCGCATAACGGACAAGGATAGTTCTGTTTAACAGCTATTAGGGCCAGCTGTTCAGTTCCACAAAAAACGGAATGTACAGGGACGTCATCCGTATTTTTTGTGGATCCTTTTTATTTGCAGACCACAAAATACTGAAAAAGCTACACGGCCGTGTGCAAGAGGCCTAAAGGGTTCAAGGTATGGGGAGAATGGAATTTTTTATATTTTTCTGGTTCAACCTCCTCACTATCCCCTTTTCGTATTTTTTGATGGTGGGGGGAGGGGTAAGGGTTAAGAAAATGGAAATAATAATTTTGATGTTTTGTTTTGTATGGAAATATTATTGCTTGATTTTTCTAATAAAAAATTAGATAACGTCATGACATCATCACTTGTTTCTTTGGTGCCACGATTGGCTTTCTTGGGGCCCATCGGCTGGGGGCCCCGAGTGATACAAGTGGCTCCAGAGTAACTGGTTAGGAAACCATGCAATACACGACTTTCTATTCCTCTTACTAGTAATTTGTGGGTACATGCGTAAAACGGAGTTCGGGGTAAGGCCTCATGCACACGACCGTGCTGAGTTTTTTCGGTCCGCAAATTGTGTATCCACAGAACACGGAGTGCTGCCGTTCGCATCTTTGGCGGCTCCATCGAAAGCCACAAAAATTGCAGCTCGGATGCGGACCAAAGCAATGGTCGTGTGCATGAGGCCTAAAAAGGTTTTTAGATCAGTGATGATCTGACTCCCTGCAACAGCCCCACACATTGATTAGTGGCTGTGAGCGGTACTGCAGCTCACTCCCTCTCACGCTGTGGAGATTGTTGGGCCCCAGCAGCACCAGATGTGCTCCAATGAAACAAGTGCTGTCAGGTCATTACTAAAACTTGGCAAAGAACAAAACCAATAAAAAAAAAAAAATAAAAAAATAAAAAAATAATATATAAAATTTGTGTTTATAAAGCTTCACATGAGCCGTCATGATGGGATTCAAAGAAAACGCACTGCGCCAGCTTGCAAACAGACTGATTTTTAACCCTTGTATCTCAAAAACTGCTGAACATTCTTAATAAAGACCAATTGAAAAAAAATTACCTTTAGGCTGGGTTCACACGAGCGTGTCCGGATTAGTTCCGGATGCGTCCCGGTGTGTTGCGGCAAACCCGCGCGAGTAGGAATGCAATTGCAGTCAGTTTTGACTGCGATTGCGTTCCGATGTTCAGTTTTTATCGCGCGTGTGCAATGTGTTTTGCACGCACGTGATAAAAAACCGACTGTGGTACCCAGACCCGAACTTCTTCACTGAAGTTCAGGTTTGGGTTCGGTGTTGTGTAAATAGTATTATTTTCCCTTATAACAAGGTTATAAGGGAAAATAATAGCATTTTGAATACAGAATGCTTAGTAGGTGATGTACCATGTGATTGGAGCATGTGATCTGACGTCACCAAAGGTCCTTTAGCCCATAGTTCATCTTTTTAAAGAACTAAAGACCGGGAGAACTACGCGAACAAGAGGAGAAGGTGAGTTAATTTTTTTTATTTTTTAAACCTCAATTGATCACCTATTAAGCATTCTGTATTCAGAATGCTATTATTTTCCCTTATAACCATGTTATAAGGGAAAATAATACAGTGTATAGACTGTCACCTAGCAACCATGTATGAAAATCGCACCGCATCCGCACTTGCTTGCGGATGCTTGCGATTTTCACGCAACCCCATTCACTTCTATGGGGCCTGCGTTGCGTGAAAAACGCAGAATATAGAGCATGCTGCGATTTTCACGCAACGCATAGGTGATGCGTGAAAATCATCGCTCATCTGAACAGCCCCATTGAAATGAATGGGTCCAGATTCAGTGCGGGTGCAATGCGTTCACCAACCGCATTGCACCCGCGCGGAAATCTCGCCCGTGTGAACGCAGCCTTAGTCTAAAATGAGTGAGACGCAAATCATAAAAAAATTAATTGCCCCAAAGGTTTTAAACGTTGGCGCATTTGTTGATCACAGGAGGTATCACAATCTTGCTCCTTATAGACTTATTATAGAATATGTCCTCCTTGGAAGTTTTCAGCCATGCAGCCAAACCCCCTCTGTGTCCACAAGGTTTAGCCATCAGGAACCGTCCTTGGTTTTGAGCCCTGAGGAGAGTCTTCTCCGTGCAGCAGACATCGGGCATGGCGGCATGTGACAACGACATGAATCCGGTCCAAACCTTTCGGCACTGAGTGAATACTGAAAAACCTAAGCAAGCATCTCACTGGCCGCCATAAGAGGACGCAATACATCCAACAGGACAACTTCCCAGTCGTATAAGAGACGCCCAAAGTAACTAAAAAAGTGCCAGCCGTTGCGCTTACCTTCCAAAAACCCTGCCCCTTTCTGGATGTCGGAGGTGTACTTGCTTCGGATCAAGCACCAGGCGTACTCGAACTGCGTGCTCTTGCTCAGCGATCCTGCAGAGATTTCGGCTAGATACTTCTTCTCAAATCTCTGTAAATCCAAACACAATCAGAAACGTAATGATTTGGGAAAGCAATAGTTACTGTGCAAATGTAGAACAAGGGCGAAGAAACCGGAAGCAGAATTTTATCTTAATGAGCCCTGACAAGACAACGCCTTCCAAAAAGTGGGCGCCGGGGTGCCCTGGTCCCTTCTCAACCACTGGAAGCTAACCATGGCCAGGTAGGGAGCTCCTTGCAGCAGCCAGGAGATACAAGGCTGGAAGACTCCTCCATGATACCCATGTACCGCACTAGGTTGAAATACAATGTCCACTAGACCCCCTCTATAATATCCATATATCCCAATAGATTGAAATGTAATGTCCAGTAGACACCCCCCTATGATATTCATATACACTAAAAGGTTGAAATACAATGTTCGGTAGCCCCCTCTATGATATCCATACACCCCACCCAATAGTTTGAAATACAACGGCCGGTAGACCCCCTCTATGATAACTATATGCCCCGATAGGATAAACTAGAACATTCGGTAGCCCCGTCTATGATACCCTATACCCCACCCAATAGGATGGAATACAACAGCCGGTAGACCCCCCTTCTATGATACCCTATACCCCAATAAGCCACATGGACGTGCCTTCATAAGGTAAATGCTTTACATGATCACCATGGACAAGCTGCGAATGAAGGTGGTCAGTTTGAGTCCAGCGGTGGTTCAGTACTGTCACGTTGTGTGGGTACGCCATAGCGACAAGCGCGGAGAATGCGGCCCCGGGTTGGGCATGTATGTAAGCTCTGCACTCTGAGGCCTCTTGGCTCTTCCTATAACTTCAGCTCACAAGCATGACAAGGTAAAGGGTTATGACAAACTCCGTTGGAGGTGACTCCGAGGGCACATTTGAAGAGCAAATTACTTCCATACTTGATGCCGGAGTGTGAAGGACACGTCTGTCATATGGCGACATCTCTTAGAACGTCACTCTGCAAATGTGGTGACTCAACCCATCAACACACTGGGAAAAACGCCTGAGGTGTCTCCTTCCTGGTGGACAGATTCCCAAAACAGGAGATGGACGGCAGCCAGGGGGTCAAGTTGATCATTTCCAATTCATGCCATCCAGAATTATATGGAGGCGTAAGGCTGTAATGTGAAATCATTCACAGGAACGAGTTAAGGACGTGATGGGAACCGTGTATTACCCATCCAGGAAGGGCACAGCGACTAAGGAATAACCGTCTGGAGAAACGTCAGAGTCACCTGAAATTCAATCGGATGCTAAGTATCACAATGGACAAATTTTAGGGTAAGGTCAGGACGCTCTAAGGAAGGGGGGCTTCTGGCTCAAATGAATGACATCACAGTAACTCCAAGGCTATGATACTGTGCCACTAGAGGTCGTAATAACGCCTGTACAAGCGTCGCAAAGTCTTCTTCTTTAAGGTGTACCGATACGTCTTAGACTTTTCCTGCCTTTCATCGGCGCAGGGCACACTGAACGGCACGGGCAGCGAAGCGATGCTGCGGCCTGAAACAACCAATAACAAAGCTCCTTACAGCAAGCAGCTTTGTTATTGGTTGGTTTGAGCGGCACGCCTCTCTGAAGCTGCGGTGCGCGATGTAACTACATGCGCACACCATCTGCACAGGACAGCTCTAGCAGAGGGTGCTGCCAACACCCTAAAGAACCCGGAGCACCATGTGCAGGAACTAGAGCAGGGTTCACCCTCCGGTCCCAGCTGCTGCTCAGGATGAGCCCAGTAAGTTAGCTCCTCTCCGCCTATGCTGAGAGGAGCTGTGGGTAGGGGTGGCACCAGGTATCGTACAGTATGTGTATTCATCCACGGCATATGGACACAGAAGGAGCCTCCAGGGTGTGTATGCTCTGAGGAGTGGGCCCTGTACATGTGGAGGGCGGTGGCAGGAGGGCCTGTGTCCTACTGTGGTCCTCAGGCCTCTCTGCAGTACTTAGGCTGAAAGTGGAGCTAGTCGCTCTCCATAGCGCTGGTTCACTCCCATGTTACGGGTCATACGTGTGTGTGTGTGACATGTCATAGGATCCACTGGTGTGGACAAGGACAGGGTCCCAGAGCTAATGGACCTACGTGCAGCTGTATGCCACCTATAACCAGAGGGCTGCTGCGGCCTACTCATTCCGTCAGGGGAGCCGTCACTTTTATGACTGACCTGTGATGAAGTACAGAGGAGATCCACTATATTGGACTTTATCACTTCGCTAGAATTGCCTGATGTTATTAAGACAAGTAATGGTCCCCTCTATAAACACCCACCTCTTAGGGCCACGTTCACACCACCGCTATTTATTTCTGCCGTTCTGCTCCGTAAGAGGAGCAGAACAATGAAAATGTCGGAAGCGCTGGATCGGACAGAGCTGAACAGACTCCATGACTCCAGACTGACTATGATGGGATCCATTCAGTTTCTGCACGGGATCCTGTCTTTTTACCAGACAAAAAAGTCCTGCATGTAAGGCCTCTTTCACACGGGCGTTGCGGGAAAAGGTGCGGGTGCGTTGCGGGAACATGCGCGATTTTTCCGCGCGAGTGCAAAACATTGTAATGCGTTTTGCACTCGCGTGAGAAAAATCGCGCATGTTTGGTACCCAAACCTGAACTTCTTCACAGAAGTTCGGGCTTGGGATCGGTGTTCTGTAGATTGTATTATTTCCCCTTATAACATGGTTATAAGGGAAAATAATAGCATTCTGAATACAGACTGCATAGTATAATAGGGCTGGAGGGGTTAAATGTTTTTTTTTAAAAAAATTAAAAAAAATGTAACTCGCCTTAATCCACTTGCTCGCGCAGCCCAGCTTCTCTTCTGTCTTCTTTTTTGCTGTGTGCAGGAACAGGACGTGTGGTGACGTCACGCCGGTCATCACATGGTCCGTCACATGATCCATCACCATGGTAAAAGATCATGTGACGGACCATGTGATGACCGGAGTGACGTCACCACAGGTCCTTTTCCTGCAATCAGCAAAGAAGGAGATGCCGGCTGCGCGAGCAAGTGGATCAAGGTGAGTTAAATATTTATTTATTTTTAATTAACCCCTCCAGCGCTATTGTACTATACATTCTGTATTCGGAATGCTATTATTTTCCCTTATAACCATGTTATAAGGGAAAATAAAAATGATCGGGTCTCCATCCCGATCGTCTCCTAGCAACCGTGCGTAAAAAAATCGCACCGCATCCGCACTTGCTTGCGATTTTCACGCAACCCCATTTACTTCTATGGGGCTTGCGTTACGTGAAAAACGCACAAAGAGGAGCATGATGCGATTTTCATGCAACGCACAAGTGATGCGTGAAAATCACCGCTCGTGTGCACAGCCCCATAGAAGTGAATGGGTCGGTATTCAGTGCGGGTGCAATGCGTTCAACTCACGCATCGCATCCGCGCGGAAATCTCGCCCGTGTGAAAGGGGCCTAATGCTTTTTTGTCCGGTCTTTTTGACAGAATCTGCAACGGAGGCTCCAAACACAGATGTGAACAAGCCCTTCACATTCTGTAGGCCTACGTATTATTTCTATTACTGCAACTTTTGCCCTCCTCCTCGGCTAAAAATAAACCATCAAAAGCGCTCAGGACCCCTATGAGCCAGAAGAAAGAGCCACTCGGTGAGAACAGCTCTTCTTCTGGTGGACTCCAGCCATCTTTGTGTTACATGGACAACCATTCATCTGAACGGCCAACCTGTAATTATACAACGGAAATGCAATGGATAAAGCCATGGCTGGAAGTTTATGATGGGGTAGTCCCTTCAGTGACACAATCTCAACCACACATACAGTCAGTGCTCCAGACAAAAAAAAAAAAAAAACCTAGTAGCCATTGGCTCCTGAACTGAAAAATTTAGTCGCCAAATCGAAACCAAATCAAAATTTTGGTATCGTGACAACGCTACGCCGGTCAGATCGCTGTAGGGTTGTTTCGATACCAAAATATTGATTCGCTTTCGTCACCATAAAAAAGTATTACAATACTCAATACCACGAAAAAAAAAAAAAAAACACCAAAAAAAGCCGCGTGCATTTCGCATTTTATGAAACGTTCGGCCCATAATAGAACAGTCCGATCCTATTTTTTGGGGTGACAAGGTGACAAAAAAATGGCAAATCGCATGTTTTTTATTTATTTATTTCTGTTACGGTGCTCACCGCATAGGAGATATTTTTTAATAATTTAATAGTTTGGACTTTTCAGACGCAGCGCTATGTAATATAATTTATTTATTTATTGTTTATATATTTTATATGTAAAATTGGGAAAGGGGGGGGGGGATTTAAACTTAATATTTTAGGGTACTTTCACACTAACGTTTCCGTCCTAGGGGCTCTATACCGGAAAAGAACTGATCAGTTTCATCCCCATGCATTCTGAATGGAGAGTAATCCGTTCAGGATGCATCAGGATGTCTTCAGTTCAGTCTTTTTGACTGATCAGGACGGAGATAATACCGCAGCATGCTACGGTTTGATCTCCGGCGAAAAAAACAGAAGACTTGCCCGAATGCCGGATCAGGCATTTTTTCCCATAGGAATGTATTAGTGCCGGATCCGGCATTCAGAATACCGGAAAGACGGGTCCGTCCTTCTGGCCTGTGCATGCGCAGACCGGTAAAAATGTGAAAAAAGATACAAGACGTATCCGTCTGTCTGCATGAGAAGCAGAGAGACAGATCCGTTCTTGCAATGTATTTGCGAGATGGATCTGCATCCGGATGCGTCTCATAAATGCTTTCAGTCACATCCAGATCAGCGGATCCGGCGGGCAGTTTCGACGACGGAACTGCTTGCCGGATCACACTGCCGCAAGTAGCCTTAGTGTTTGTGTTTTTTTTTTTCTTACCTACTATTAGCCCCCTTAGGGGCTGGAACCCTTGTCCTATTCACCCTTAGGCCCCTTTCACACGGGCGAGATTTCTGCGCGGGTGCAATGGGGGAGGTGCACCCGCACTGAATCCCGACCCATTCATTTCTATGGGGCTGTGCACATGAGCGGCGATTTTCACGCATCACTTGTGCATTGCGTGAAAATCGCAGCATGCTCTATATTGTGCGTTTTTCACGCAACGCAGGCCCCATAGAAATGAAGGGGGCTGCGTGAAAATCGCAAGCATCCGCAAGCAAGTGCGGATGCGGAGTGATTTTCACACATGGTTGCTAGGATGAAAGTCTATTCACTGTATTATTTTCCCTTATAACATGGTTATAAGGGAAAATAATAGCATTCTTTAATACAGGAGGCTTGGTAGAAGGTCAATTGAGGGTTAAAAAAAATAAAAATTAACTCACCTCCTCCAATTGATCGCGTAGATGCCGGTCTCCTGTTCTTTCTTCAGGACCTGTCAAAGGACCTGTGGTTACATCACTGGGTTCATCACATGGTACATCACATGATCCATCACCATGGTAATGGACCATATGATGAGCTCAGTGACGTCACCACATGTCCTTTGACAGGTCCTGAAGAAAGAACAGGAGACCGGCAGCTACGCGATCAATTGGAGGAGGTGAGTTAATTATTTTTTATAAAAATTTTTTAACCCTCATTGGCACTGCGCCACCAATGTTTATTATACTGAGGTGTTGGGGGAAGGGGGCGCACTGCGCCACCAATGTTTATTATACTGGGGTGTTGGGGGGGGCACACTGCGCCACCAATGTTTATTATACTGGGGTGTTGGGGGGGGCGCACTGCGCCACCAATGTTTATTATACTGAGGTGTTGGGGGAAGGGGGCGCACTGCGCCACCAATGAAGATAACTGACCTGTTAATACAAATACAGGAGGCAGGTGCCAGAATCAAATAGCCGGCACCCAACATCTATGACAGGGAGCTGCGATCAGCGGCAGTTAACCCCTCAGGTACCGCACCTGAAGGGTTAACTGCAGCAGATCGCAGCTTCCTGTCATAGAGGTTGGGTGCCGGCTATTTGATTCCAGCACCCGCCTCCTGTATTTGTATTACAGGTCAGTTATCTTCATTGGTGGCGCAGTGGTCACAGCCCCTCCCCTCCTCCTCCTGCCTCTTCTTATTGGCTGCGGCGGCAGTACAGGGGTAGAGAGACTCCTCCTCCACTGCGCTGCTGAGAAGAACATCGTCGGCGGGCAGAGAACTATCATCTGAGAAGAGCAGCGGCGGCGGGTCTAGTCGCAAATGGCGACAAGACTAAAAAGTCTTGTCGCCATTTGTAAATTTTAAGTCGCATTGGCGACCATTTTGGTCGCCATCTGGAGCCCTGACTAGGTAGAGGGGCTAAGTGATCCTCAACATGTATAGAAGGTAAGAATGGAGGGAACTAACAGCAACTAATACAATTCTGAAAACAGCCTTTAATCTGACTAAAGTCAGGATGTCCACCAGAAGAAAAGCAAAAGGACTTCTCTACATTTTGTACACCTCAGAGGGGTTAACAGCCTAGGAAAAGTATAGCTGTCTCTCCTCAGTGACACCAACCACAAGTTGTCACCCAGTAGGCTCAGAAATGTTTATACAATCCTGTGACAAGTGTCTGAACACAAGTCTGGCAGGAGACACCTCAGTGTATACTTAAGACAACAGCACTTAGCAACTCTGTACAAGAAGAGACATGCTCTCTTGAGGTATCAGAGATGTATGGAGAGGACAGGTTATGGACTGGAGATGACATGTGAGGAGGTATCAGGAGATGAGGTCAGAGATGTATGGAGAGGACAGGTTGTGGGCTGGAGATTACATGTGAGGAGCTATCAGGAGATGAGGTCACAGATGTATGGAGAGGACAGGTTGTGGACTGGAGATGACATGTGGGGAGGAATCAGCAGATGAGGTCAGAGATGTATGGAGAGGACAGGTTGTGGACTGGAGATTACATGTGGGGAGGTATCAGGAGATGAGGTCAGAGATGTATGGAGTGGACAGGTTGTGGACTGGAGATGACATGTGGGGAGGTACTGGTTCCAGCCCTGTTATCCTGGGGGTGCTCTCACAGGAACATTTGTGGCCATCGGTAGGTCTTCTGATTTACAGATTTTCTGGGCTGCAATAGGATTCGTAACCTAAAATGATAGGAGGTCTATGCTAGGGTTGTTGTGGGTATCGAAACCCAATCGATACTTTTGTCCGGGTATCGATACGATACCGGGATTTGACATTTATCGATACTAGGCTGCCCTACTGCACAGCATCTAGCATCAGAGAACATGGAGCGCTGTCAACTCTCCCTCCCCCTGTGCCGCTGCTGCTGCCGCCAATAAGAAGATGGAGGGGCGGGCGCACTGTGCCACCAATGATAGAGGACCTTTCACGGGTCCAAACATTGTAAACTATCAGGACATGTAGAGCGACGCCCAGGGATCTCACTGCACTTACTATTATTCCTGGGCGCCGCTCCGTTCGCCCGCTGTGGCCCCCGGTATATTCTCCCGCTCTGTATGCTAATTGCTAGCATCGGAGAAATGGGGAGGAGCCTGCCCTTTTTCTCAATGGGCGTTCCTTCTCCCTGGCTGTAGCGCTGTCCAAGAAAAGCGCAGAGCGTCACAGCCAGGGAGAAGGAACGCCCATTGAGAAAAAGGGCAGGCTCCTCCCCATTTCTCCGATGCTAGCAATTAGCATACAGAGCGGGAGAATATACCGGGGGCCACAGCGGGCGAACCGGAATAATAGTAAGTGCAGTGAGATCCCTGGGCGCCGCTCTACATGTCCCGATACTTAGTTTACAATGTTTGGATTCATGAAAGGTCCTCTTTAACTTTTAATACAGGAGGCGGGTGCCGGCAGCAGAATAACACAGCCGGCACCCTGCCTCTGACTCCTGTATTAAAGGTTAATTATCATTGCTGGTCCAAGTAAAATCCAGGCAGCGCTCCTCTTGTAAAAACCGCAGGGTCTTTATTCACACATGTGACAAAATAGGCAACGTTTCCATCCCCTTCCGGGATCCTTCTCAAGCCAAGTGCACAGACCAACATCCTGCTGGTGTCTATATACATGTCCAGCTATTTATTACACGTGTACAAAATTACTTAATCAAGTGATTACAATTAATAACAGCTGATACCAAGTCACCTCCTGCTATTGAACAAATTCAGTCCATTCAAGTATTTCCAGTGTCTTCTCGTAGGGTGATCTCGGTACATATCCCCAAACACATCTTTGCATAAAGTGCACCTTCTCATAAAAATGTATATAAACAATCACATACAGTTGCAAGAAAAAGTATGTGAACCCTTTGGAATGATATGGATTTCTGCACAAATTGGTCATAAAATGTGATCTGATCTTCATCTAAGTCACAACAATAGACAATCACAGTCTGCTTAAACTAATAACACACAAAGAGTTAAATGTCACCATGTTTTTATTGAACACACCATGTAAACATTCACAGTGCAGGTGGAAAAAGTATGTGAACCCCTAGACTAATGACATGTCCAAGAGCTAATTGGAGTGAGGTGTCAGCCAACTGGAGTCCAATCAATGAGATGAGATTGGAGGTGTTGGTTACAGCTGCCCTGCCCTATAAAAAACACACACCAGTTCTGGGTTTGCTTTTCACAAGAAGCATTGCCTGATGTGAATAATGCCTCGGACACAAGAGCTCTCAGAAGACCTACGATTAAGAATTGTTGACTTGCATAAAGCTGGAAAGGGTTATAAAAGTATCTCCAAAAGCCTTGCTGTTCATCAGTCTACGGTAAGACAAATGGTCTATAAATGGAGAAAGTTCAGCACTGCTGCTACTCTTCCTAGGAGTGGCCATCCTGTAAAGATGACTGCAAGAGCACGGCGCAGACTGCTCAATGAGGTGAAGAAGAATCCTAGAGTGTCAGCTAAAGACTTACAGAAGTCTCTGGCATATGCTAACATCCCTGTTAGTGAATCTACGATACGTAAAACACTAAACAAGAATGGATTTCATGGGAGGATACCACAGAGAGAGCCACTGCTGTCCAAAAAAACATTGCTGCACGTTTACAGTTTGCACAAGAGCACCTGGATGTTCCACAGCAGTACTGGCAAAATATTCTGTGGACAGATGAAACCAAAGTTGAATTGTTTGGAAGAAACACACAACACTATGTGTGGAGAAAAAGAGGCACAGCAAACCAACATCAAAACCTCATCCCAACTGTGAAGTATGGTGGTGGGGGCATCATGGTTCGGGGCTGCTTTGCTTCGTCAGGGCCTGGACGGATTGCTATCATCGAAGGAAAAATGAATTCCCAAGTTTATCAAGACATTTTGCAGGAGAACTTAAGGCCATCTGTCCACCAGCTGAAGCTCAACAGAAGATGAGTGTTGCAACAGGACAACGACCCAAAGCATAGAAGCAAATCAACAACAGAATGGCTTAAACAGAAGAAAATACGCCTTCTGGAGTGGCCCATTCAGAGTCCTGACCTCAACCCAATTGAGATGCTGTGGCATGACCTCAAGAAAGAGATTCACACCAGACATCCCAAGAATATTGCTGAACTGAAACAGTTCTGTAAAGAGGAATGGTCAAGAATTACTCCTGACCGTTGTGCACGTCTGATCTGCAACTACAGGAAACGTTTGGTTGACGTTATTGCTGCCAAAGGAGGTTCAACCAGTTATTAAATCCAAGGGTTCACATACTTTTTCCACCTGCACTGTGAATGTTTACATGGTGTGGTCAATAAAAACATGGGAACATTTAACTCTTTGTGTGTTATTAGTTTAAGCAGACTGTGATAGTCTATTGTTGTGACTTAGATGAAGATCAGATCACATTTTATGACCAATTTGTGCAGAAATCCATATCATTCCAAAGGGTTCACATACTTTTTCTTGCAACTGTATTATATAAAAACACAATAAAATCGCTTGGCTATAGTTAATTCATCAGGACAGAGAGGCGCGTTCTGCAATTGAATGCAATTCATCCAGATTGCTGTTTTTTTTTTTTAATTCGTTACATGTATTTCATGATTTTTTGAACAACATGGATACCAACATAAAATTCACGTTAACAGCCTCGAGTGAACGGGTGCAATTCTTAGACACGCAGGTTTATGTGGACAATGGGAGCCTACATACAGATTTAAATATCAAAGCGACAGAGAAAAATACGATTCTACATATTTCGAGTGGACACCCACGAAGAACGATCAGGTCATTACCTTACGGCCAAATGTTGAGAGTAAGAATTGTAGACAATGAGGAACACGCGGAAGGCGCTTTAAAAAAAATTGGAAAACTCATTTGAAAAAAGTGGTTACCCAAAAAAGGTAATTCAGGAGAACAGGATTAAAGCTGCCCAAATAACTCGTGATACTTTGTTAAATGTTAAAATGAAACTAATACGGAGAAGATACCGTTTGTTACGACATTCAATGAGCCGAGTCCGGCAGTGGAGCGCATTGTGCGTTCACATCGGGGTGCACTGAGGAGCGGATTCCCTGCGATTTCGGCCTTCGCTGCACCTCCTTTGAAACGTTCCAGAAACATCAAAGACCGAGTGGTGAGAACAGAGGTAGAGGGGCAGAAAAAACAGGTCCAGCAGACTCTAAAACTAAGAGGACAGGTTGTTACCCATGTCTGCGATGTGTGAATTGTAAGTATCTACAGAAGGGCAGGGAATTCGCGCATCCGCAGACGGGTGAACGATTTGAGATTAAAGAATACTTGACTTGTGATTCGTCGTGGGTCGTATATGTATTATGGTGCCCAGGTCACTTGCTGTATGTAGGGGAGACTACGTGTGATATCAAGGCGAGACTAAATAACCATCGACCGTCTATCAGAGATAAAAGGAAGGATCTGCCTGCGGCTAAACATTTCTCGGAAAAGCAGCATAAGGAACAGGATCTGAGATTTATGATCTTAGAAAGAGATAGGCCTCATGCACACGACCGTTTTTTTTTTTTTTTTAAGGTCCGCAAAAACGGGGTCCGTAGGTCCGTGATCCGTGACCGTTTTTTCGTCCGTGGGTCTTCCTTGATTTTTGGAGAAACCACGGACATGAAAAAAAAAAAGTCGTTTTGGTGTCCGCCAGGCCGTGCGGAGCCAAACGGATCCGTCCTGACTTACAATGGGGACGGATCCGTTTGACGTTGACACAATATGGTGCAATTGCAAACTGATCCGTCCCCCATTGACTTTCAATGTAAAGTCAGGAGTCCCTATTAATATACCATCGGATCGGAGTTTTCTCCAATCCGGTGGTATATTTTAACTTGAAGCGTCCCCATCACCATGGGAACGCCTCTATGTTAGAATATACCATCGGATTTGAGTTAGATCGTGAAACTCAGATCCGACAGTATATTCTAACACAGAGGCGTTCCCATGGTGATGGGGACGCTTCAGGTTAGAATATACTAAAAGAACTGTGTACATGACTGCCCCCTGCTGCCTGGCAGGTGCTGCCAGGCAGCAGGGGGCAGACCCCCCCCCCTCCCCTGTATTTAACTCATTGGTGGCCAGTGCGGCCTCCCTTCTCCCTCCCCCCCTAATTAAACCCCCCCCTTATCATTGGTGGAAGCGGAGAGTACCGATCGGAGTCCCAGTTTAATCTCTGGGGCTCCAATCGGTTACCATGGCAGCCAAGACGCTATTGCAGTCATGGTTGTCATGGTTACTTAGCAATAAATAGAAGCATTATACTTACCTGCGATGTCTGATCGGCCGGTAGCTCCTCCTACTGGTAAGTGAAAGGTCTGTGCGGCGCATTGCTTATAGCACAGACCTGTCACTTACCAGTAGGAGGAGCGCCCGGCCGGTCACAGACATCGCAGGTAAGTATAATGCTTCTATTGCTAAGTAACCAGGGCAGCCAGGACTGCAGTAGCGTCCTGGTTGCCATGGTCACCGATCGGAGGCCCAGCGATTAAACTGGGACTCCGATCGGTACTCTCCGCTGCCACCAATGATAGGGGGGGGGGGGAAATTGTGTTAACTACAGGGGAGGGAGGGGGGCCCACTGGCCACCAATGAATTTAAAACTGGGGAGGGAGGGGGGTCTGCCCCCTGCTGCCTGGCAGCACATGATCTCTTACAGGGGGCTATGATACGCACAATTAACCCCTCAGGTGACTTGAATGGGTCCGTGAACCGTTGTCCGTCAAAAAAATAGGACAGATCATATTTTTTTGACGGACAGGAAACACGGATCACGGATGCGGCTGCAAAACGGTGCATTTTCCGATTCTTCCACGGATCCATTGAAAGTCAACGGGTCCGCGAAAAAAAAATGGAAATCGGCACAACGGCCATGGATGCACACAACAGTCGTGTGCATGAGGCCTTAATGTGTTGATAGAGGAGGGGATAGACTCACTCTTCTGAAGAAATGAGAATTAAAATGGATACATCGCCTTGATACATTGAAACCCCATGGGTTAAACATTGATTACCGGGTTACGGTGGGTATGAGATGGGGGGCATGGGCTCCCGCTGCATGATCTCCAGATACATCATTACATTGAGTGCAGAGACCAGATATGAATTTTTGCATTGATAACGATTTTTGTTTTGTATTACAGATATGTGGCTTCATGGGACGAGAGAGGCGTCCTGCAAGGTGACTGAATAGTGTCAATGATTTTTTAGGCGTTATGTGACATGGATGGTGTTTATACACCATGTCGCATGCGGGTATTGACGGTAATTCACACCGACTCTCAAGCCTGCGATTGTGTGTGGTGAAGCGTCACGGACGTGGTTTGGATGAGTGACTGCGCAGGAATAAATTAGGGCGTTGAGCTGCATTGGATTA
Organism: Bufo bufo; assembly: GCF_905171765.1. Classification (NCBI taxonomy): domain Eukaryota; kingdom Metazoa; phylum Chordata; class Amphibia; order Anura; family Bufonidae; genus Bufo; species Bufo bufo. The sequence goes on from NC_053389.1 coordinate 816,317,619, forward strand.
AAACTGCATAACTACAACGAGTGCGAGGATAAAAGATGCCCCAAAAAAATGTTACATTTTGTATGCTGCAGCGGCTGGATGTGCACTCGCGTCACTGGATTCCTGTGCAGAGAGGACGTCGGAATGAGCGCATTCATATATAAATGAATTCTTCAGATGGGTGGTGTTCACACCATGCGTTTTAAAAAAAACCCATCAAGCTGGATGAATTGCATTCAATTGCAGAACGCGCCTCTCGGTCCTGATGAATTAACTATAGCCAAGGGATTTTATTGTGTTTTTATAATACACTTGCACTTTTATATAATATGTGATTCTTTATATACATTTTTAGGAGAAGGTGCACTTTATGCAAAGATGTGTTTGGGGATATGTACGGAGATCTCCCTACGAGAAGACACTGGAATGGACTGAATTTGTTCAATAGCAGGAGGTGACTTGGGATCAGCTGTTATTGATTGTAATCACTTGATGAAGTCATTGAGAAGCTGGACATGTATATGGACACCAGCAGGATGTTGGTCTGTGCACTTGGCTTGAGAAGGATCCCGGAAGGGGATGGAAACGTTACCTATTTTGTGTCACAAAGGCTCCGTCTACCTTCACAAAATGCCGCCGCCCAGCGCGTCCCTCCAGCCCGCCCATCTCCTCCGGAATGCGATCCTCCCTGTGAGCCAGCGGACGAATTCTCGCGCATGCGCCGTGCGTGTCTGTATTCGGCGCAGGCGCAGTGAATGTCTGACCGCTTTCTGCACAGACATCTCCACTGCGCCTGTTCCTCGGAGCACTAGGACGTCATCGGCGCAGTGGAGATGTCTGAGCAGGGAGGCGGTCAGACATTCACTGCGCATGCGCCGAATACAGACGCGCACGGCGCATGCGCGAGAATTCGTCCGCTGGCTCACAGGGAGAATCGCATTCCGGAGGAGATGGGCGGGCTGGAGGGACGCGCTGGGCGGCGGCATTTTGTGAAGGTTGACGGAGCCTCTAGGCGCTAATGACGCCCCCATAGCACCTAGAGGCTCATTAGCATATAGATATAAGTTCTTTTATTAGCGAAACGGCTGCACCAAAAGCTATTATATTAGGATTGTTTGGGAGAGCAGACACCGGCGGATCGCTAGTGTCTGACAGCTAAATAGGTGAAAACCAAGTGGTAGAAACCCTTTAAGTATAAATCATCCCTTTCCCTATTTTACATATGAAATATATAAACAATAAACAAACAGCACATATCGCCACGGCCAAAAAGTCCAAACTATTAAACTATAAAAAATAAATCAGAGAGATGGCGGGGCTGTAACGCAGTCAGCTGTTGTCCGTACAGTGCAGAACTGCGATGGGTTAGTTGCAGATTTCACCCTGTGCTCTAGCGCCATCTGCTGTCTCTTTACAGGAACTGCACCCGCTGTGTGGTCCACGTGAGAGACACGTCTGCCAGGAATAACAAGGGCGATGGGCAGCATTTTTTATTTTTTTTTGTCTCTCTCTGGGACATCCATAGGAGCCCCGGGACCTGGAGAGAGCAGTCTCACCCGGCTCTCCCCGCTCTGACCTCTGAACTCTACTTCTGCCGGCGCATGATCTCAGGGCAGCGAGGAATCCTAGCGCTGGAGGTGATGTGGGTGCTCACCATGATGACCCCCACTGTACCAGAGCTGGTCATGGTGATGGGGGCTCTTTAACCACCTAACTGCCGGGCAGAAGTGGAGGGGGATATATCTCCTGACTGGCAGCCGCTAGAAGCGTGGTCTGGTTTGAAAACTGGCATTCCGGGCCAAAAGACGAAAAGGAGAAAGTCCAAGCTAAGCAGGAGACGAGGAATAGTCGCAGGCAAAATCGGCTTTTGCTTTCAGCTCTATTCACCGCCCCTGATTTCTAACAGTGATATCTTCCCATGTACTGAAGATATTGCTGTCATTCTGGTATTGTTTGAAAGCTTGAAATGTCAGCTTTCAAACAATACCAATCTACATATCTCAGAGATATGAGCAGCTAAAGCAGCCGCCCAGGTCCTGGGGCTCCTATGGAGGCCACAATGTTAGTGGAAGACTGTAAATACTAAAAAGCCCCCCCCCCCCCCTTCTCCGTCAGTCTGTAGGAGAACGAGGGAGCAGCTGCGGAGCCGACGGCTGCAGGAGGTAATAGAAGTCGGTGATTTTTACCACACAGTGAACGCCGTAAATAAATTCCACGAAATAATGTAAAAATTGCTGTTTTTTGTTTATCTTTCCGCCTAAAAATAAAAGTAATAAAAAGTTATTTAATACACTTAAAAAAGCGCAAAATGGTTCCTAAAAAAAACCTACATGCACGCAAACGCGTTTTGTTTACATGTCCGTTCTGTTTTTTTTTGCGGATAGGATGCGAACCCATTCATTTCAATGGGTTCGCAAAAAAGGCGGACAGCGCACCGCGTGCTGTCCGCATCAGTATGTCCGTTCTGTAGCCCCGCAAAAAATAAATAAAAATAGAACGTGTCCTATTCTTGTCCGTTTTAGGCACTAGTACAATGGATCCGCAAAAATTCCATTACCAGAACCCCGGCCCACCTTACTTTTTACAATGGCGGCCAATACTCCGGGGCGTGCCGATGACATCACTGCCCATATATGGACATCGCCAGGCCGTGGAGCGGACAGCTGCTGGCATGGTGGACATGGGGGCGTCACCCGGACTGCACAGGGCCCACTCCAACCTCACCCCCTTTTAACCCTTAGTGAGCTGTGAAGGCTCGCTCACACAGCGGTTCCTGCCGCGCTTCTTCACTTCAGATGCTGGAGAACCCACCGCCGGGCCGTGAACGTCAGCGCTACGTCCCACTGGCGCCAGTATCCGGGGGCGCGGTGTCCGCTCCCGAACTCTGGGGACAAGATCCGCAGTGTCATCGGCAGAGCGGACCTGGGGCGTTCCCTGGTGATGGCGTCTGTGCCGCCGCCACGTCGCGCTGTCCTCCTGACTCTGACAGGAGGAGTAAGTGAGGGCAGCAGACGCCCCGGCGCGACACTAATTATTGACACTGACGCAACCGCGTTAAAAACCGCATAAAGTATATGGCGTTGTCGCCCATAGCAACCATACAACAAGCTGCCCTTTTCCCTTTGCTGCAAGCTGATTGGTTGCTGTGGGTTACCGCGCCACGTTCACGACACCTGGGCGCAAACTGCAGCGGTGTCAGGCCACGCCCCCTTTACCTTGTCTAGTCCCAGACACAGTATGAGGTCACCCAGCAGCAGTGAAGTCATACACAGGCTCTGTCATTACTACTCCTCCTTCTCACCATAAGATCCTCCACGGCCACCAGATCGTTAAGCACGGCTTCCATCGTGACCGGAGTGACGCCCCAGCCCCGACACTTCCGGTTATGAGAGCCTCGGCCTCACAGCTCCCGCGCCGCCATCTTAAGTGAGGTCAAAGGAAACCGTCGTGGGCGAGAAAGAAGGAGAAGGAAGCTGACGCGCCATGTTCACTACTGGCAAAACAGCGTCGCGTCATGACGTCACACGACCACGCCCCCTGTAACGGGCTGTAACCCTATTATTACATGGGGTGATTAACCGTTTAATGACCGCACTGTAAAACATTAGAATGAGACATTCTTTATTTTTCTAGATTTTGAGCAGTTTTCCTGCCCCTTTAATGTCTGTGGAGTTTAACCCTTTTACTTCTCATGTATTATTCTATGACATGGTGTTTGCCCTGACAGGTTATTACCTCGCCGTTATGTACGACGTCTCAGGCGTTATCATTTCCGGACGGCGCCCGTTTTTACGCGTTAATCGTCGATATATTCTGTCGTTATTTCTGGTTTGTGACGTTTAACCCCTTCAGTTTTCCCCTATTCCTGCCCCGCTGTCGCTTTATGTGGTGATAACTCTGGAACATCCTCGGGTTGTTTTCTCGTGACACCTCGTACCTCATGTCAGTGGTAAATTCGAGTCACCTTTATTTAGGAAAAATTCCTAAATTTACCGAAAATTTTCATACGAAGCCACTCCCCCTCCGCCGCGTCTGCCCTCCCTTAGTCTCTGCTCTAACCTCCCTCCTCCCGTCCGTAATCCCGCGCATGCGCCGATGAACGCCATATCGGCGCGTGCACATTAAATGAGCGCAGTCGGGCCGGGGCATCGCAGTTTACCGCGCGTTATGGCGTTCATCGGCGCATGCGCGGGATTACGGATGGGAGGAGGGAGGTTAAAGCAGAAACCAAGGGCGGGCAAACCTGAATATACATTACTCCGATTCTGCCGTTTACAGACATAGCCCATATGTGGCGGTAAACTGCTCTATGGGCACGTGGCAGGACTTAGAAGGGAAGGAGCGCCATATGGATTTTGCAGTGCGGATGGATTGGTTTACAGGCGCCATTGGTTTTTATTTTTCGGGTGATTGTCTTTTGCGGGGGCTCATTTTTTAGCAGGATGAGACGACGTTTTCATTGGTGCCATTTTTTGATCACTCAATATGACGCATTTTGTAAAGCAAGGCGACCAGAAAATGGCGGTTCTGGTACGGTTTTTATTTATTTTATTTTTACAGCATTCCCCTCATCATGTGGTATTTTTATACAGCAGGTTGTTTACGGATGCGGCGATACTCAATGCGTCTATCATTTTTATTTTTATTTAGTTTTAGGACTCGTGCACACGACCGTTCCGTGCATTGGGGACCGCAATTTGCCGTCCCCAACGCATGGTCAACCTCCGTGCGTGCGGCGGCCCGGGATGGATCCAGACCCACTCAACTTGAATGGGTCCATGATCCGTCCACACCGCAAAAAAATAGAACATGTTCTTTTTTTTTTTTGCGGTGCGGAGGCACGGATAGAAAGACCGCGGAAGCGCTCCGTAGTGCTTCTGTTGGGGTTCAGTGCCTCCGTTCTGCACCGCAGCTCCGGATTCCGGACCCACTTTGGGGTACATAGAGCTTTTTGACCGCTTGGTATTACACTTTTTGTGAGGCAAGGTGACATAAAATGTCTGTTTTGGCATAGTTGTTATTTTTACAGCGTTCACCTGATGAGGTGTATCATGCGATATTTTTATAGAGCCGGTCGTTACGGACACGTCGATGCCTAAGATGTCTACTTTAGGGGGTTGTCCGGAATCAAGATTTTTGAAGGTCCCCCCCAGATGTTTTTAGGTATTTTTACACGTCGGCAGGGCTCCTACAGTCCCCCACTGATTGTTTACCTCTCTGTGAGCGGTATCTTCCCGCCTCACTGCTTTCTGGGTCCCAGCGCAGCATCGCGTTTCTCCTCCGTGCAGCCGCCCCCCTAATTCATATGCCGTCTCCCCCATAGTCACGCCCCTAAACGCCTCCTTCCTTGCTAAGAATGCGCCCTGCCCGGTGACATCACCGGACCAGAGGGGCGTGGCTTAGCGCAGTGTGTTGCCGCCTAGTTACTGCCCCTCCATGCGCTCAGAATAATTACTGAGGCTGATGGTGACGTCACCGGGCTCCCTGCGAAGCGGAAGAAGAGGCTTCGCTATGCAGAAAGGGACCCGGTACGTCACTGACTGCGACAGAAACTGCGTCAGAAATGTCTGGTAAGGGAAGGACAGGCACGGCCATTGTACACATACACCAATGTCCCCAATCCCCGACAACCCCTTTAATTACGGGAAAAGGGTGCGATTTTACTTTAATTTTTTATTATGTAAAATACTTTATTATTTTTTTTACTTTGTTTTAATAAATTTTTTGTCCCACTATTGGACTAACTTTTGGGGGTCTGCTTCCCTGTACAATGCATTACAATACATCTGTAAGTGTATTACACGGTGTAAGGGCTCATGCACACGGCCAGAAAACGGATCCGCAAAAATTATAGCATGAGATCCATGTGCATTCCGTATTTTGCGAGGCACAGCAGCCGGCCCCTAATAGAACAGGACTATCCTTGTTGGTAATGCGGACAATAATAGGACATGTTCTATTTGTTTGCGGAACGGACATACGTAAACGTACGTTTTTTTTTGGCGGACCAATTGCAATGAATGGTTCCGCATTCGGTCCACAACAAAAAAAATGGAACGGACACGGAAAGAAAATACGTTCATGTGCACAAACCCTAATACACTTACAGCCTGCTTGTGAGACCCCGGGGGCTGCGCGATGCCTATGGAAGGCACCCCCCCCCCTTCACTAACCCCGCTGACCGCGGCATACAAGCAGCGCATGCAGCATATGCACGAACATATCAACCCCGGTCTTATAGCAGCCGCGTTACTTATCCCTCTGCCATAGGACATCCCTAGATAATACAGGCTTAACCCATTAGCTCAAAGGAAAAAGAAGTATAGGAAATAGCTCACCCACTCGCATCCACTATGAGGTGCTCTAGTCTATATGTGAACCACCCTTCACGGCTGAAAAATACATAAAATGTTGGAAGACTGGCACTCTCAACATATGGAGTCGTAGGTTTAATTGCAGATCACAAAGTTTATTATGGGTACATAAAAGGTTAAAAAATAAATAAATAAAATGTGCAAATCAATACACTATTAATAAATGATCACAGTCTGGTATCAATAATGACAAATGTATCAAGATGAAAAGTTCACTTTGTCAATGTTGCAGATCCTTGAAAAAAACGGCAACAAAAAAAGGAACCTCCCTCTTGTTCGTGATAAAGAAGATCCAATATTTAGATGTTTCAATTATATTGAGCTTTGAATATGATGTTTCTTTTTATATCACAAACAGGCTATAAAATTCGGCAGTTCAATATATATTTTTAGTAACATCCGCTCTGTGGGTATACTTTAATGAAAATCAGTCCCTTTGATGTTTCAGGGTATATGAAATACCAACCCGCTGTGCGGGCTTATCTTTATGTTGGTCCGACACTCTGAGACAGTGTGTGAGTGACAACCCACTATGTGGGCTTACCTTCTCCTTTGTGTCGGACAGTCACCCAAGTATTTTCGCAGCTGTTGGGAGCCGGCGTCCCAGCTGGTCCTCAGTCAGCGTTCCTCGTGGAGTCGGAGACAAAAATCGTCGCTCCGGAAGTGACGTAGCGGCACTTGGGATTTTTTTCTTTTGTATTTTCTTCTGCCAGTTACCTGTGGCTCAAGTTTCGTTGCATCCAATCGGGGTTACAGTGCACTGTTGTCCCGCAGAATGTTATAGATATCTTCTTATATCTGGGTCATATATAGATCTTTGTTCAGATCGCAGGAAACCAAACGCGTTTCGAGGACGTCTCTCCTCTTCTTCAGTGGTAATGACCCTACTCCATATTTGGTTGGTTTTTATACTTCTAGTTGGAGATTCCAAAAATCAGACATGGAGTATTTATCAGCATCATTTTATTCGATTCTAAATACATTGGATGTCATTTTTTCTTTTTCCATATATATCTTTACCATTTTTTCTCATCTAGTATTTCATAAATGGTATTATTTTTCAATTTTTCTACTTGCGTTTTTATTGCGTTTTCAGTGCGTGTTTTATTTGGCACATGCGTTTTTTTGACAGAAGCTGCAGATCTTCTCAAAATATAAGGTCCTTCAAGGATTTTATTGCAGCAGCTTTAATTAAGCTTTTATGGTGATTTTTATCGCCCATTCTTGAAAGCCATATCTAATTAGTCCATTTGTCATCTTTCACCATGTGTTATGTAATATTCAACATCATAAACACATATAGTTTTATATTATAAGAATCAATCCTATTATAAAAAGTATATATTTTATAAAAAAGGGTATATTATATAAAATGTAAACTGCATATATTATAATTCCCCTAAAATGTGACGTCCTATTCGGATTGTTCAGAGTATAATGGATATTGTACAAATATTTATCCAATTATTAATATTATGTGGGTTTGGCCACCAATCCACAGGATATAGGAGTTCATTCAGTTTTATGGCAATGGTTCTTCTTGGGATTATACGTTGTTTTCTAGATATACAATATTGGATACTCAGCTAAAGTGTAAATCAAAGAAATTTCCTAGAGCCGAAATAAGCCCAGAAATGATGGCCTTCCAAAAAAATGTGGAAACAGATCTAGAACGGATGAAAGAAAAAAATTGCAACAGAAACAACTTAACTAGAGGAGAATTTAAAGCCCTACAGGAACTCCAGAAAGAAAACAACATAATTATACGACCTGCTGATAAGGGCGGCGCAATAGTTATTTGGGGTCAAGAACAATACCATAATGAATGTATGAAACAACTTACAGACCAGTCCACATATAAATTGATTAAAGTTGACCCTTTGACAACATTTAGAGCCTCTTTATTAGAATATTGCGACAGAGGATTACAGCAGGGAATCCTTCAAGAGTACGAATATAAATTTATTATGGGCACACCGGGGAGATTGCCAATATTTTACTGTTTACCAAAAGTACATAAGGACTTGACCAATCCCCCCGGTCGCCCTATCATATCAGGAATAGGTTCCCTGACATCCAATCTGTCGCAGTATTTGGATACTTTACTTCAGCCCCTTGTTAAAAAATCTATGTCTCATATTAGAGACACAACACAAATAATTAAAGAATTAGAAGGTTTGGACGTCCAACCAGAATGGATTATAAATACATTGGACGTCCAATCACTATATACCGTAATAGATCACAAGCAGGGAGTTGAGGCCCTCAAAAATCAACTAAAAGAAGACAACACCCTTAAATTAGAACAGATAGATTTTATTGTGGAGGGAGTGGATTATATTTTGCGCCACAACTATTTCATGTTTGAGGAAGACTTTTATTTACAGTTGAGGGGCACCGCCATGGGGACCAGGTTCGCCCCCAGTTACGCCAATTTATTTTTGGCCCAGTGGGAACGGGAAACCATTGGTCCCAAGCTGGGGGAGGACCTGGTCCTATGGCGACGTTATATAGATGATATTATTTTTATTTGGCGCAAAGATGAGATCAGCTTATCGAAATTTCTGGAAGATTTAAATGACAACAAATATAATCTGCGCTTTACGGCTGGACTAAATACAGAAAAAATAGATTTTTTAGATATTCAGATCATCAAGAAAGAAAACAAATATGTTTGTAATACCTATCACAAACCCACAGCAAAAAATGGGTTCATCCTTTTCTCAAGTTGTCACTTGCCAAATTGGCTTATGAATATTCCTTTCGGGCAGTTTCGACGTATTAAAAGAAACTGTACGGAAGAAACCCAATTTGAAAAAGAAGCCTCTACAATGAAAATACAGTTTAAAGAAAAACTCTACCCAGAAAAATTATTGGGTGAGGCATTAGACAAAGTGAGAAAATTGGACAGAACCACCTTTTTTGATGACACTAAAGCGCAGAAATTAAACCAAAACTCGGAATTTAGGATGATCCTACCGTATAACGCTTGCTCCAAACAGATAACTGGAATCATAAAACGTCATTGGCACCATTTCCTCCATGACAAGATCATTGGCCCACTACTTCCAGCAAATCCCCTCATAACTTATACCAAAGCGCCTAATTTAGGCATTCAGATAGCGCCAACCGTTAAAAGAAAGCAGAAGAAAATAAATCAAACCTGGTTAAAACCAGATGGTTTTTTTAGATGTGGATCCTGTATGGGATGCAAAAAAACTAAATTTCCCAAAAAAACAGAAAAAATCTCCTCAACTCAGAATACATTTTCGATGGAGATTAAAGGTTTCTTGACGTGCAACTCCTCCAGCGTGGTCTATCTGATCCAGTGCCCATGTAATAAACAATATATTGGGAGGACCAAACGACAATTAAAGGTACGCATGTCCGAACATCTTAACAACATAGCCAAAGGCTGTGAAAACAATGCTTTATCAAGGCATTTCAAAGAAATTCATAATAAAGATGGTGGAGGCCTTTCTTTCCTAGCACTGGAGCAGATAGATCATGACTGGAGAGGCGGTAATCACATTGAAAAAATGTCAAGGGCAGAATCGAAACGAATTTACGAGTTTGGGAGCCTTATACCTAGAGGATTAAATGCAGATCTGGAGATTTTTGGCTTTCTTTAAGACTATGGGTCATATGTTTCTCTCTGACAGGGACTCGCATGCTTAACTGTTAATCAGTGCTGCGGCTCTCTCTCGGAGACAAACATGTGTACCCCTTTCCTTATCCAATATTGTATATCTAGAAAACAACGTATAATCCCAAGAAGAACCATTGCCATAAAACTGAATGAACTCCTATATCCTGTGGATTGGTGGCCAAACCCACATAATATTAATAATTGGATAAATATTTGTACAATATCCATTATACTCTGAACAATCCGAATAGGACGTCACATTTTAGGGGAATTATAATATATGCAGTTTACATTTTATATAATATACCCTTTTTTATAAAATATATACTTTTTATAATAGGATTGATTCTTATAATATAAAACTATATGTGTTTATGATGTTGAATATTACATAACACATGGTGAAAGATGACAAATGGACTAATTAGATATGGCTTTCAAGAATGGGCGATAAAAATCACCATAAAAGCTTAATTAAAGCTGCTGCAATAAAATCCTTGAAGGACCTTATATTTTGAGAAGATCTGCAGCTTCTGTCAAAAAAACGCATGTGCCAAATAAAACACGCACTGAAAACGCAATAAAAACGCAAGTAGAAAAATTGAAAAATAATACCATTTATGAAATACTAGATGAGAAAAAATGGTAAAGATATATATGGAAAAAGAAAAAATGACATCCAATGTATTTAGAATCGAATAAAATGATGCTGATAAATACTCCATGTCTGATTTTTGGAATCTCCAACTAGAAGTATAAAAACCAACCAAATATGGAGTAGGGTCATTACCACTGAAGAAGAGGAGAGACGTCCTCGAAACGCGTTTGGTTTCCTGCGATCTGAACAAAGATCTATATATGACCCAGATATAAGAAGATATCTATAACATTCTGCGGGACAACAGTGCACTGTAACCCCGATTGGATGCAACGAAACTTGAGCCACAGGTAACTGGCAGAAGAAAATACAAAAGAAAAAAATCCCAAGTGCCGCTACGTCACTTCCGGAGCGACGATTTTTGTCTCCGACTCCACGAGGAACGCTGACTGAGGACCAGCCGGGACGCCGGCTCCCAACAGCTGCGAAAATACTTGGGTGACTGTCCGACACAAAGGAGAAGGTAAGCCCACATAGTGGGTTGTCACTCACACACTGTCTCAGAGTGTCGGACCAACATAAAGATAAGCCCGCACAGCGGGTTGGTATTTCATATACCCTGAAACATCAAAGGGACTGATTTTCATTAAAGTATACCCACAGAGCGGATGTTACTAAAAATATATATTGAACTGCCGAATTTTATAGCCTGTTTGTGATATAAAAAGAAACATCATATTCAAAGCTCAATATAATTGAAACATCTAAATATTGGATCTTCTTTATCACGAACAAGAGGGAGGTTCCTTTTTTTGTTGCCGTTTTTTTCAAGGATCTGCAACATTGACAAAGTGAACTTTTCATCTTGATACATTTGTCATTATTGATACCAGACTGTGATCATTTATTAATAGTGTATTGATTTGCACATTTTATTTATTTATTTTTTAACCTTTTATGTACCCATAATAAACTTTGTGATCTGCAATTAAACCTACGACTCCATATGTTGAGAGTGCCAGTCTTCCAACATTTTATGTATTTAACCCATTAGCTGCCAGGGATATACAATAGTAACACAGTACTGGAGGAACACAGCTTTCCAGTGCCCTCTGGTGGTGAACCTCATGTAAGTGCGCTCCTGGAGAAAAAAAGGATTTCTCAAAACTGGTGTAAAGGAAAACTGACTTATTTGTCCACAGCAACCAATCAGATTCCTCCTTTCATTTTCCAAAGGAGCTGTGAAAAATATAAGGAGGAATCTGATTGCCAGTCTTTAATTTTTATAAATCTCCCCTAATGATGTAAAGACCAAAAGAATAAAAAGAATAAAAAAAGAAACAGCCCTAAGTAATTGATAATTAGGAAAAGAAGCAAACAAAGCAAACAGACGAGCGCTGGTACGGAGATATTCCAGGCATAGTGCAGTAGTATATATATACACTGCTCAAAAAAATAAAGGGAACACTTAAACAACACAATGTAACTCCAAGTCAATCACACTTCTGTGAAATCAAACTGTCCACTTAGGAAGCAACACTGAGTGACAATCAATTCCACATGCTGTTGTGCAAATGGGATAGACAACAGGTGGAAATTATAGGCAATTAGCAAGACACCCCCAATAAAGGAGTGGTTCTGCAGGTGGTGATCACAGACCACTTCTCAGTTCCTATGCTTCCTGGCTGATGTTTTGGTCACTTTTGAATGCTGGCGGTGCTTTCACTCTAGTGGTAGCATGAGACGGAGTCTACAACCCACACAAGTGGCTCAGGTAGTGCAGCTTATCCAGGATGGCACATCAATGCGAGCTGTGGCAAGAAGGTTTGCTGTGTCTGTCAGTGTAGTGTCCAGAGCATGGAGGCGCTACCAGGAGACAGGCCAGTACATCAGGAGACGCGGAGGAGGCCGTAGGAGGGCAACAACCCAGCAGCAGGACCGCTACCTCCGCCTTTGTGCAAGGAGGAACAGGAGGAGCACTGCCAGAGCCCTGCAAAATGACCTCAGCAGGCCACAAATGTGCATGTGTCTGCTCAAACGGTCAGAAACAGACTCCATGAGGGTGATATGAGGGCCCGACGTCCACAGGTGGGGGTTGTGCTTACAGCCCAACACCGTGCAGGACGTTTGGCATTTGCCAGAGAACACCAAGATTGGCAAATTCGCCACTGGCGCCCTGTGCTCTTAAACAGATGAAAGCAAGTTCACACTGAGCACATGTGACAGACGTGACAGAGTCTGGAGACGCCATGGAGAACGTTCTGCTGCCTGCAAATCCTCCAGCATGACCGATTTGGCATTGGGTCAGTAATGGTGTGGGGTGGCATTTCTTTGGAGGGCCGCACAGCCCTCCATGTGCTCGCCAGAGGTAGCCTGACTGCCATTAGGTACCGAGATGAGATCCTCTGACCCCTTGTGAGACCATATGCTGGTGCGGTTAGCCCTGGGTTCCTCCTAATGGAAGACAATGCTAGACCTCATGTGGCTGGAGTGTGTCAGCAGTTCCTGCAAGACGAAGGCATTGATGCTATGGACTGGCCCGCCCGTTCCCCAGGCCTGAATCCAATTGATCACATCTGGGACATCATGTCTCGCTCTATCCACCAACGTCACGTTGCACCACAGACTGTCCAGGAGTTGGCAGATGCTTTAGTCCAGGTCTGGGAGGAGATCCCTCAGGAGACCGTCCGCCACCTCATCAGGAGCATGCACAGGCGTTGTAGGGAGGTCATACAGGCATG